>NC_090922.1:1335405818-1335712651 GCF_040938575.1 Ambystoma mexicanum | reverse complement strand
AATCATTAGTAGAAATTTTCAATACTGCCATGTCCCAAGCCCTGGACACCACCGCCCCACTCAAAAGGCATAAAGCCAGACAAAGATCCCACCTTAACGCATGGTTCACACCTCAACTTAGAGTTAAGATTACAGAAAAGAAAACTGCAAACTATCTGGTGCCACTTCCCGACTACTGTCAATAAGGCTAAATTAACAGAACTCTCCAAACACTACAAAAAAGAAATAACTAACACAAAAAAACATATTCAGTGATAGAATTGCAAAAGCTAGCTCCAGTACTAAGGAACTTTTTTCCATCCTCCGCAAAATGGAAGCCCCAATTCCACAGGTACACTGTCCCTAAGGATAAGCCATGGTGCACTGCAATTCAAAAAGCCCTCCTAAACAATCACTACGCTCCAACAGAAAATGGCAATTAAAAACGCCTCTCTGCCCCCCCTCTGAGCAACAACCATCCTCTGACACAGGGCATAACACAACTACACCATTTACCTATAATGAAACCTCTATCCTTGACACAGAAAAATCATTCTCTTTAAAAGCATCAAACTGCAAGGGCGACAGTTGCCCTGCACAAATTATAAAGGATGCTGCTAGAGACCTTGCTCATTTATCTCCAAGCTCATTAACGCTTCATTTAAAACCAATACAGTACCTAATGACCACAAAAAAACAAACGCTAGACCCTACCATCCCCACCAACTATAGACCCATTACCACTGTCCCATTTCTACTTAAAATTATTGATAGAGTAGCCTATATTCAAATTCGGGAATACCTAGAAGCTAATCATCTACTAGGAGCACGACAGTCTGCTTTCCGACCACTCCACGGAAAGGAAAATGCCCTGCTAGACCTTAAGACTCAAATTGACGAGTTGAAGGACAAGGGACAAACAGCTATGCTACTTCTCCTGGACCTCTCTGCAGCGTTTGACCTAGTGGATCATGCAGTTTTATGCAACCACCTTAGGTCGGCGGCTCACTTTTCAGGGGAAGCCATAGCCTGGGTCCAATCCTTCCTGGCCAACAGGATAATGCGAGTCTTCTCCCCATTAACGGCTGCTGACTCGACTCAAATCTCTTGCAGAGTACCCCAAGGATCCTGTGTCTCACCCACTATGTACAATATCTTTACTAAGCCTCTGTTTGACAAATTGGACAGACTGGATATCACCTACACAAATTATGCAGATGATACCCAGATTGGAGGACATGGCCTTAGTAAACAGAGTATACCTCCTCATTCAGGCATGGATGGCATCTCATGGCCTCTGCCTGAATGACGATAACACCGAGATACTAATCCTAGGCTCTGGGAACTAACATTAAAAAATGTAGCCCTAGCTACACCGCCTTTAATATTGACCACAATCTCATTAAGGTGATGCCAGTGGTCAAGACACTAGGCTTTTATCTTGATACCACTCTTTCACTCAAACAAGTCAATTCACTCGCATCTTCCACAGCTTATACCTGTAAGCTTATCCGAGCATGTAGACCATTCCTCTCTACCTCGAGTTGCATCACCCTGACCAATGCCCTCGTAATGTTGAGACTAGACTACTGTAATACTCTACTCGGCTGCCAACAAATACATCATCAACAAAATACAAAGAATGCAAAATAATGCCCTAAGAGCAGCTCTGAATATCCCTATGAGAGAACACATCTCAGATGCTAGAAGAGAGGTTTGTGGCTAAAAATATCTGACAGGATACTCCTAAAAACTGCCTCCCTCACCTCCAAATGCTTAAACAACTTGGCTCCACCCTACCTTGCTGAAAGGATAAACAGAAGATGGTCCACACGTCCAACGAGAGCAGCCAATGCCCATACCCTGGAAACACCTAGATTTAAACGTGTTACAGCTGGAGGATCTAGCTTCCCAGTTATTGCAGCACAAACCTGGAATGCATTACCGCAGGAAGGAACAACCGTATCCTGAATTTAGACTCAATATAATTAAATGGCTACGAACGAATGACTGTTAGCTTACCTCTCGGTACCTTGCACTGTTGTCTCTGCTGCATCTCTCTTACCGTGCTTCCTTCCATATGCCGGTGTAAATATCCTGGCAGGATCTATTTTCTAACTGTTTTATATATTATATGTTTCTTTGTACACATTCTGTAACTAAGCTTAAATTGTTGACCTCTGCGCGCAATACCAAATAAACAATGTTTACAGGTTGTTGTGTTTTGCTCTCATTCGTTGGCATCCCTCAGCCGGGTTCACATTTGCCAGTTAAACACAGTTCGCTTGGTTGTAACACCTTGCACGATTCACTTCCCTTAGCTTTCTCTTAGCCCCCCCCGTCAAGCTTTCTCTTAGCCCCCAATCTTAGCCCCCAGTCAGGATCACCTTAGCCCCCAGTCATACTTCTCACATTCACTGTTCACACAGCGTTTTCCTCAGCCGGTCGTAAACGCCCATTTCACAATGTCAAAACTTTGGTAATGGATTAAGGACTTTCGATTGTACAAGGGATTTTGGCTCGACCCTTGTCGGACCACCATAACACTCTATGCCGGCCTTTTCTATGGCCTCTTGGTACTAGGAATGTTCACAAGGAAAAGGGTACCAGCCAGAGTCTTTCGAATGGGCGCCCATGTGGCGCCGGACAACTCTGCAGCTGGTCTTTTCCTGGGCTTTAAAGGTTCTGTAGCACACAAGTTCTTTGTTAATTTAATGTGGCCGTTTGTATCATTTGCTCGTCCATTTTAATATCTGTTCTCCCTCGACTCACCGGCTGTGCTGAACTCCTTGTCGTTGTCTCTAGAGTCGAGGACGATGCCACAGTAGCAAGCTCGTCTCCCTGTCCCGGTTATCAGTGCAGGAGAGTCCCGTGCACCATTTAGATCTGTTACTCCCCACGTCAGCTGTAGTTCCCGGTCTTATGAGTCCTTTCACAGAGGCTTCACGGGTCTGGGTCCAAAAGGGCAAGGGTACTTCCCTTCTTGTCCTGTCCTTTCCGGTCTCGCCGCCTTTCTTCTCTGAACTGCCGTCCTGGAATAGCTGCTTACTCATGTTTCTCCTTGCTCTAAGTGTACGCTCGTGCTCCGCCTTTTATCCCTGTGGGGGAAGGGAAAGGGCCGTCAGGTGTGTGTAGTTATGGTCAATTGCCTGACTCTGCCTGACCCTTATGTTGGGACATGTCATATAAATGGCTCTGGTGTTAGTCCGTTTTCTTTCAAGGTGTAAGAAAGTGTTTGTGTCGGAAAGGGGGAGGTAGAGCTTCTAAGTATCCTACGGGGTAGGATGGGGAAAAGGGTCCCACTTCCACTCCCCGAAGACCCTCCCCGCCCCCCCATCCAGGTGATTCTCCCCTACTGGTTCACCCCTAGTAACTGGTTCCAATAGTGATGGCCGTGTCCTGGCCACCTGGATGACAGATCTCCGGGGACTAGCTGGTGAGAACCTTCAGGTTTCTCACAGCATCCATCCGTGTGAGCAGTCTGCCACAGGCCTGTGCACTCCTTTGAAGCCGCTGGTCTTCACAGCTGTACCTTTGGGCCGGTTTTGCATACCATTTTTGAAGAGCCCCTTGACCACATAATTTCTTCATGTGGTTTGAGGCCCTCTTGTTAGCAATATTTTTTTTCATCTTTTCCTATGTTTCAATGGGACTCCTAGCATATCTGCTCACTGTTTTTGATGTTGATCTGTTTGTAAAGTCTACCAATCGGGTGAGACTCTCAAACTATCCCTTGATATACAGGCCCCAACTCTTAGTATACATCTGTACTACTCAAAGGTCTGGTAGAATGGCAGAGCAGCCAGGCTTTTCCTAGGAGGAGGATGTGAGCTGTAAGGAAGTACAATGAACTCCGTAAAAAGATGGCCAAGGAAACTTTCACACACTTGTAGTTCTAGTAAAATAGACTTTTATTTTATATTAACAAGACAGTTATATTCAGGTAAGTAAGTACTTAAACTAATCAACACAATAGAAAACATCTGCAATAATTCAGGTGAGTGAACGATAGCAATGAATTGTACAAGTTAAGAACACAGTTTAATGGTAAGTAAAATCACTTACTATAGTCACTCAGAAAATGTTCTGTTTTAAAATTGTTCTTGCACAGCAGCCTATGTAACTGCATAACCAGCACACACCGCTCTGTGCACAGACACAACTCCTCTTGCGTGCCCCAGCGTCACATTAGTAACCCAACAGTATTGCACCATACCTGTACTTGGACCAGCCAGACGTGCCAGACTCTCGTCACGAACACGTCGGAACTACCTTCACCTCTGCCCCACTACCACTGATCCCCCCCCCCCCACATACCACTAAAACCACACTGCTATACACACCCACTAGCATAGTATATGGAGAACCCCCTCTAGCAGCCCCCACCACCCTTGTTTCAGATTCCCTGCCCCACAAAACAGCCTTCAACACCAGTCTCAAAGGTGCATTGTTAAATGTATGCTCCATAGGAGCACATGCCATTTGATATCCATGATATGCTACTGGATCATCAACTAGACTTCCTAGTTATCATGGCTACACCCGGCTTCAGGCCCATCTCTCGCACTAGCTATCCCCCTCCCCCAACTATACCATCATTAGGACAGAACGCCAGGGTAACCATTCAAAATGCACTGGAGTAGCAATAATCTACAATATCACTATGCAGTTTAGACCATGCCCATTGATTTGGTTCCAGCATATGAACTCCTGCTCTTGAAACTTGATGCAGACCCAAAATCCAGTTTCTATTTCCTACTCCTGTATAGACAACCTAATAACACCAACAAGTCCTAACTTGACATCCCTTTGTTCATCACACCTCTTGAAACCACTTACCAAATGTATTATCTTAGGAGATATTAACCTTGGATTTGGCGACAAACTTGACCACAAAGTTACCACTCTCTCCTCGGCCCTCCCTCCATGACATGCACTTCCCACAAATTGTCACCGCGCCAACTCGCACTAAAGGAAGAATCCTCAATTGGATTTTTACTTGTAATGCAACTATAAACCTAGAATGAATCCATCTCTAAATCACCTGGTCTGACCACTTCTTAATACGATTTGACCTCCTCACGAAGCCACAAGACTTACCACTAGCCAGTCATAGACCTATTTCCATTAGAAATACCTGTAAGCTTAACGCAGAAAATCTCATCCCTATACTCGGACGCGTTCAAGACCCACTCTTCCGCAGAAACGAACCACGACAGCATATCCACTCTTTACCACTCATGCCTAAATACTACCCTCGACCTAGTAGCCGTTCTCGCCTCCAAAATCCAGCACAAACTGAAGTGAATGAACTTCTGGTTTGATGAAGAACTTTTATTCCGACGCTGAAACGAGAGCCTTAGAGCACCTCCACAAATACAGCCACTCTACTTGCCACAGCCACTAAAACTTACAAATCGACAGTGGTAGCTGATAAAGCATATTCCCTTAACACCTGCATTACTAACGCCTCGTCAAATGTTAAAGAATTTTTCTCCATACTTAGGGAGTTGGAATCTCCCATGCCCACTGTAGCACCTGCCCACTCAGACAAAGCCTGGTGTACCACCATTCAAAATGCACTGGCGCACAAAATCTGTACTTTACAAGAGAAAATAAAGAACAAAAGAAATGTACTAGCTGGCAAAAGTATGCCTTCTCACTTAGCACTAATGCCGCCACCTCCGTACCCCAATTCAAATTCAGTAACCTTTCCCAGTATCAAGTTTTGGCCACCATCTCTACCCTCAAGCCCTCTAATTGCAAAGGCAACAGTTTTCCCGCCAGGTTGGTCAAACTATACGCACCAGCCATAGTGCCCATTATCACAGACTTCATCAACACCTCATTTACCTCCAACTCAGTCCCGTCCGACATCAAAGCAGCCTGGGTAACCCCCTTACTCAAACCTTCCCTCGACCCCACTATACCTACCAACTATCGCCCTATCACTACCGTCCCCTTCCTCCTGAAGACAATTGACCGAGTAGCCTACACTCAAATCCAACACTTCTTGGAAAGCAACCAGCTGTTAGGAGCCAGACAATCAGGTTTCCGCCCTAAACACAGCACCAAACCAGCGTAATCAGACTTAAAAATCCAAATGGACAGCATCCGAGACTCAGGTAACATAGCCATCTACGACCTGGTAGACCACATTTTGTGCCGCACTCTGGCTGAAAACTTTCTATTTTCTCCAGAAGCCACCCAATGGGTCAAATCCTTTTTATCAGACCGCACCTCCAGAGTCTTTATTGGTGATGAGGCTGCTGACCCCATCACATTACCTCTAGGTGTCTCTCAAGGCTCCTGCTTCTCACCTACATTGTACAATGCTTGCACCAAATTACTTTTTGCAGCACTTGATGTCATCTATAGTATCTTTGCTGACGACACCCAGATATTGGGCTGCCATCACTGGAGACTACAAACAAGATACAACCACCATCAAATATATTTTTAATAATGTACTGACCTGGCCTACTGAAAGCTTTGGGACCTGTCCTAAGAGTCTGATGGTTCGTCTAGTGTGAGCAGGCAAACAAGCTAGGCTATCGTACGACACCCTGACACACCCCTAAGAGAAAGGGGGCCTGGAATACCCAGATTTGTATGTTTATTACCTCGCTGCACAGATGCAATATTTTGCTTGAAAAGGCGACTACATATCCAAATGTTTTAAGGGGGTTGTTCTGGGGAGACTCAGAGAAGGTGGGTAGGTCTGAGATCCAACTGGTGGAATCCACTTGTAAGGCTCGGGACCGACTTCAGCACTTGGTGGGGTAGTGGGCACGTTATTCTGACGCGTTTGCCATATACAGAGTGCAGATCCATTTGAAAAGGCCGGGGGTCCATGCTTTGGGGGACTTGATACAGGAGGGGAACTTCATCACCTGGCAGGCTCTTAAGGACAGAGGGGAATGGACCGCAGTGACAATGCTACAGTATTATCAACTAAGGGAGGTACTTGGGGATAAGTGGCTAAACTTCCCACATGTCATTGCACCACCGAGCGGAAAGAAACTTTTATCTTCCATCTCCAAGGTTAAGTCACAGAAAATATCTGTGCTGGGTAATTATATGGTTAAATAGGAGACTGCTTTGGGTAGAGTGCTATCCGAGGTGCAGTGGAAATTCATATGTATGCAAATGCACAACCTGACGTTGAATACCTGCTTCTGTGTAACCCACTTTAAATTCTTACGCCAAATGTATTATTCTCCAGCGCGCCTACATAAATATTTCCCCGACAAACCCTCCCGGTACCTTAGGTGTGCGTATGGCCAGCTGATTTTTCTCCACGTGTCATGGAGCTGCCCACAAATCCGGTCATTGTGGGGCAAGATGGAGGAGGCCATGTCTCAGATGCTGTGTACTCAAAGGCAATACTCCCCAGAACTGTGGTTGCTGGCTCTGATTGAGGGAGGGCCTTGGACTGAACGGAAGCTGATGGGATTGTCATCTGTTGTGGCTAGATCTCTGATTGCTACGTCCTGCAGGAAGCGCAAGGCACCATTCTTCCAGGAATGGTTGAGCTGTATGAATATGTGCGAGAAACGAGAATCAATATGAGGCATCCTTTCCAAGTCGAAGCAAGCCGTTGGACTATTGGGCCCCCTTCAGAACTTTTATTTATTTACATGTTTTATTGGTTAAATAATACGAAATTTAAACCTTTAACATAAACGTAAATCCTCTGAAACATAACGAAACGTGAGTCCAAAGCATCAGTCTTGGGAGGCCACCCTCTTTCAGTCTGATAACCTAGTCCTTCCATGTTGAAATTAGAACAGGGAAAGCGGAAAGGAGGAGAAGGAGGAGGCAGCAAATTTGAGGTCCGGTTCATGCCGAGCCGGAAACCAAAGGCGGGTGTAGACCCCTGTCTGTGACCTTCAATAGTTCTATGACCCATTAAAGAATATTCGGCAGTAAGATTTGATCTATGAACTTTAGGGCATCAAGTGTCCTTCCAATTCTTTCCACTGTTATCAGCCTTTCCCAATTTTCTGCCTCCGTATTCGAGTCGATTAGACAAACTTAGGTTCCCAGGCACTTTCTCCTTTGAGCTAGGAGTTTTGGACAAGGCAATGCCAAATGCCTCGTTGTCTCCAAAATGTTCGGATTTCCACAATATCGACATCCGGCATCTATGTGTCTGTTTTCTTTGAAATTGTACTTCTTTAGTTGGTAGGATATTTACCCTACATGGCATCAGCAAATCCCTATGGCGGGATGAAGGAAATTTCCTCAGATACGGAGGCGGTGCCTTCACTGCTTTATGCTCCCATATGATGATGTGACACAATTTATTCGCTTGCTTTAGCATACTCGTTTCGTCCTAGTCCTTTTCTCGCAAGATTTTCTTTGCCTTATCAGGATTTGTTCTTAATCTCTTCTTTGATGTTGTAATGCGATAGAATTTCCTGACATTTCATTTTCCAAAGTTGGAGATTTTTGTCCCGCTTCCCCACCGTTATTTTTGCCAGGATCTCAAAAGGGGGTGGTGGCGTGACAAGAGTGCATTTCCTGTAGAACGAGATGATCTTCCACAGGACTGTCGATCTTAAGGATTGGAGCCGGAGTTCATGCCTTATTGTCGAAATAGACAAACAGTTTGGAAGTCTTAGGATTTTCCACCAAAAAAAAGCTTCGACTATGTCCCAGGTTTCCCATCGAAGGTTTAGCAGGCACTTCGCTCCATAAATCAGGACCGCCACCATTTTCTGCTTGTAGAATGTGGGATGGAGAGCTCACCCTTGGTTTCTCAGCTTTATCAGTTTTTCTCTGATAAAAGTATATTGGGTGTTGATGGACCACACAGTGTTCCTTTTTTTCGACTTTTGTCCCAGAGCCGACTTCATTATTAGGATAACTGATTTCTTAATGTTTATCTTCGTATGATTTCTATCCAATTCATTTTTTAATTCTGTGATGCGTCGCTGAAGACCTACAGCTGTTTGGTCTATAAAGACCACATCATCCACATATAGGATCCAGGACAACTCCTCATCTTCAATTATTGGTGGAAAGGCTCTGATCTTACCCTGGGACGATGAATAAGGAGGATGCCAAAGCACAGCCTTGCTCGATTCCTTTAAATGTTGGGATCTTTTCAGTGGTGACTCCTCCTTTTGTAGTTATGTTTGAATTGATATATCTGTATACAATTCCTGAAGAATAGCTTCAATGAGATCTACTGGGCAATTCCACTTCTTCAATTTTGCCCAAAGGAGATCTCTACTGACTCAGTTGAAAGCTTGCTCTATGTTGATGAAGCCCAGACAGATGTTTGTTTTTGTTTGGAGGGCCTGCAGCTTTAATATATTCAGAATGAATAGATTGAAGGAGGTTCCAACCCCACTTATGAAAAGCTGTTTGGCGTTTGTCCAAAAGACCTTCCTTTCTGGCCCACTTTTTTAGGTCCCTGAGAAGGATGGAGGCAACATTTGTTCCAATGGAGTCCAGGAGAGCAATAGGTCTATAATTCTTAGGGTCTCTACGATCCCCTTTTTTTAATATTGGGACACTCGGTGGCCCCTTCCATGATAAAGGGATGGATCGAGTTTTCTTAATTTGGTTTAAAGCGCTGTAAGATGAAACTGGCCCAGGCTTCATTTTCTTTGAGCATATGATTTGATATGCCATCTGGCCTGGCAGCTCTTGAAGAGCTTAACTTTATTTTCCCCAGGATGTCATCATAGTCAAATTCAATGTGCCAGGGCGTTTTTCTCCTTGAGTATGTATTTTTTTCTACTGCAGAACTCTGCTGGAACAGGTTTGTAGAATGCTTAACCCATAGATCTTTTGGGACTTGAGAAGTGGTTAAGGCCGGTTGGAAGTCATCGCCTTTAATGATCTCCCATAGGCTGCAAGCGTTTGCTGTTTGAATTGCTGCCAACATCTTCTCAGCGTCACATTGAGCTCGCCAGGCCTTCGATGAGATCAGCCAGTTTTTATACGATTGATTACATTTCTGCATCAATTCTTCTTTGTTAGGCAGCGAGCTTCGTCTTATGCCTCTTAGTTCAGCATGATGCATCTTTCTCCTGGCTACCAACTCGGCATTATACACATGTTTCCTTGCGATTGATGGGTTTTTGTTTCCATCGCAGTGTACTTCGTACTCTTTTAGTAGCCATTTATATTCTACTTCCTCTAGATTTCTTTTTAGCTTAGTATTGAAACCATCCGCTAATTTAGCAATAGCCTGCAGCTTTATTCTAAACCGATTTCATCCCCATGTCACTTCCAGAGTGGGGAGGGCGAGATTTGTTACGACTCCAGACTCCCAGTTGAGTTCAATCTCTAGTAGAACATGGTCACTGGCCTTCTGTTTCTTAACTCTAAATGTGTTTATCCACCTTTGGGTGTTTCCGGCTAAGAAACAATAGTCTAAGACCGCACTGCTTATGTTAGACCATGTGGTGGTTCCTTCGAGATCTCCTTTCGTCCACCCATTTTAAGATTTTCATCTCTCTAATTTCCATTTCTTCTGTCCACCGTTTTTCGTTTCCTTCCAGCTGCGAGTTTGGTTTCAGTTTCCCTGCATTATCAAGCAGCTTTAAATTCAGGTCTCCACATATAAAGATGAGGTTTTTTTTTCTTCTAGCACAGATTAATCTATTGCCTCCATAATGTCAGACAAATATTTTTCATTTTCAGTCAGTTTGACTCCAATAGGTATTAATTAAAAGGAGTCGGATGTCCTGGGATACCGTCCTTTTCTTGATCTTTAAAATCTGGACATATGGATTTGGGATATGATGGCTCAGGACTTGGAGGCCGCTCTCGCCTTTTACTAGCATCAGCAGTACAGCATGCGGTCTACCCAGCAGGCCTTTCTTTGCAGGGTTCATGAACACGTCATAGCCATCACATAGAGGGACTGATCTTATCCAAGATTCCTGTAGGCAGATTATTTCTAATTTCCCCAAAAAGGCACTGTCTCCAAAGAAAAGATTATTAAAGCCCCTGGTGTTCCATGAGGCCAGTAGGGATTTTCCCTCACTGCCTCGATGTTAGCCTACTGTTTCTTTTTTTCTGGTTTTAACTCCTGCACTCCTTGTTTCCGTTCTGAGATACGACTTCCTTGTGTTATTGCCTTAGAGTTAGTTATCCACCGTAAATCTCAATTTTGCCGTTTGGCTATGGGCAAGCGGCCTGAGACCGTCTTGCGCTCTTTTGGGATCAACAGTGTTGGTCTTTCTCTCTAGCTCTGAGTTTCTTTCGGCTTTTGCTTCAAATGCTCTCGTTCTGTCTGGTTGTAGTGTTTGGTCCACAAAGTTGTCGTAGCAAATTTAGTTTTTGGGGTGCCTCTCCCGGTAATTCAATGTACAATCCTTTCTTCCCTATTACTTTTCACAGGCCTGGTTTTAAGGTACTCTCTTTCTGGGTTTTTGTGGTATTTTCTTTGGGATTTTGAATTCGGCACTTTCGGTCTTGATTTATAGCTTTCATTTGTTGATCGAACAAAATTCTCCTTTCTTCGGCTCTCTTCTGCTGACTCAGCGTCTGTTAATCTAAAGCCAGCATCCGCCAGCTTTCCCTTTGCTCTTAGTATTGTATCTTTAGTCCTTTGCGATCTCAGAATATTATCATGTCCGACCTCTTCATCAGGAAATTCGACTATCAAAATGTTGTCCGATGATACCTTTCTTAATGATGTGAGTTGGTTTAGAATAGTCCTCTAATTTTTTCTGTTCAGGATTATCCTTTGAGCCTTTTGCTACTCTCTCTCACTTAAGTTTGTGTTCGGTGGGTGACCCTTTTTCCACCAGCATTCTCCATCTGCGTTTCATATGTCCTTTGATTTTTTTCGTTTCTTTGCCGCTTTGGCTTATTTCTGGGTTCCCTCCCTCGAGCCGCTCCCACTGATTGGAGTCTAGTCCCTCTTCTTTCTTCTTAACAGTACCAAAAATCAATTTGATGGGATTGGGTCCTCCGACGTATTCCATATCTATGACATCTAATCACCACAGCTGTGGTGCTTCGGAAACTTTTTTCTGCGTCCTGCGTCGATGCGCCGTCATCGAGGACCTCCTCCGACGTCATCCGTTGTGATAAGTAGGACGCACAACGCCCGTAGCCTCAGTTCCGTTTTTTCCGCGAACGTGTTGCTTCGTGAATCTCGGTTAACGCCTCGACTCTTTGGAGTTCTGTTCTTCTCGGTTCTTCGAACCTGTTCGTTTTTGTGAAAATCCTTCGTGTGAAGATGTCTTCTACTTCGTCTTCGACCCCGCGTCCGGGTTTCAAGAAGTGCGGGGAGTGTGGGTCCAAGATGTCGGTGACAGACTCGCACGACGCCTGCCTCTGGTGCCTCGGGGAGGCCCACGACACGGATGACTATCGACTGCCAGTCGCTCACGTCCAAAGCCTTATGCGAACTTAAAAAGAAGTTGTCGGTAGGTCGGGTGTCCAAGCCCCGGAAGTCGAAGTCTGCGGGGCTTTTGACGGATGATTCGAGGGGTGACTCTCCGCGTCATCGTCAGAAGTCTCGTGGGTCTCCTTCTAGGAGTCGGTCTCGCCACTCCTCAGCCTCTTCGAGGCATTCTCCGAAGCGCCGACACCGGTCGTCTTCCAGGTCCTCTTCGGAGGACTCTGCCCGGCACGTCGCTTACCCCACCAGCCGTGCGACGCCGGAGGAATGGGCTTCCTTTGGGAAGAAAATGCTGGCGATTCTTGAGTCGCAGGGTACTAAGCCGTCCGCGCCCCCGAGTGGGGTTGGTCGTGAGAGGTCGAGAGACACCGCTCGCAAGAGTGGTCGGCACGAGTCACGGGAGAGGTCCCGTTTGGACAAGGAGACTCGTTCTCGACGTACCCGTTCCAGGTCCTGGTCCTCGACACGTTCGAGACCGTGTGCACCTGCGAGGTCTTCGAGGAAGACATCGACGTCTGAGGCGTCGAGGGCGTCGACAGGCTTTCTCGAGGTTCCGGCTCCGAGGAAGTCGTCGAAGCATCGACGCTCAGGTCGTCGAAGGACACGCTCGGGGCTCCGGCTTCGAGGGCTGTGTCGACGCCGCCGATGCTGGCGGCGCTGCATCTGACGTCGACGCCGATGCCTGTTCTCTCGGCGCCGATTCGCTCTACGCCATCGACGCCTTTCGTGTCGGAGGTACCCCGTGGCACGGGGGAACCCCCTAGGAAGGCTCTGGTTAAGAGCAAGCACTCTCGGGTGCCTTCTTTTCGCCACCTGGAATATATTTCAGAGGCGGATGAGGATTCTGATGGCCTGGTTCCTAGTCAGGTTCCAGATGAAATTGTCTCGGCCCATAGTCTGACGATTTGAGGCAGTCACTGCATGATGCCAGTGGACTGGACACCTCTCCGGAGGTGGAGTTTTGTAGGCCTGAGCCTGGCTCTCATGCCGATTCCTCGTACCGGCGCCTTATGGCTAGGGTTTCTGAGTACTTGGGATGGTCTGCTCCCTCAGGGGAGTTTGTGCAGGATGATCTAATGGACATCCTTGATGTTGGTCCCCCAACTGTCCCGGTACTGCCGTTCCATATGGCTTTACAGAGAAGGGTGGCGGCAGCTTGAACTGCTCCGGAGAGTCTCCCGGCGGTGGGCAGATCCTTGTCGCGAAAATACCGTCCAGCCAGTAGCGACCCCTGCTACTTGACCAGGCACCCCACTCCGGAGAGTTTGGTGGTCCAGGCGGCCCCGGCAAAGCAGGCGTGGTACCCTACCATCCCTCCTGATAGGGACGACAAACGTTTTGATGGCTGGGCGAAGAAAGTGTTTTCTTCTGGTGGTATGGCGCTTCAGGCGGCCAACTCCATTTGTGCCTTGTCTCGTTTCACACACACTCTGTGGAACTGTGTTGCGTTAGAGGCTGAATATATTCCCGAAGGGGACGAACGGGATGGTTTCCTTGCTATGGTCCAGGATGGTAAGGATGCCATGTGAGTCTGTTCAGTCGGGTTTGGACTTAGCTGAATGCGTCAGTAGGTGTCATGATGCCTACCTCTAAGGAACCAGGCCGGGCCCAGCAACCCTAGAGGCAGGCATCATTTCCCCCAGGAAGGTCTCAGCGGGCCCAAGTCGGGACCCTTTGGACTGAATCCTGGCGCCTTAGGCGCCAGGCTCATATTGGACCCCAGTCCTAGCGCCTTAGGCGCCAGGCTCATAAACGAGGACATGTGTTTAAGTACTTGGGTGTACACTTACCTGATGCAGACCTTGCTGCAACATCCAGGCCCCCTTGAGGCCTGGATGGGACGATTTTGTCTCTAGAACTACTTAACCACATGGGTGTGGCCTGAGGAAGAATACATACCTGAGTGGAAGGATACATACCTGGGACTTCTTGAAAGGCTATTTAAACCACGCCCGATCAGTAACTCACGCTTCGCGTTGTTCTGCATCTAGCAGCTGGACGCTCACCGTGCCTGCTCCTGCTTCTTGACTTCTGCCACTCCCGCCTGCATCCTGAAACACCTGCATGTGGAGAAGGAGAAAGAATTGGACAAAAGAGCCCTTACCTGTTTCAACCTCGTCCTAGAGTCGTCCCGTCAGCGATCCTGAAAAGGAAAGACTTTCATTTTCACCGCCGCATTTCACTCACCTTGCTGCCAGCCTCCATTGCCAGCGGCGCTCGTCCGGATTCGCTGCATCAACCCGGCACCTGGGGGAAAAAAGACAGAAAACAAAGGTGAGAGTGAGAAGAGCCTAAGGAAAGCCAGAGCTTCCATTTAGACTTACCTGTTTGGGTCATACTTCATTTCGGGTCTCTGCCGCATACAGGCACCTGCAGACCACGGCCCCTAAGGGGAAAAGAAAGACAGCGGAATTAATGAGAGAATGAAAAGACATGATAAGGACTCTCATTAAAGACTTACCGGAACTTACCTCTCGTTTCGGGTCTATGCTCGTTCAGCATTCTGACCCCGGCCTCTATGGGGAAAAAAGACATCTGCATTAGCGTTTAATATTGCACTCAGAGGAAAAACATTCTTTGAACACTAACCTGAGCATTCTTCATCGTTTTCATCGCTCTTCTCGGGATCCACGTTCTGCACCTGAAAGAAAGACAATAGAGACTTTTTATTCTCGGACATTAGCACAACCAACATGGATGTATGAGAGTGAATCCAGTGAATTAACTGGGTTTCAACGCGCCCCTGCACCAGAAGCAGGAAGGAGAGCTTGCCATCACAAAACCAAAGGTGAGATTCTAGGGGAATTACAGAAAGGGGGTTCGTTCAGGAGGTGAAGGGAGTGGGAAGCTGCACATTGCCCCGCAGATCATTAACGCCCCTCCCTTTTCACATACAGAAGAACCAGCCCTGCCATACTCTGAGTCCAGCGCCTCACCGGAAGAAGCAACTTCATTCCAGTCCTGGTCAGCGCCTCTGTGGGAGTCAGGTGAGCGTTACAGTAGGTCCATGGCAGCGAGCACCGTGATACGCAGGTTTGCGTGGTTGCGGAAGCCGGGGTTTGCTCCTGATGTGCAGTCCCGGCTCCTCAACATGCCCTTTGACGGTGAACACCTTTTTGGCAGCAAGGCTGACGAGAGCCTTGAGAGGTTGCAGACCTCAAAAGCTGCAGCGAAGTTGTTGGGCGCTGCAGTTCGCCAACCTCTGCCTTTTCGTCCTAGGGGACAGCAGTGGAGGGGTGGTTCCTTTCGCTATTACTCCTTCAGTAAAGCGAGAGGAGCTGACAGTCAAAGAGGCCAACGCAGGGGTACCAGAGGTGGACGACAGGGTACATGTGGTGCCAAGGCCGCTCGGGCAGTTGCCTCTTTGCCCTCAGGTAACACCGCAGCCGCTCCCACGCGGTCATGAGGCCATGTCCCATGGTTCGCCAGTTGGGGGAAGGCTGGCGCAGCATCTTATAGAGTGGCAAGCCATTACTTCAGATGTGTGGGTTCTGGAGATCATAACCCACGGCTACTGTCTTCCCTTTCGGCACAGGCCTCGCGACAATCCACCGGGGAACCTCTCTTTGCAGAGTCCGGATCCGCTCCTGGCGCAAGAAATTCAAGCCCTGCTGGAGAAAGGCGCCATAGAACTGGTGCCTGTAGCGGAAAGGAACAAGGGATGGTATTCCCCTTATTTTTTGATTTCGAAGAAAGACGGGGGATTGAGACCCATCATGGACTTGCGCGGTTTGAACAAACTCCTCAGGAAGGACAAGTTCAAGATGGTTACTCTCTCTCAAGTCCTTCAGGCCCTTCAGCTTCAGGACTGGTTGGTGTCACTCGACCTCAAGGATGCTTACTTCCATGTGCCGATCCATCCCAAGCACAAGAAGTACCTGAGGTTCGCGGTTGGCGACTCGCACTTTCAGTTTCGGGTCCTGCCGTTCGGATTGACCTCCGCCCCGAGGGTTTTCACCAAGCTCATGGTGGTGGTGGCAGCGCATCTCAGGCAAGGGGGGATTCACGTCTACCCCTACCTGGACGATTGGTTGATCAGGGGGACCTCTCCCGAGTAAGTCCTGGATCATCTGTCCGTCACCTGCCACTCCCTTCACAGGCTGGGCTTCTCCCTCAATTTAAAGAAGTCCCATTTGACGCCAACACAGCGGCTCCAGTACATCGGAGCAGTGCTCGACACTTCCCTGGGGCAGTGTTTTCCTCCCCAGGTGAGGGCTCTTCACATTCAGCAGATGGTGCACAAGTTTCAGCATGCCCAGACGCTCCCAGCGTTCGAGTTCTTGAGGTTGCTCGGCCTCATGGCATCCTGCATTCTTCTGGTGCCAGAGGCTCGCCTGCGGATGAGATCTTTGCAGTGGGCACTCAAGACGCAATGGTCGCAGTCCTCCGGCAGGATGTCGGACCCGGTTCAGGTGCCGCCCTCAGTTGCCCGGGACCTTCTGTGGTGGGCCGTCGAAGGCAACTTGATGAAGGGGGCTCCATTTTGGCTTCCCTGGCCGGAGGCGACGATCGTGACGGATGCATCCCTCACGGGATGGGGAGCTCATCTCAACGGGCTGACAGTCAGCGGTCGTTGGTCTCCATCGGAGTCCAGACTCCATATGAATCTGTTGGAGCTGAGGGCCGTCAGGCTAGCCCTGAAGGCTTTTCTGCCGACTGTGCGAGGAAAGTGTCCTGATCCTGACGGACAACACAGTGGCCATGCACTACCTCAACAAAAAGGGGGGGCAGGGTCACTTCCTCTGTGCAGGGAGGCGATGCAGCTCGAGTTCTGGGCCGTCCAGCAGGAAGTTTCGATCTCGGCAGTTCATCTGGCCAGAGACGAAAACGTGACGGCGGACGCTCTGAGCAGGCAGAGCGTGATCTCTCACGAGTGGGAGTTGGCTCAGGAGATTCTCCTGGAGATCTTCGCCCTTTGGGGGACCCCTCAAGTGGATCTCTTCGCCTCCAGTGTCAACCGGAAGTGCGAAAGGTTTTGCTCGCGGGAATTTCCTCCAAAAGGAGCCTTAGGAGACGCGTTTGTGGTGGAGTGGTCATTCCCGCTGCTGTACGCGTTTCCTCCAGTCCCCGTCATCCCGCAAGTGCTGCGGAGGTTACAGAAGTTCGGTTCCCGGATGATCCTCATTGCTCCGGCGTGGGCTTGGAGGACGGGGTACCCGGACCCTCTCGACTTGTCCATCTGCCCTCCACGTCGTCTTCCCTACCGAGACGATCTGCTCTCCCGGGAGGGGGGGTCAGTTTCTCCATCCAGAGGTCAGATCCCTCAACCTTCACGCTTGGCTTCTGAAAGGTTGAGGTATAAGGATTGGGACCTCCCTGAAGACGTGATGGAGGTGTTGCTTTCGGCCCGAAGGCCAGCAACAAAGTCTCTGTACCGTTGCCGTTGGCATAAGTTCTGCGACTGGTGCAGAGTTCAGAATGCGGATCCTTTTGCATGCGACATCCCCATGGTTCTGTCCTTTTTACTTTCTTTGGCCCACAGGGGCTTGCAAGTGGGTACCATTAAAGGTTACCTGGCGGTGCTGTCCAGCTTTAAGCGCTGGTCTGAAGAGTGTTCTTACTTTAAAATCCCTTTAATTTCACAGTTTCTGAAAGGGCTCACTAATGTGTTCCCTCCGTCACCTTTCCTGGTACCCGGTTGGGATTTAAACCTTGTTCTTAAGTTTCTTATGGGTGCTCTGTTTGAGCCTTTACATTCTTGCCCTTTGAGGCTGTTAACTCTGAAAACTGTGTTTTTAGTTGCGGTTACTTCCGCTCGCTGAGTGAGTTACAGGCACTTTCAGTTAAGCCACCCTTTACTGTATTTCACAAGGACATGGTTGTCCTTAGAGTTCGTCCTTCTTTTCTTCCGAAGGTAGTGACGGAATTTCATTTGGCCCAGAAGGTTGTTCTTCCGGCATTCTATCCTCCTCCGCATCCTGGTAAGGAAGAGGAGAGGCTCCATAGACTTGATCCTAGGAGAGCTTTAAGCTTTGATGTTTCACGCATGTCCCGGGTCAGAGTGGACGATCACCTCTTTATTGGTTACGCTGGAAAGCGTTTGGGGCAAGCTGTGACGAAACAGACTTTGTCTCGCTGGATTATTTTAGCCATCTCGGAGTGTTACCGCTTGGTGGGTAAGGACCCACCGGCTGGCTTGCGGGCCCATTCTACCAGGGGTATGGCTGCATCTACTGCCCTGCAGAGGGGTGTTCCTATTCGCAACATCTGTGATGCAGCCACCTGGGCTTCAGTACATACATTTGTACGTCACTATTCCCTCGATTCCATCCGAGGACAGGATTTGGCCTTTGGAAAGGCGGTCCTTTGCTCTGCTATTTGATTGGCTATTCTAAATTTTGATTCTAAATTCTTTCCCTCCTCCTTGCTCTGGTACTGCTTTGGGAGTCTGTCATAGATATGGAATACGTCGGAGGACCCAATCCCTTCGAAGAACAAGTTACTTTCTTACCTGGTAACGTTCTTTCGATGGGATGGTCTGACGACGTATTCCATATCGCTCCCTCCCTGCCTTCCGCGCTGCAGAATTTCTTTTGCGATTGCAGCTAACGTTCCGCAAGGCTTTGTGTCTGACTGGCAGTTGACTAATGTCACACGTTCTGGGGGAAAAAAACTACGACTGAGGCTACGGGCGTCGTGCGTCCTACTTATCACATCGGATGACGTCAGATGTCGGAGGAGGTCCTCGAAGACGGCGCATCGACGTCATTGACGCAGGATGCAGGCGCCGAAAAAAGTTTCCGAAGCAGCACAGCTGTGGTGATTACATGTCATAGATATGGAATACGTCGTTGGACCATCCCATCGAAAGAACGTTACCAGGTAAGAAAGTAACTCTTCTTTTTTGGTCTTTTTCCTTTTTCTTTTCCTCACTGCAAGATCGGTTCCTGAGTTTATGGGTCCTCAGTCCCCCCCCCCCCCAACCCCCTCAGATCTTTTGCATTTTTCATCTCCTTTTCTCTTTTTTTTTCCATTTCATAATGTTGTAACTGGTTATCTATAGCTTGCCAGACTGATGTTTTGCCAGTGTTAATCCTCATCGTTCTCTTCTATCATTTCGATTAGATCACTGAAATATCCATTTCACTCCGTTTCAATTTCAATGGAGACTGAATTCTTAGGGATTTCATTGTCTTTTGATGAGTTGAATATTTTCATTTTAAGCCTTGGCTGCTTTGCTGGGTGAATTTGCTCTTCCCCCACTGGTATTTTAATGTTTCTTAAAAAGGGTCTTGAGCCACATTCCTTCCGTTTAGTCGTTTGGTTTTTAGGTTTCTTTTGTGAGTCTTTTAGAGCCGTTTTAGGGACACTTACTGATGATTAAGAAATCGCATGTGGTGCCTCTTGAAATATTGCATAACTTGATTTAGAGCTTTCACCGTGAGCCGCTTCCTGTGTGGGTGCTTGAGGGAGATCAATAGGTAGTTTCTTTTCCGTATTGATTTTCTTTGGTTGTACCAAGACCCCTTCCTAATACCAAAGGGCCCCCTTTAGTCTGTCCCTGTTTTTTTTTGTTTTTTTTCCCCCGAAGGATCGATCTTTGATCCTTCGATTCTTCTTTTCCCCCTCTTGCGTCTCTACGTTCTTCGGTCGTAGGACCTTTGGGAGTGTTTTGTTGATAGGTATTCCTTAGCCTCTTATGCTCTTCTAGCACCGCCTCTGCAAGTAGTTTATCATTGGAGTTGCGACGTGCTATGTCGTTCTTGCCCTTTGTTTGATTTGTCCGCTTCCGTGTCCATTCTCAGATGTAATCTTTTCATGAAGCCTTTGATTTCATTTATCTGTTCCCTTGTTTTGGAGTTTACGGAATTAACCGTTTGCAAGGATTCATTGATGCTCTCATAGAGCTTAAGGAAAGGGGCAATTGCAATATCCAAGGCCGCCATCGCCACATTAAGTGTGCACAAAGTCATCCATTCTCCCCTTACTGAACAGCTCTTATTTTTTCCAAGGCGTTTTCGTCAATCCTCGTTTCCAATTTCTCTTGACAGCGGACCAATATCCTCACTTATCCTATTGATAAGCTTATTTATAGGAGGTCTTGTGTCCTTTTCCCTTTGCCTACAAGGTCTTTGACTATCCCCTTCAAAAGGGTCCTCCACATCAAAGGCAGCAATTTTTTCTTTGATCAAGGATAGGCTTCTCCTTTTTTCCAATGTAATTTTGCCGTTTAAGTTAGAAATGTCCTGAATGAGTTTCTCTGCCAGGCTTGAATTGCTTTGTTTTTCTTTTCCTGTAGTCTTCCATTCCTTTAGGACATTCCCATTTGGGGAGCCCGTTGAGCCCCCCGAGTCGGTTTCCACCCTCGGAGGCCAAGGTGTCCCCGTTATCTTGACATTCCTTGGCATTTTGTTGTTGGTTAAGACCAGGGTCTGAGGTGATTTATCCATGTCTGCCCTGAAAGCCTCGTCCTGGCAGTTCATTAAACTCCATTTCGCTGATCTCTCCTGTTTCACTTTCGTAATCTTCATTTTCAGTGCGCTGACACATCTTCTGTTTGATTTCCTTCAGAATACGAGAGGGTGGACCACCTAGGCCTGATGTCTTCTGTGGGCTTGTAGGAGGCTCTGACATAAATGCATCTGAATCGGCATTTCCTTCGACATTAGCTCAGGTTTCTTTCGATAAACTAACAGTAGTTTTCTCTCTTTCAGGTGCCATCGAGAGGTTTGATATCGCCGGTACTGGGAAATTCTCTTCCACATTTGCCTCAGCTTCTGGGACCATTTTGGCAACATTTTTGTCTATTTCCAACGGCTCTATAGCCAGCCCTAGTGCACATGGGCTAGTCGATGGGGTTGAAACAGCATGGTCCTTTTTTCCCCACTTCATTGCTTTTAGGTGGATTATTCTCAGGCTTCTCTGCCTCCTCTCCCCTTTGGTTGACGGAGGGGCATTCCTTGTACGACACATCTGTTCTGTCTAATTGGGCGGCATAACCAACCTCCTGAGTGTTCTCACCAACCTCCTGTTCAATATCTATGATCAAGGGCTGGAACGATGCAAGGAGTCCTATCTCCCTTGGGGTTGCCATCCCCATTTCTGATGTTTTGGGTAAATCGTTTGTGCCCAGCAACCCCTGCGAGGCCTCCATGTGCAATGTCTGTATAGGGGACTGTGCACCACCTCCCTCCCTTGGAGTTTCTATGTCCTCCTTAGTTGTTTGGGTCGAGTCCTGAGGTTCCGACCCCTCTTTGACTACCTACGCCCTCTCGGGTGTCCTAGATGGTGTAGGTGTACATGTTGCCTCCGGGGAATTGCGGGGGGTGGACTCTGTCCCGTCTCCAGGGGGAGCTTGTCTTTCACAAATGGGAGTCGTGATTGCTTTAGGGGCGGCATAATTTTAGTTGTCATAGTCCTAGAAGGTGATGCAGACATCGATAGGGCAGGGTGGGAGGCTAACCTCTGTCTTACCTGATGTCGCGTTTTCGCTACCGGCTCGGCATTTGCGTGCGTCGTGCAGCTCCTCTGAAGGTGAACAGGTAATTGTAGTTTGCGACGCTGTGTTTTTCCCTCTTTGGATGCAGTATCCTTTATTTTTTTAAATATTTTTTTGTTTAGTCCTGCGTCCCAGCAAAGCAGCAAACAGCCAGGTAGGATGCAGCTCGCCCTTGACTTGCTCGGGTTTCAGGTCTTATATGGCTTTTGATGCAGGTGACTCAGTATTTTCGTCCCCCCTCCGCACCCCCCTGAGCCCCCACCCCCCAATGGTCTTTTTATGCTTTCAGGTATTTTTCCCCAACTGTACCGTTATGCCTTTTGCTTTGGTTGTGGGTTAGGGTGGGCTAGGGATGTCTTGTGGTTGATGTTTATTGTCCTGTGCATTGTGGTAAATAATAAAGTTTAAAAAAAATCATGCTTTGCTTCATGTTAATAGCAAATAACTTCAAAAGTAAAGGTTGGCATCTCCAAAGCAATATTTGTCCTTATTGATACAGTGAACAATTGCAGCAGTTAGGAACTTAAATAAGCAGGACTGGTCAGGAGGGGTTGGGGGGGAGAATAGTACCCACAACAATACATAGCTTATTTCGCTAATGTTGATGGCATGTATTGTGGCATTTCATTTCATCCCTTTCAGCACTGAGGACAGTAGCATTTATGTTTACTCTTGGAATAAGCAATAATAAGAATATACTAATACATGCTTTTTCACTTTCTTTTTTTCTATCCATACCAAGGATTTCAGAAATTACCAGTATACATTAACTGTGGTTCAAGGCTTGGTGGTTGATATGGAAGTCAGAAAAACTTGCATCAAAATTCCAAGCAACAGATACAATGAGGTACCATGTGCTGTACATCTACATATTTAAAAGCAATAGTATCATGCATGATGTGGAAAATGCTGATATATTTTACATAACTTGTGTTACTAGATTTTGATTTCTTTGTTTAAACTGAATTTTATTTGAGCTTGTTTGGAATGCATGTTAACATAGAATGTCAGTAATGTAGCTGTAAAACGGGCATGGTATCAAGAGATAGACTCAAAAGTATTTGGTTTTAAAACCTTTATTTTCTAAGGTTCTTGAGGTGGTGGAATGCCTGACTTGCCCTAACTCTAAAAGGATGGTTCCCTTAACTGATGTTTCTAATGGCTGTCCTCATCAAATAGTCCAAAACAAGAGTCTATCCGTGTCTAAACCTATGCTTGCCCTCACGCTGTACAAAAATGTGAGGTGAAGTTCTTTGGAAAGGAAAAATAGTGGTTCAACAAAAATGGCGAAACCAAAGTAAGTTTCAGGTGGTCTTCTCACCAGGTGCAATTTGGTCCATGTCACAAAGAGATTCACTCATCAGTGCTGTGTGTACAACCTTCTTCACATGGCCCTTAAGTGAATCCAAACACCTCCAATGTCCTTGTGTTCCTTGGTATTCCCTTTCACAAGCTTTAACATGTTCACTTGCCGCTTTCAACACAAAACAGTCTACTTGTCTCAATAGACCTCTCAGGGTTCCCTTCCCCAAGCTCAGGCCTTGTCCAGCTTTCAAAACACCAAGTCAGGATGTGCCTTTTCTCAGGTGCAAGTTTTTCTGCAGGTCATCCTCTTATGGGGAAGAATCGGAGGCTTTTGAAAATGCTCGGCTCTTTATATTTCCTCAGCGTGAACACTCTGACCCTTTGCCCCTCTCTTGGTTTGTTACTTTCTCTTCCGGTTGCACTTTCTTCAGGTGCTTCTTGCACCATTTTCCTATGTTCGTTCGCCTTTTCCGTGCACACTTTGACCTTTAGTCCTTATGTTGTTTGTACACTCTTGTGCTTCCTTCTTGCTTTTCGGGTCCCTTGCACATATGTTATTGTCCCTTTTTTTCGTGCCTCTCGCACCCTTTCACGCCACCCTCCTTTCCCCGGCTTCTGGTCAACTTTGGGTCACTCGAACCCTCGATTGTACTGTCCTTTACTTTGTGCCTCCTGCACCTCTTCTATGGGCTTCTAGCCCTCTTTCATTCATTTTGTTTCAAAGTGTCACACACACACACACGCGTGTCTCACACGCGCGCAGGGTCTCGCCACCTGCCCCTCGGACACTCCTAGGCTGTTTACCGGCCAAGAGGAATGAACATCCAGATAAACGGGTTCTGCAGGGCACCAGCATGCCTCTCGGCTCCTGTGTATGGATCCTTCATGGCTCCCTGAAGACACAGCTCCCTCGCCATGCTTCTGCCCTTTTGCACGGCAGTTCCTCTGCGTTTCGGCATCCCGGTCTTTCGCCTCTGGTCCTCGGCAACTCTGATGGCTTGGCTCTCCTTCCGACTTGTTCTCCTGCTGGCTCTCCTATTCGCTCATACATTTGTGACAGACCACACCTTTTATAGTGAACCGACCAGTCAAGTGGAGTTGTGTGAATGGTTACTATTAAATGCTTGACCCTGCCTGACTCTATTAATGGGACAAGTGGAGTTCTTTCTATGGTAGGTTTTCCCTACTTTCCCCATGTTATTCCTATGGGTAATCTTGATTGATCTTAGTTGCTTCTTCCTCTCAGTACTTAGTGGAAATGGGGAGGGGGGGAGTTGGGGTGAGACTGGAGATAACCCATAAAGGCTGAGGAAGGGACGTTTAGGGTGGTTTTGTGACTGAGGAAATACCATGTCTTGCCTTTAGGTGGTGTCCTCCCAATCCCTTGTGAACCTCTAGTCAGGTGATCCTCCCTCGATTGTTCACCCCCAGGGTCGGGATCTGAAAGTGATGGCCCTTCCTTGGCCACCTTAATGGAACATCCAGAGGGAGTGGGCAGGTGAATACCGTCCGGTTTCTCACACACCCTTGGCCTATGCGGTTTGGACTGAATTGCTTCCCAGGGGAACCTTGAAAGGAAATCTACATTTCCTTGGTCTTTACCCTTTCGATGTTCCACCGAGCAGCAATAAGACTGTAAGTCCAAGAACTATTGCATTACTCTTGGGTGGGTTGGGCTCTTTCCTTTGTCTGATCCATATTAGGGGGAGTGGTCAGTGATCAATCTGAACTGCAGGACGGAGAGCACACTTTCCAAGAAAACAAGGTGAGCAGTGGATTAAAGAGAAGGGTTGGACCCGGGGAAGAAGGGGTTCAAGCACACAGAGACAATAGGGAGTTAAACTCTACCAATCTTGTGTTTCAGACCCAGTCTCCAGTCGAGTAGACTCCAGGGAAGGGTTCAAGGTCGTAAGAGGTCAGAACAGGCTGAGTGACGTCCCCGTGGATACCAGGTGAGCGTTACAAGAAGCCGACAGCTCGGCTGTGAGTGATTATGCAACGCAAGCCATAGAAAATTTGAGTACCTGGAGGACGGACGAGATAAAATGGCGGCCGCTGAGAACATAGGAACAAGTAAAATCCGAGCACCACTGCAAAGGAGCTGGGTGCAAGAGGTCACAGAGGTGCGTCACAAACTGATCCGGACCACTACTTGGGTCACATCAGGCAACGCCTACATGAGTGGCTGCAGGATAACGAATTATTAGCAGAGGAGCTGCCCTCCAGGTCAGCGAGCTCAACAACAGCCACTTGGGTGCGGGACGAAGGAGAGGAGGTCCCCGAATACACAAAGGAATCAGATGCTGCATTTCGAGTGTCACACTCAAGACATGGAGTATGCATGGACCATGCACAACACACAAATGAATGAGCAGGCAGTATAAGTGCAGCCCCGGTAGCACTGCAGAAGACTCACCAACAGTAGCAAGACCCAAAAGCAGGAGAATTGAAACTAATGGGGACTGCTGCTACATAGTTGCATCCTGTTGATGGCTGATCAAGCGGATCGGCCGAAATACGTTGCAACAGTGGCAACAGCTGTCAGCTGAAGTCTGCAGAGAAATGACTACGGGTCGAAGGAGTGCCGTAGCAATGTAAGTGGAGGGCGTTCAGCACAGAGAGGGCAGAGGAGTACACTGTTATGGTAAAGGAGCCATAAGAAGCCACTAACGGGAGTAGTGGTGGGTCTGCCGAGCTGGGGGGAGCATAGTACAGTGACCCAGCAAGAAACGGACGACCGTAAGCAATAGTGCTGTGCGGGACACCAATGGCTGTGCTTACTGGAAGTGCATTCAGGCGAGGACAATTAGGCGTGTAGTAGCATGACTCCTATTGACACCTGGCCCCCAAATAAAAAGCATTTTTATATTGTGTGCGTTCGCATAAATGGAAGCTCAATTCTACCAACGGTGTGAATCACAACAAGCATAACTTTGCAGCAGTGCTTGGGCGGACCAGAGAGCGAGCTGGCCCAAGCTAACGAATGAGGATGGACCGCTCTGCAGACGTGCCCAAAGAAAGTACCAGGCAGCAAAGCGGACCTCAAGGCAAACTGGGCCAGTAAACACACGAAGATTGCGGTCTGCAGCATAAACTAAGTATGGTATCAGATTACACAGACCAGAACACCAGTCTCGCTGGAGTGCGAATGCCAAAGGACAGGCTTTATCCCAATGCACCCTGAAATACATGTAAGTCAGCGCAAAATACAGCTGCTAGACGTAAGACCCTGTGAGGCCCACACAAATAGTGTAACACAGGGATCGAGGGTAGACGCCATGCAAGGACCAAGGTGACACATCGGATGAGTAAGTGGTGAGTCACCCGACAAGACCTCGTGCTGCGCACACAGGGGCGAGTGGGCACTACAATTCTCCCTGGTGCAATTGGATGCAGATGGGTATATAAATGCGGATCCTAGTGCAAACTGGCACCCCATACGTCAACGCTCCACAGCTCACTTAGTCATCACACCTCTAGCATAAGGCGAATAAAGGCGAGGGGCGGGGCTAAGTCAACAAAGGGGGGTTGTAAAGTACAGATCCTCGTAAAGGAGCAATCGTGGCATCCAAACCCCAGAAGAGTAAGGCTAAGCAACCCACGCTAGACACCTTTACTAAACCCACTATGGCGGTTGAAAACACTGGTGCAAAGACGCCTTGAGAGGAGCTGCCGCTTGAGAAGGGAGATCAACAAATCCTGGCAGCCATAGCGTCTTTGAAGGAATCTCTTGAAGCTAAAATCGATACCATTAGTTTCGACGTCAACTTGTTAAAACAGCATGTCTGGTCACTGACCGGACGCACAAGAACGCTCGAGAAGGCAGTTGTGGAAAATTCAAGTGGCCTTAAGGACAGCTCAGAAGAAGTCAGGGTCTTGAAGCAGCAAGTGCACAACCTGGAGGACGGAGCAGAGGACGCGGAAGACAGAGCGAGACGCAATAACGTACAAACTATTGGGCTTCCGGTAGGCAAGGAAGGGGCGAATCCAGCGAACTACATCGAGACCCTGCTACAGCAAGAAATTGGCTCTGGCGCCGTCACCCAAGGCTTCACGGTCGAAAGAGCGCACAGATCACTGGCATCGAAACCACCACCTAGAGTTCGGCCAATAATAGCCCAGATACTAAACTACCGGGATAGGGAAAAGATCCTCGAATTCTTCCGCAAATGAGGGGTGATTCAACGTGCTTCTCCCACGATCACTGCTTACCCGGATTACACCCTACAGGTGCAGAAACGACAGATTAACTGTATAGCAGTTAAAAGGTGATTGCGAGCTTCCAAACTGAAGTACATGCTGTTGTATCTGGCCAGACTGAAGGTGATCCACAAAGATTGTGCTGTCTTTTTTTTGAGAGTCCAAAAGAAGCAGATAGGTGGATGGACACGCAGAACTTGCCAACCGGTACAGAAGCAGGCCCGAGCAGAGATGAGTCGATACGATCAGCAGTCCATGATGGCTACGAGAAGCAGATGTAAACACAAATCAAAGCGAGATCTATACTCCCATGTGAGGAGCATCACTAAGACAAGTACGAAAATGCAGGAGCGCACAATGTGGTGCTTATTTAAAACTTCCTGCGCAGGAACATCCTACCCCTATGATTGGATTTCTTTGTTCGGATTATAGCGGTTATGTATCCGCCCACGCAACAGGTGCGTACCCTGGAACGAGGGTGCGATGTGGGGAGGCCTGAGCACGAGGTATTGAGCTGGGCAATGGTTGGGGAGGGGGAGGGTAAGGGAGTTGGGGTAGTTGGGAGTTCGCCTGTAAGCCCACACTGTATATACTATACTTGAACTTTGATACTGATCTGTTGATGTGTGTCAAAATGTCAGGGACCTTAATAGTTACATAACACAACAGGATCATGACTTATTTAAAGCGGCAGAATATTGATATAGCACTCTTGCAGGAGACCCGCCTCACAAAAGAAAAGCAGACAGCGGTAGCAAAAGAATCGAGAGGCACAACGCTTGGTTTGTCCTATTCTGCTTGTGCTTGGGGTGTACTAATATGGGTGGCACCGTCGATGCCCTTAAAGGTATTGGAGACATTCCAGGATAAAGAGGGCAGAAAGTTTGTGCTGCGGGGCGGGTTGAAGACATGGAATTTTGTATAGTCAACACATACACACCGAACCAAGACACACAAAAAAACACTGCAGCGTTCTTTCACACTTTATATACATTAGTTCGTACAGGGATGGTACACTGATATAGGGAGGTGACTTTAACTGTACGCTTAACCCTACACTGGACAGTCCAGATCACAAATTTACTCACCCGGCCCCTTCAGCCAAAGCCCTGCGCACTCTGTTGCAGGCATTCAAGCTCGCAGACATATGGCGGATTCATCACCCACAGACCCAGGGATTACGCTGCTCCCCAGGACCTGCACACCAGGTTAGATTATATTTTTACAGGAGAAGACACCCTGTGGGAATTCGGGAAGGCAGAATATAAAGCACAAGTGTTGTCAGATCACGCCCCGCTAGTGGCCACGTGGCAGGTGACACACCCCACCCGCTGCCCAATAGCACGTATCCCGATGTGGCAATTAAGGAGCGAGTCCCTGAGAGATGAAGCATTCCGGGAACAGCTAAGGATAGGGGCGCAAGAGTATTTTACTTAAAATACAGGTAGTGTAGCGTCAGCAGGCACACTATGGAAGGCCTTCAAGGTAGTGATCAGAGGGACTGCAATTGCCAAGAGTAACAGGGTCCAGTCCACAATAGAAAATGATTTACGTAAGGTGGAAACCAAACTAGAAGCCATAAGTGGTCAAGGTGGTGGTGCTTGAGAAGTAGTTGCACTGCGACAAGAGTGTTTAGGACACTGGGATAGATTGGGCAACTTGAGCTACAGGAAATATATGGAACGGCAACATGCAGAAGGAGATAAACCGGGGCACCCGCTAGCTTGGCTATACAAAAGCAAGACAGAGCGAAGCATGATCCGAACGATAAAGGCAAGGGATGGAGTGTTTTGTGAGATGCAACAGGACATAAACACATGTTTCTGTGAGTTTTTTAAGCTGTTATACGAAGCAACATCAGGCACTCAAGAGTCAGAGATGGAAGAGGCTCTAGAGCTGATGGAGCTCCCCAAACTAGACGCAGATGAGGCGGACAAGCTTGAGGCCCCCATAACTAAAGAGGAGTTGGAACACCCCATTAGAGGGTTTCCATCAGGGAAAGCTCCGGGAGCGGACAGACTCCCGAGCAAGTTTTATAAAGATTTTATGGCTGATGACACAGCCCCATTATTGGCAGTGCTGAACAAATGTTTAGATAAAGGCATTTTGCTGCTGTCATTAAGAGAATCAATCATAGTCCCATTACTGAAACCTAACCAACCAGATACTGATTGTGGCTCTTATCAGCCACTCTCGCTACTTAACCAAGATGGGAAGATCTTGACGGCCCTGATGGCCAACAGGTTGAAACCATTATTCCACAAACTCATACACTCAGACCAGTCCGGTTACGTCCCGAACAGGAATATTGGATGTAATCTGAGACGATTGCACCACGTCATTGATCAAACTCAAGACAGTGCTCAGCTCCTGGCAGTAACCTCGCTGGATGCAGTTAAAGCTTTTTACTCGGTCAGGCGGCCATGGCTACTGGCGGTGTTGGAAAGTTTCGGTATGGGTCCGATATACATTAAATGGGTGAAACTATTATACAGTAACCCGGTGGCTAGAGTTAAGATGGGCAACACAATATCTGAACAATGGGAGTTGGCAAAGGCACCAGACAGGGTTGCCCCTGGTCTCCTATGCTATTTATATTGGCCTTAGAACCGTTAGCGGTATATCTACGGAAAGAATTTCAAGAGGCTGACATTAACCTAAGGGGCGACACACATCTGATTTCCCTATATGCTGACAATATGCTACTTTATCTGCAATAACCCAGAGATTAATCTACAAGACATATTGGAGGTGCTTGATGAACGTTATGCAGATCTCTCCGGGATTACGATGAACGCGCAGAAGTCCTCATATTCCCACTTGCAGGGTATAGGAAGCCGCCCTCTGGGGCGTTACCAGTACTACCGATTAAAGGGGTAGAGGACACATTTAGATACTTAGGAGTTGACATCTTTCACAACCCTGACATAGAACATAAGAGGAACACTGTGAAGGCGGTAGCTAAAATAGAGAATTCTAAAAAATTTTGGGCCAAACTGCAACTGTTGAAGATGCTAGTGCTACTGAGGTTACTTCATTATTTCACCAACGTCCCCTATAATATACCGAGAGTCATTTTTTAAGACACTCAAATTGCAGAGACCATATGAACAGGGCGGGATTAAAGTGCTGGATTTTGAGGGGTATTTTGTGGCGCGCCAGCTGCAGTTCATCACAAATTGGTTTTCGGATGAACAGACCCAAGATCTTGGGTTACTGCAGCAGGCATGCGCCCCTTTCTTCCTGAAATAAATAGTTTGGACCAAGGTGCCACAGGACCACAAGCCACCTCTGTTGAAGCTGGGTATGACTTTGTGGCACAGAGCTTGCCGATTTCTGGGTAAAAAAGCACCCTACTCACCCCAGGTCCCACTGGCGACACTTAAGAGAGGATGCGCAAATTAGACTAAATATCAGAAAATACTGGGAACCCAGAGGGATGGCAGCGGTGGGTGATAAACTGAAGGAAGGGCTGCCTAAGACCTTCAGTGAGGTTCCAGAGGAATCAGGATTTGGGATAGGACAACATATGATCTATGCCTCACTCCTACATACACTGAACTAGAAATGGGAGGGAACAGAGGGTGTATTAGTTGAAGATGAGACAATAGAAACGCTTTATGATTTCTCGGAAGGGAGACACGCAGTGTCAAGATTATGAGATTCTGACGGCAAAGCCTGATGGTAATTTAATACATCTTAAACAAAGCTGGGACGTGGACTTACAGGAGCAGCTGTCGGAAGAAGCTTGGAGTAGGACCATGGGGTACCACAAGAAAGTGTCTAGAAATGCAAAACTACAATTGATCCAATTATGTTACGCAGACAGCGTACTTAACTCCTAAGAAGATAGCAAAATGTAGTAATGCGACCGAACAAGTTTGGCCGAAGCGTGGCTTGATCAATGCAGATTTGATACAACTGTTTTGGGTCTGTGCGGACATGCACCTATTTAGGGAAGGTGAGGCCCAGACCTTAGTCAAGATCGGCCTATCGGCAGATTCTATCTCCCCGAAGGCATGTCTGCTAGGTATCTTTCCAAGACAAAAACAAACAAGACACGTTAGTAAATTGAGAGACTTGGAGTACATATTGGCAAAGTGCAGGATCACAATGGGGTGGAAGGTGCGTAAAGCCCCAGCGTGTGGTTGAGAGACCTCCGGAAATGGTAATTGGCAGAAACGGCTCTCTGGAAAGACACATCCTGGCATGGACAGGGCGAACAGAACACACATTTATTGGCCTGGACACACATGATACAAGAACTGTTGTCCTCTGCACAAAAAGATACGTAATCACAGACACACGCGACACCACTAATGATGGGTTAAAGTGCGGGTTAGAAGTTCAAATAGATCAATGCACACAACTGGTAGATATCATGAAGGGAACAGGCTGGGGGGACGGAGGGAGTGGGACTGGGTCTGGTTGTCGTGTTGTGTAGATGTAAAACATGATGTACCAGTAATGCTATTTACATGTTTGTATGTTCTTTGTTTTAAAAACCAATAAAAATCGTTTAAAAGAAATTTGGTTTTGAGAGAGTTCCTAGATGTCTTCATGGTTACGTATATCGAAGATATTCTGATTTTTATTTTTCTCAAGATCTTAAGCAGCATGAGGAACATGTGAGTAAAGTATTGTAGAAGTTAAAGGATAACTAGCTGTTTTCAAAATTGGAAAAAGATCCAATTTCATACATCTCAAGTTGAATTTGTGGCATTTCTAATTTCTCCAGAAGGGCTTGAAATGGACACTGGGAAGATTACGGCAGTTAAGGAACGGCCAACCCCCACTTGTGTAAAGGACATTCAAAGTTTTCTGGGGTTTGCAAATTTCTATCGCCATTTTATTCAAGGATTTTCCCATATGCATTAATGAATTTAATCACAAATCGTCGCCATGTTTGTTACTCATCGAGTTCATAGTCGGTGCTGGAAAAGATTGTTGATTTGAATGCTTGAAACAGGTTGGTCTTCTTTTTGATGGAACTTCGAAATCGTTGCCATTTTTTAAATAAATGGCATGGTAGGTCAAAATAATGTTTGGGGAAATGTCAGATTATTCTTGTGTTGCCCAGGGTTAAACAGCTTCTATTTTTTCATTTTAGATTTGTGCAAACCGGAGTAATATTGGAGTTATTTAAGGGGACATTAATCAAATGCCCCACTCTGAGCTTCTGTGACAATTCCGAATATTGAAGGCTGCATGCAAATATGGTGATTGTTTAGTCATTTTTACGGCCGATTTGGTGCACCCTTCAATGTTCGGAATTCTTTTTCACTGACAACCATACCCCTGTACGCCTTCATATTTTAAATTTGGCGGGATTCACCCCTCTATGACAAATACCTACCCAACCGACTCCCCCCACAGACACACACACAAACTTACTTGCTCACCTGCCCCTCCCTTCCAACACTCCTTCTTGAACCCACACAAATACACGTACCTTCTTCCCCACCTCTTACCCCCTCCCTTCACGCTACAAAATGCCCCCTCAACATACAAACACACTTACATGATACACCGCAACTGCCATCTTCCGTCCCAGCTGCACCGGTCAGCCGATGTGTGCACTATTGTGTGGCAAGAGAATGTAGCTGTTAGATTTAGAAAGACTGCTCTCTGCAGTCTTTCTTAAAATGTTTTGTTTTTTCTGATAGATTAAATCGACCTGGTCACTGCGAACTCACTCAAAACATGGATTTCTCAAATGATAAATGAGAAGTCAGATTTTGAATGCCAGAAATGTGGTGAGAGTCCTGGTGGGTAAATGATGGTTGAATATACGTGGACGTCCTGCCACAAGGACACAAAAACGCAAAACAATTTAATTTTTCATCTTTCCAAAGCAAAACTGAGGAAATCCTAATTTTGACGGAAGGTGGACATTATCACCAATAACGATCAAGCTTTCCACTCCCTGATCTCAGTTTTCCAACTTCCGTCAGTTGAATCTGGTATGAACCACATTGATGTAACAGATGAAGCAGATGAAACAGAGGGATTTTCATTTTGCTTATTACAAAATGGCAGCAAATAATTTGGCTTAACTATAAAACTCAGAGCAACCTTTTTTCATGTGTAGTAATTTTTAACAGGTTATTTATCCAGCTTAACAGAATGGAGGTCAGAACTATTTATTTCTCCAGTGTTTTTGTATTTCCCTGGACAACTAATAATCACATTTGTGATGTTAGTCATATTTGCAATTTGCATAGTCTTACTGGGTGTGAATGAGCAACCATTAAGCCAGCATTCTTTAGGTCCTAGAAAGATGGGCAACGGCTATGCTGGTGAAAATTCCAAATAGCCAACATCGGCTCCAGTACTAATTTGGAAATGCGACAAGGGGGTCTAGAGAGCTGCATGAAAAATGTCTGTTTTCAGAAACATTTCTCTGATTTCAAAGACTGTCCTGTTTATGGGGATGTGCTTGCAAGCGTGAAAGTCCTTTTTGTGACTGACAACAGATGTATTGACACAGATACCTCCGAAGGCCAATCTAATCGGTAACCAAAAACGACCTTGTGACACATTCATCCCAAATTCTTGAAGCTGGCCAGCACAGCCTCATCTGTGGGATAAAAAGGATCTTTGCTGGCACATGTACTATTCATAATCCTTTTTACTTTTGTCAGGGCATCAGCTCTTCAGCGCGTCAAAAGAAAAAAAAAACCTTTCTACTCAGCAAACGCTCATATATATTGTTTTGGTGTAGACTTTTGGCATATGTTAGGGGAGTTTTCCTAAAGTCTACCAGCAGCTTAGACTCTATAAAATGTTCCTTGGGGATACAGGCCCCAACTCTTAGTATAGGTCTGTACTACCCAAAGGTTTGGTAGACTGGGAGAGCAGCCAGGCTTATCTTATTAGGAGGATGTGAGCTGTAGTACATTTGTTTTACATACACAGGACAAAGTAAGTAAATACTATTTAGACTAACACAAATTAGAAAACATAAGCAACACTTTTTCAGGTGACTGCTTCAATACTAGTGGCTTGCAATTAGCACAGTTCAGTGGCAGTTCAATTCCCTTGTAAAGTCACTCAGACAATGTTCTGTTGTAAGGAAAAGGGTTGTTACGCACTAGCAACGGCAATCTACTACTTTGTAATACGTTTTGATTTTAATGCTTTTTCATTCCATTCCCTAAATAGTTAGGAGTACTAGAAAAGCGAGTTGTGGAGCGGTGCAGTGTCATATGCAGAAGCATAAAAGGCAAAGTTGATACTTAAGTTACTTTTAAGTAGAATGCTTTAGTGGAATACAAAGGTTAATTGGGACCTTGGAAAGGACTCCCTATATGTGCTCAAGCTGTTGGGTCTGGGCAAGGGGTATGGGTGGCACTCCAGTGTCCGGAGTGGAAAGTCTGCTTGAGGTAAGTACTACCTTGAACCTGTTGAGGTGGATTTCTGAACTCTGACCTTGTGGGCAGAGGTTCTGAAGGACAGCATAGTTTCTTGCAACAGGGTAACCTTCTGGACAAGCCAGACCAATCAAGGTAGCATTGGCAGCGGTCAAGACTAGGTCTCAGGAGGGGTGAGGGCGATCGAAAGCCCACAATGAGCACACAGTAAACCACAAATTGCTCTGTCAGGTGTATATATAAAAAATACATATTCATTTATTAAAGGCCTTTTAAATCAAACACACAGTACATTTTCATCAATATTAACAAAACCAACACATCACTAACTATGAAACATATATACAGTAACCAGTGGCCTAAAGGGATATTACACAGTACAGATCCACAACCTACAAAGAAAGGGGTCACACAATGCAAATATCGTTTAGGCAGTCCTTCACAATTCAAACCCTAGGTAAGTGGCAGTCCAGTCCCTAAGATGAGTGGATCCTTGAGCTCAAACGTACATTCGGTGCTGGTGCACGCAGCTGTGCGGTTAAGTTCAAAACGGGGTCTCTTCAAGGGGATGTAGCGACTCAGGAAGGCTGGTGAGGCAGTGAAGAATAAGTTCCACTATTCGAGGAGGCCCAAGAGGGCAGAGCAGGATCCAAGAATTGGGAATAGTTTGGTATCGCAGGCTACCTCGATAAAAAAGAGTGGCCCTCAGGGGACACTGTTGGGCAAGATTGTATGTAGTAACCCTGGCAATGGGTAACCCAACCTTTTGGTATTGGCCTGTACTACACAAGTTTGTAGAGTGACTGAGCAGCCAGACATATCAAGAGTGGTCAATGTGAGCTGTAGAGGTGCAACATAGAGAGTCACAGTGAAAGGTATTGAAATAACACTTATACTCAAGGTTTCTTATTAAAATAATTTACTCCTACGTCCCGTCCCCTTTCCTCCATACCTGTGGGACATCGCCCCTCAGTCCTTTTCTCCGCTCGATTGGGGCCGGACGCACTTGCATCCTCGGAAGATTTTCTTCCCTGTTTTCCTCTCTGGCTCTCGCTAGCATTCGTCTTCTAGTCTGTCTTTTAAATTAGACTTTCCAGACTGTTCTTCGTGTTATCGTCGCTTCGCGAGGGCGGATCCCCATCTTCTTTGTTTAGAGTGTTTGGGTCCGGAACACTGTTGGGACTCCTGTTTTTACTGTGACTCCCTTTCGGTCCGGGCTCTTCAGCGTCGGTTGGAACGGTGGGAGGAGGTGTTCAGACGCACTCCCCCATCTCATTTTTCAGGCGTTCATCGACGAGAAGAAGAAACGCCCGGTAAGTTCTTTACTTTTCAGAGCTCCCCAGCCGGGGGATACCTTCCCGGGTTCCTCTCGAGCCGGGAGGGGCGTTGATCGCTCTGTCACCGGGTTTCGCCCTGAGGTGCCTACCGGATTTTTCTCCGTCCGAGGGTCTCCGTAAGGGGCCTGTGTACACCGGAGTAACTTCCGAGGCCCCTCCTGTGGGAGCTGTGTGTAGACCCAGTTCTGCTGAGTCACAGGGTACCGGAGCTTGCTCTGAGGCCTCTTTCGACGTCCCTCAAAAACAAGACCGGGGTGCGCCCCGAGGCCTTGGCTGGGGCTTGTGTTTACCGAACGGATGTTCGAGGCCCGCGCTGATAGGGCTATTACCGGGCCTAGGCCCGAGGTCCCTCGTACGGAGGCTCAGGCTACCAACAGGGCCCTGTTGGTGAAAGCGGTTTCTCACCGTTCCCGCTCTTGTGGTGATACCAGATCTGTTGAGGGGGCAAAGAAGCAAGGTTCTTCTTTTACCGGCAGTGCCGAGGTCCTTCCTTCGAACGCTCAGTTGGCGGTTGGTATGTAGCAGAAACATTCCAGGCCTCACAGTACCGGCTCTGCCGAGGTTCCTTATGTTAAGGCTAAAATTAAGACCCTTGATCCATCGACGGGGACCCCTGCCTCACCTCCTCACGTGCCGCAGTTCCCCTCAGATGAAGACAAAATGGCGGCCGTTCCTGCCACGACCATGGCGGCCATTTTAGGTACTACCCCCTACAACTACGCCATCGGCCCCTGGTGTAGGGTTCAGTCCTTTGGGTGAACCTAAGGTCACTTGTGCGTATCCTTACTGGCCCGTATATGATTGGAACGCCGGGATGCCTCTACCGCACAATGTTTCGTTGCCTGCAGGGGCGACCCCTTTGATGTATGTGGATACGTCGGCCGAGGGCCCGGCCTGGCACCCTTCTCCGTTACGTCCCTGGGTTTGTCCACCTCATGAGAGGCCTCCTCAGGTTCCGAAACAATCTCCTGAGGACACTTTTTTCGGTAAATTTCAAGCGCTTATGCACACCGACCGCATGAGGGAGTATTTCAAAGGGCTTTTTAAGGAAATTTGTCCACCAGCACCCCTGGCTCCACCCGTTCCTCTGGTGGTTCCGCCGGCGCCTCCTTCACCCGTTGTGCCTGCCCCTGCTCTTCCGTCTTTGCCACCGTTGTCCCCAGTGGACAAGGCAGTGCCTGACACGGTTCAGCAGGATCCTGACCTGTCAGATGACCCTCAAGGCGAGCAGGACAACGAGGACCTTCCCCGCTCCGTTAGAGCTTTTCATGACCAGGTACTGGACATGATGAATTTCTTAGATGTTCCCGAGGCACCTGCTCCACAGGAGGGTGTGCTTTCTGGGGCGTTCACCCTGTCTCCTTTGGAGCGTACCAGCCTTTTCCTGCAGAAGGATGTTTTGGCCGAGGTCCGAAGAGTCTGGGAGAAGCCACAATCAGGACTTTTTGTCAATAAAAAGATTGACGCGAGTTACAGGCTGCACTCTTCGGAGGAAGTGGCCTTGTCGTCTTGTCCACCTCCCTCCTCCACAGTGGTGGCTGCGGCCACGTTGCAGTCCAGACCTGCAGCATCCTCTTGCACGACGGCTACTCAGGTCTTGGGAAAGGAGGACAAGCTCCTGGGCTCCCTAGGGAGGAAGATCTTTGCCAATTCGGCCTTGCAGCTCAGGCAGGCTAATGCCAAATTGATTTTGGCGAGAGCTAACATGCGGATGTGGAAAGGTCTGTCTGAGTTTGAGGGGCACATTCCGGTCGAGAAGTTGGAAGACTTCAGAGGTGGCCTTTCCGATGCCAGGGTCTTGTCCCAGGATCTCCTGGAGGCTGCTGCTCATCACGTAGACACCTCAGCTCGGGGCATAATGCTCGGGGTTGATACCTCGAGGCAAGCGTGGTTGCATGCTACTAAGTTTTCGAAGGAAGTGCAAGACAAAGTATTGGACCTTCCATTCGATGGTAAGGAGCTTTTTCATTCTTCTACTGATGTAGAGCTCACCAAAACCAAGGATAGCACTCAGACGGCTAAATCATTGTCTGTTTTATTTTTTTTTATTGTATATGGTTTACAAAAAACCTTTACAAATAGAACAAACTTTATAATTAAAAAAAACAAAATAGTAAAAAAAGAAAGAGATAAACATTCATTGCTTTGCATTTGCATTTGAAAAAAGAAGAAAAAGAAAATACCCGCTAAAGAAATATGAAATAACAGATTTACATAAGTTGCAAGAGTTAGCAAATTTTACAGAAAAGGGACAGACAATAGATAATCAACCGGTTTCAGATTTGAAATTTGATTGTCTAAGATTAGTCAAGTCAATATAAAGTACTAGTTACAGAAAATAACAGATAGAATAAATACAAGGTATAAAATATGAAATACATTGCTCATATTAAAAAACACTGTGCTCCTATAGTAAAAAAATTCATAGTTCCAAGAATAGGAGCAAAAATCAGACCAAAGGGGCATATAGGTCAAGGGCTCTGATAAAGCCCGCCACAGCCAGACCAACCTTGATGTTCGAGATTGAGAGACATTGTGACCAAATCCAATTGTCTACCCCAAGTCGCCCCATAACATTAAAAATGCCTAGATATTTGTCCCTTAAAGAGGTCAAAGCCTTGCAATCAAGAATGAGATGCCGAGAAGTTTCAGTGACCCCCAAAAGTTTGCAAAAACGACAGGTGGGATCCAAATCAGAAAACTTCTTCCTTTTACGTAGGACTTCCCGAGTGGGAAGAAGGTTCCATCTGAGTTTTATAAGAAGAGAGCGGTAGTGTCTATTAGGAAATTGGAACAAAATAAAGGACATCACACCTCTCTTCTTATGATCAAATTGAAGATCACTCAGTGAGGAATAACCATGAGGTTTTTCGATAGTGTTACTCCAATCATGGCTGAACAGAGACTCCTTTACCTTGTTAGGGTTTGTAAGTAATGTGTCCCTGTCGGAGGATATATCCATCAGGGTCTTATCGCAAAGAGTGGAGAAAAGATGGAGATATATGTTGTGGCCCGAGTGTGTCTGGGAAAAAATCATGTGGCCCACATCAGCATATAAAGTATCGGGTCTGGGGGAAAGCAAGGCTGAGAACAATGAGAGAACCTTCCAAAGAATCCTAGCTCGTAGAGAAACCAGACCCAACTCATATCTAATGGCAACAGTAGGAATTGAATTGGGCAGTTTTAAAACTTTCCTCCAGTAAATACCTTCAAGAGAGTCCCAGAAGGGCAGAAGTGTAAGGTAATGGAGTTCCATACCATACAATAACTTTGGAGTCACCTTACCCTTGAAAAAGTCTACCACAGGTTTAAGGGAAAACGTACAATATTTATTCTCCAAAGTACATGATTGGGAGATGAGAGGGAGCAGTTTCTGTCTAAGAAATCGTCTCAGTTCTATCACCGATGGTTGGGCCAAGATCAAAAAGCCCAAATAGACGATTTTATTAACTCGAGAAATGTTTGTTCCCCCCATTTTCCATACTTTGTTGTTTCGGGTTCTCCCCTTTGAGAATTCCATGATACGTGTTTTACCAGGATTGATCTTCAGCCCATTTAGCAGTGCATACTGTTCAAATTTACACAGGAGCCTCTGCAGGCCCACTTTGGTCTGGTCGAACAAGAGAAAGTCATCGGCATATGCCAACCATGAGAATCTCAGGTCCCCAAGTTTAGCACTCACCATGCCTGCATTTTTCAGGAAGTTATCCACATCCGCCAAATAGAGGATAAATAGACAGGGAGCTAACGAGCAACCCTGTCTCACCCCGATACGCGTCCTAATCCTCCTAGAGAGAGTACCAGCCAAATCGAGCCTGATGTGTACCCCCGAGTTTTCATAGAGGGCCATAATGAGAGAAAGGAGGCCCGCCGGGATGCCCCATTTAGTTAATTTTTCCCATAATCTGGATCTAATGACCAGATCAAATGCATTGGATAAATCAATTGAGGCGACATACAAAGGACCATCAGATTTTCCCCAGGAAGAGGTCTGAAGGGCAGTTATAATAAGACCATTGAGATTGGTAGAGTGGCCGGCCCTGAAGCCAGTTTGGTATTTGGGGAGAATATGATTGTCCCTAATCCATATGTTAAGATGGGAGAGGAGCAGAGAAGCAAAAAGCTTACAGTCCGCGTCTATAAGAGAGATCGGTCTATAATTCTTTACCTCAGAGCGTAAGCCTCTCTTGAAGATTGGGACAATATGGGCCGTATGCCAACTCATAGGGACCTTCCCGGAATTTACTACGTCCTGAAAAAGCAGGAAGAGTAGATTGGCCCAAATCTCGGGCTCGGCTTTGAATGTATTGTTCGTAAGGCCATTTGGGCCTGGCGCCCTAGATTTCTTAGCCTTAGAAATAAGACAGAACACTGTCTCCAGATCAAAAACTGGTTTCCATGCGTCATTCGATGGGTAAATCATCAATGCATCCGAAGCCAAGTCTTCCTCCCCAATATCAAAAAGTTTAGAGTAATAGTCAAACCATTTGGCCTCTGGGATTGCATTAAGCTGATCAGCCATCAATGTGTTATCAAGGCTGGAAACCGAAGCCCAAAAAGCCCTCACATCTCGTTTTATTAGTACTGCAAGCATATACTGTGCGTCATTTTGAATCATAGTAATTTTTCTATGCTTACAGTAGTTTTTGTATTTTTGACGAATGGTTTTAATTTTTGTTGTTTTATCTGCCCAATCCATATCTAGGGCTTGAACATCCCTAATAAGTTTCTTAGTAAGGGCCTTAACATTGGCCAATTGTTGGTCGAAACTATGGTTGTGAGATTTTTTGAAGACCCCTTTCCTTAGCTGGCCATAAATACTACTCTGTAAGACATTGAGAAAACTATCAAAAGAAGAAGTGTTAAAGACTGCTATTTTCCAGCAGAGCGAGGTGTGGTTAAGGGAAGAGATCAGTTTATTATTAAGAACACTGATGTTAAAAGGAGACCACCTTATCCCTGTCCCTTGCCTAACAGTATAAAGCTGAGTGGGTCCACCCTCCGGCAGAAGCTTGGTGAAAAAGGGGCATAGAAATTGAACCCGGAGAATACCATGATCGCTCCATGAATTAAAGGACACCTCGACATTAGAAGAAAATGGAATCAGGGAATGGTCGACAAAGACGTAGTCTAAGGTGGAAAATGAGGACGATCTACGCCAGGTTGGGCAGGAAGGATTAGTAGCATCATAATGGCTGTTAAGACAAGTTAGGCCAATTGAATCCAAAGCCAGATTCCAAGATCGGCCCCATGTAAGTTTTAGTCCTATACGCGAGTCGTCTTCCATAACCAAACCCAGGTCATCATAATTGGATTCCAGACAAAGAGTGCAGTCTGAATTTAGATCGCCCGCCAAAATGAGTTTGCCCATGGGGTGCAGATATCTCCAGGCAAGGATTGTATCAGTTAACTTCTCCAGAAACAATTCGAGAGGAGAGATTCCCGTATGCCAGTAAACATTGACCAAAAGAAAGTAACAATTAGAATCCGGAAAAAACACCTCTAAGGCCATAAAGCCAAAAGGTGTATCCGAAAGCTCCTTAGCAACAGAGCCGAAGGAGGTTCTTACCCCTATAATGAGTCCCCCCGATGCGCGGCCTCCCAGGCTAGGTTTGGCACATTGAGAGAAAATATCGAATCCATCAAGAACTGGAGTTGAAAGTAGCCAAGTTTCTTGGAGAAAAAAACAATGCGAAGCCTTAATCACGGCAACCGTTTCTAGGTTCGTGAACAGATGGGAATTACCTCTAGAGTTCCAAGAAAAGAAACTGAAGCTATTTAGATGGCGGGCCTTCGAAGAGGATTCTGATTTAGCGGGAATTAAGTCATTTCCATAAGCCTGCGGTGACATGTGCCCAGCTCGCGGAGTCTCCATTAGATTTGGGCAAAAAATGCCTCCGTTGAGGTGGGGGAGTTCTTTCTGGATGGAAGACCATTGTAAGATTACCTCTATATTCAGCCCCCTCTCCGTTATTTTTGGCAAATTGAGAAGAGTCCACTATTTTTGCTTCAAATCCTAGTTGCTTCAACCCTTCCATATGCCCCATGATCAAGTTTAAAACTACCTTCGATCTAAGAATAATATTACTAACATCTACCCGATCATGGAAAGGGAATAAAATGCAATCTATGTCATAGCTAGAGATAAGCGAAAGCGAAGGAAGTTGGTGGAAGATTTTAAGTATGTTACCACGATTTAAACAGATTGGCATATCTTCGCCCCAAAGACTGGAAAGCTGTATAACATCACCAGAACCTTTTGTTGTAGCAGAGACAGGTAAGGACTCAGTAATTTTTTTGGTAAAGTGAACAAGGGGGTCAGCCGCCAGATCACAACCCCTTGCCCCTCTTAGTATAGTCCTATTGTGGTTGACATTTGGCCCCAGTGGAAATCTTTCCCAAGATTTGGAAACGTTCTTATTATGGGCAAAGTCAAACCCAGAGGGGACCGCTTCTCGAGCCGCAGACATACGCATATTTGAGATGCTAAGAGAAGCAAGGTTAAAAGGGGGGAGAGTCGATAAGACATTGTCTGATCGATCTGTCATATCTCCATCCCTCTTAATGCAGTCCATATTAACATGGGGCTCCTCAGGAGCAGACAAGAATGCCGGGTCAGAAGGAGAGAGCCGAGTAGTAGGAACCTCGTCCTGTGACAAGCTTACGTTGGAATTAGACACTGTCACCTTGCTGATCTTGGGAACAAGTAGTGACTGAAATAAATGTTTAACCATATCAATGTTAACCATATTAACAGTCGGCGTAGTTAGAGAAGTGTCCGGATAATTCAGGCTTTTTCCAGAAGTAGACTCCAGAGAAGTAGAGGGGAGAATTGCTTCTGGGGCAGAGTCCATAGCCTCCGCTGCAACAATATCAGTAGGCAGTGCTACAGGGTTGGTACTAGTGGATGCTGGTACGGTAAGAGGTGTTATCCGAATGCTAGAGACTGCAATTTCACCAGTACCCACAGTCCTTGGCCCCGCATCTATAGAAGCAGAGGTATTAATCAACATACCCACCGCATCCGTTAAAACAGATGCAGGTGGTAAAATAAGTGGAGCATTGGTGGTAACTGGAGTGGTCACATGAATGGAAGGGGGGATTGGTTCAACAGAGTTATCAGTCCCCTGTGGAACTGCAACAGTGGTTGAAGGGACTAAAGAGTTTGCCATAAAGAGGTTTTTGAAAAATTGATTAGTATACGAAGTAATCTTTTTGACATTCTTCTGATTTTTAGTTTTCTTCATTTGTTGGCTCATTTTCCTTTTCTTTCCTAGACAGGGGGGGACTTTTAGACAGGAATTTTCCTCTGGGGGCTCAGAGGAAATTGCTGCGATTTCTGGAGTTAGGCTAATCATGTTTTCTCCTAAGGATGCGATATGGTCACCTTTAGAACGGACGGCCGACTCTGCAGTCCCACCTGCACATGAACGATCTTGTATAGAGGGTTTGAGGGATACCCTTGGCAGATCCTCCTGTACTTTGTCCTCTCCTCTTTCCGTAGAGAATACAGTCGGGACACTGGGAAGTATATCTGTAGGGTCGTCATCCTCTCGCAAACCATCAGAGGCAGCTCGGGGAGTCATAGAGGAAGGGCCCCGGGAATCAGGATCTAGTGGTTGGAGAACCAGAAGACCCGGGACCGCATTGGGGTCCACCCCTAAAGTAGTTGCCGTAGTCCCCGTAGGCCCCTGATGTAAATCGTGTATAGGGGCCAAAGGTGGATTGATGGAGGTAGGGTCAAGACCTTGAGTGTTCAAAAATTGATTTTCTTCTTTTATAATTTTTACTAAATCTTCAAATCTATCTAGGCCCTCCAGCCTAGAATATATTTCAGAAAGTATACGTGAATGGGATGTAACCTCTGACCAGATGTTATCATAGAGACTCACAAAGGAACTCAGAACCATATTCAACGCAGAGATAGTTGGATGAGAGAGTTTAATTCTATCATCAACATCTTTAAGGGTATGATGTAGAATAGACTCACTGGGCGGATCAGTTTTGAAGTCCGGAAGAAGACCTCTTTCTTTTAACCAGTTTTGTTTTTCAGTATACTCGTCAATAAAGTTAGTGAGATCTGAAGGGGAACCTGCCCATGATTCATCACAATTTTGTTGTGTTACATTATTTGTTTTGTTAAGATGGGAGTCCAAGTGGCTATCAGCAATAGCCTTATCTGCACATTCTATGATACTGATATCGTCAATATCCTGGACTGAGAGATCTTCAATATCCAGTTTCTTAGCTACGTTAATTAAGTTAGTGTGGGCCGGAGTATGTACTGGAGGAAGAGGGTAAGGAGATTTAGCCAGAGTGCTAGAAACAGATTTCTTACCAAAAAAATGTGTGATGTTTTTCCCCTGGATTGGATTCCCCTGAGTACCTAGATTAATTTTTATTTTTGATATTGAGTTACGGGGTTTGTTGAGAGGGGTTTTAAACGGCAAAGGGATCCCATTAGGGGAGAAGGGAATTCCCACCACACTAGTAGAAAGGTTAACGTGAGAAGAGGATGCTTAATATCACTAAGTAATACTTTGGATCCTAAAGAGGGTTGAATGTGAGAGATAACAACGCTCCCACTGTCCTTCTTCTCTAATAGTTGTGGTACAGTAACTTCTGATTCATCCACCAAGACTGGGGGTATGGGCATCCTAGGATTCAGTGAGGCAGTCATTGGAAAAGGGATATTAGGCAAAGGGTTGTTGTCGTATGCCATATTGCTTTTTGTCTTTGAGAAACTGACCCCGACCAAAAGATTGGAGGCAAGAGTAGCAGCTAGACGTTCTTCCTGAGTATCTATAGAAATGTCATGTATTCCATTGAAAATACAGTTATTATGAGCTGTGTTACGTAAAGTGATACCCATAGCATTGCAAACCTCAGGCCTCTCTCTCACATGAATTTGGGCCTGGGCTATGTCCCTTAAAAGGAGAGGGTTATAATGGGCCTGAAGTGGAGCATCATCAGAACTCCCCATAGCAAAAGGAATGGGGGTTTCTGGCACAATAACTGTAGATGGCATGGAGGGTATACTGACAATGGGCGGAGGGGACAAAGGAGGTGAGACCTCCATAGCAGTCTGACTTCTAAGTCCCTTACGTGTCATTCAGATAAAACCTCAACCTGACAGTAGGCAGAATGAGAAAGAAAATAAAAGTTATGTCAGAGAAGGTACCCAGAAATACACTAGAAATAAGCCTAGATGTCAGGGGAAGTTAGACATAGAGACACACAGTAAAAAAATACTAGGCAATTTTTAAATTTTAAAAATGCAAGTGTTAGAGTATGGCACAAATAGCGAAAATCAAACTCTGAAAGACCAGTATATTGTCTAAAAACCCTATGAAGTATATATGTACCCTAGCATTAAGAGCGAATTAAAATAAAAAGCAATGTTACACACTCAATTAAATAAAAGTTTTAGTAAATGAGTTGTGTCAGCGTAATAGTCATTTTCTGGGAAGGGAACGCCCGACGGCTTGTGGAGCTGCCAGAGTCCGACTCTCCACCCCAAACCCTCGTAGTAAGAATACAACTTCAATTGGGTTGGCTTGGGAAGGCCCGGAACAGTGTACTCACAGATCACAGCCAAACAGCAAAACAGTATCTCCAGCCCTTACAGTCTCCAGGGCTTAAGGGCGGCTGAGCCGGCAACTTGTGCAGGCTGGCAGTCACGTGCTGTGTCACGTGTTCAGGAAGGGGTCCGCCCCCTCCAGGAAGCAGAATGGGCGCAAGAGCTCTGCTCGCAGTGCAGCTGTGAGGGATGGACCTTGCAAGCACGAGCGTTCGAAGGAGAATGAAACGCTCCTTCCAATCAGCAGGAAATACGCCGCAAGGGCGGCTGAGCCGGCAACTTGTGCAGGCTGGCAGTCACGTGCTGTGTCACGTGTTCAGGAAGGGGTCCGCCCCCTCCAGGAAGCAGAATGGGCTGCAAGAGCTCTGCTCGCAGTGCAGCTGTGAGGGATGGACCTTGCAAGCACGAGCGTTCGAAGGAGAATGAAACGCTCCTTCCAATCAGCAGGAAATACGCCGCAAGGGCGGCTGAGCCGGCAACTTGTGCAGGCTGGCAGTCACGTGCTGTGTCACGTGTTCAGGAAGGGGTCCGCCCCCTCCAGGAAGCAGAATGGGCTGCAAGAGCTCTGCTCGCAGTGCAGCTGTGAGGGATGGACCTTGCAAGCACGAGCGTTCGAAGGAGAATGAAACGCTCCTTCCAATCAGCAGGAAATACGCCGCAAGGGCGGCTGAGCCGGCAACTTGTGCAGGCTGGCAGTCACGTGCTGTGTCACGTGTTCAGGAAGGGGTCCGCCCCCTCCAGGAAGCAGAATGGGCTGCAAGAGCTCTGCTCGCAGTGCAGCTGTGAGGGATGGACCTTGCAAGCACGAGCGTTCGAAGGAGAATGAAACGCTCCTTCCAATCAGCAAAAAATACCATCATTGTCTGTTCTGGTTAAACCTCCCTTCAAGGCTCAAAGGCCGTTGTCGCAAGGGCGACCTTCCTCTGGTTTTAGGGGATTCCTTGACAGCAAGAATCGCAGAGTGGATACTCCTGCAAGGAATAACTGCCATAGACAACAGCGTATGCAGTATTTCTCCCGCTCCTCAGCCTCCTCATCCGGTTCAGGTGGCACCGATAAACCTGCCAAATGAGTGTTTTCCGCGCTCGCACGAGACCCCGGTGGGAGGGCGCATTGCGTCTCATTGGGAGGCGTGGCAGACCATCACAGAAGACAGATGGGTCTTGTCAGTCGCTCGGGCGCGCTTCTACTTACTTTACCCCCTACCCCACCCCTCAAACCTCCTTTTCAGCCGTTGGGCTCGCCCTCCCTCAACGCCAAGGTTCAGAAACTCCTGAACCTCAGGGCTGTGGAACCCGTTCCCTTTGGTGAGCGAGGGAGGGCTTCTACTCCCGGCTGTTTACGGTGCCCAAACCCAACCAGGCTGGCCTGCGCACCATCCTAGACCTTTCCCAGTTCAACCTCTTTCTACCCCAAGAGAAATTCAAGATGATCACGCCCAGCCAGATACGCTCCTCTTTGCAGATGGGAGACTGGCTCAGCGTAATGGATCTTCAGGACGCGTATATACCTATCCTGATTTGGGCTCCACACAGGAGGTACCTCCGTTTCTCATTGGGAGAGGAGCACTTCCAGTTTCGGGTGCTTCCTTTTGGCCTCAGCTCGGCGCCGCATGTCTTCACGAAGATGTCGGTGATTGCGGCCTATCTTCGTCTTCAGGGTATCCATGTGTATCCTTATTTGGACGATTGGCTTTTACGCAGCCCTTGTCCCCTGGCGGCAGCGGGCAACCTCCAGGCTCTCCTTCAGCTCCTGTTCACTCTTGGGCTGTCGGTGAACTGGCGGAAATCCTCCATGACGGTCTCTCAGGACCTGATTTTTATGGTTTTTCGTTGGAACATGATCGACTGCAGAGTATACCTGACCGGGGACAGAATGGCGGATCTGTTGGCCACGTGTCAGATGTTTGCGCAGTCGGAGAGTATGTCGGCCTGGTGGTTCCAGAGGCTTCTGGGCCTCATGGCCTCGTGTGTGCTGGCTCTTCCTCTTGCTCGTCTAAAAATGAGACAGACTCAGATGGCCCTTCGGAATTCATGGCGTCAGGCAGTGTACCCAGACTCCATGCGGATAATGATTCCGGATTCCATGAGTGGTCCTGGACTGGTGGTCATCTCTCAGCAATCTGTCTGGGGGCGTGGGGTTTCTGGACCCGGTCCCTATGGTGACGATCACGACGGACTCCTCCCTCCTCGGGTAGGGTGCAACGTTAGATCTCCTTCAGGTCTCGGACCTCTGGTCACCGCAGGACAAGCTCCTGCACATAAATCATTTGGAGCTTCTGGCAATTCTTCTGGCGCTCAAGGCGTTCAGACCTCTCATTGTCAACAAGGTGGTCCGCATAAGAACGGACAATGTGGTGTCAATGTACTACATAAACAAGCAGGGGGGAATGAAGTCTCCCCCTCTCATGGATCTGGCCATTCAGATTTGGGAGTGGGCCGTGCTTCATGGGGTCTGGCTGCTTGCAGTGTACATCCCGGGCCGGCTGAATGTCACCGCGGATGCCCTCAGCCGGCGGACAGTTGTCAGCTACGAGTGGGAGTTGAAGGCGGAGATCCTATCATGGATTTTCTCGCGTTGGGGCACACCGGAGGTGGACCTCTTCGCCACAGCGATGAACAAGAAGCTTCCTCAGTACGCCTCCAGTGAGGGGCTGGGAGCCTCCTCTCTGGGGGACGCACTCGAAATCCCATGGCACAACATGAGAGCTTACGCTTTCCCGCCTCTTCCTCTGGTTCATCGAGCAATTTCCGTACACTGGAACACCCTCCCTAGCTCCCTGCGCTCTGAACCCTCACTGACCGCCTTTCGGAAAACCCTGAAAACGACCCTGTTCATCTAACAATTACATGGCCTAGCCCTCATAATTGTATTGTATGATGTATTATGTGATATATCTGATCACAGGTCACTTCCTTACTGTAACCCAAGGCACAACCTGCTCACATTGTAACTAAGTCTTCCTTGCAAGTAACAGTGCCACAATGCCCCTGGGCTGCCTGCGCGCTATATAAATTTAATAAATAAATAAATTTTAGAAGTTGAAGAGTTCTGTCAACTGTTCTCTTCTACTGATGGCTCCGTGGTGGCCGGCCAGGTTTTGTTTCTCAGAACTTCAACACCTGTCGGTGTGTCCGCCGATCAGGTTACCAGTAACTCCCGATCTTCTTCACCAAGGGGAGCAGCAGATGTGGCACCCCTCCCCACAATCGCTCAGCTTGGCGGCATGGTGCCCGAGTTCAGGTCTTTAGAGCATCTGAATTTGTCTGCGGATAACATGCATATTATCCAGGCAGCCAGAAAACCCTCGACCAGATCTCAGATCTCAGCCAGTAAATGGCTCAGGTTCTGTCATTGGTGTCTAGAGAAGAAATTGGATCCAAGGGGGGCCACGGTTGACACGGTGCTGTCCTTCGTGTCCTCCCTAGCAGAGTTAGGGGTTCATGTTCTGTCATGCAGGACTTACCTTTCAGCGGTCTCTGCTTATCTTTCTACGGATCAGTATTCTTTTTCTCTCACTAACCTAGTGGTAAAGAGGCATTTCGCTGGTTTAACACGCCTTTACCCTCCAGTTCGTAATCCGCACCCGCCATGGGACCTGAATGTTGTCCTGACGGCGCTGTGCCATAAACCCTTTGAGCCAATGGCTACGGTGGACCTCAAGTACTTGTCTTGGAAAGTGTCCTTTTTGGTCGCCGTCACATCGGCAAGGAGAGTGAGTGAGCTCCAGGCATTGTCGGTGGAGCATCCTTTCTTGGACTTTCACAAGGACAAGGTAGTACTTCGAACTAATCCGGCTTTTCTGCCGAAGGTAGTGACCGAATTCCATTTGAATCAATCGATCTCCCTACCGGTCTTTTTTTCCGAACCCCGCCTCTGAGGCGGAGAAGGTTCTACACTGTCTTGATGTCCGAAGAGCTCTTAAGTTCTACCTGGATAGGACTTCCGAGCTTAGAAGTTCTGCTCAACTTTTTGTGACTTTCGGCAACCCTCAAGGCAAGCAGGCGTCTAAGGCAACTATTTCTAGGTGGATTGGCACCTGCATCACGGAGTCTTTCACTATCCAAAAGCTGAAACCTCCTAAAGGTATTCATGCACACCTGGTGCGGGGCAAGGCAGCTGCGGTTGCTTTTCAGAAGTATGTTCCCTGGGAGTCCATCGCTAGGGCAGCTACTTGGGCCTTTCCATCTGCTTTCTGTAAGCATTACTTCTCCAGCATGGGGTCTGGCATGGATTCACATGCTCATGAATATTCCCCGTCGTCAGGCCGGGAATCCTCGGTATAGAAAATCAGTATCAGTTTCGTTTCTGATCTGTCTTTCTTGGTAGTAACCAATCACTGGCCTCTGGGTCATACTGCCCCCAGCCAATGACTGCCCTCTCCCTAAGCCCCGCCTCCAGCAGCCATCCTGAGATTTTTACCGCACGTTCAAGTGTTGGGAGTCCTTGTGCTGTAGCTCTCGAGCTTCTGCTGCGTTTTCGCGCTTTTTCAGGAGATTTTTCTCATTTTTCGGTTAAATAGAGCTTCAAGCTCCACCGTTTCTACATCCGATCAACGGGGATCCATTTCGGAGTTTTCTACGCCCCTCAAGGGTGAAGATTTTTTCGAGTTACGCTTTTGGAGGATTCCAGAATTTCCGAGGCCTATCCCGGACATGGCCCAGGAGAAAGGAAGCTCGACGCCCGGGAAGCTGTTCAGGACCTGACTTGGATGCTGGCTTCAGAATGTTTTCAAGGAGGACGAACATTCGTTATGCCTCTGTCTCCATGAGGACAAGACACACACGGAGAAGGACTGTGCGTTTAGTGGGAACATGTCGGAGCGGACCAAGAAGGATCGCCACCTCCGTCTCGCCAACTGGCTGGAAAGGAAGAGCCTGTCAGGCGAGAAGAAGAAAAAGAAGTCAGAGCGGTCTTCTAAGTCCTGTGAGGGCGCCCGGCGACGGGAGCCCAACAAAAGGCTAAGCACCGCGAGTCCGCGGGCACCGGGAGCGCCGAACGGTCGGGCTCCTTGGCTGCCAGGCATGGCGCATCCTCCCCTGCGCCATCAACCACGAGCGAACGCTCTGGCTCGGTTAAGAGGAAGTCCGAGAACCCGGCGAAGCTTCTGGAGAGGCCCCGGTCGATCTCGAAGATTCCGGCAGAGGGGGAGCGAGGCTCGGACCCTCCCCCCAAGGTGAAGGCCCCAGGCGTCCAGAAGGTGGCGATGGCCTTAATTCACCCTGCTAAGACCTCGATTGAGGATGTCGCCGCGGCCCTGGCTCAGCCTGTGGAGGCGCCCTCAGGACCCAGAGTCTCCCTGCCACCGCGGAGGCAGTCGTCTTTCAGCCAGGACGCTATCCTGCAGGAGGCTCGGAAGGCGGGCTATTGTGAGATTGGTGGTGCAAAGATAAGGATTTTCCCGGACTGTACTCTGGAGGTACAGCGTCAGAGGAGATCTTATGACGCAGTGCGACTCCGCCTGCGGGAACTAAATTTGAAGTACATGATGTTTTTTCCAGCAAAACTAAAGGTGTTGGGGGGGGGGGGTGGGGAGGGCGTTTATCATGGTTCTCCACATCCCCGAGGGAAGCATGGAACTGGTTGGCTGCGAGGTCTAGGGGGGGGCTCTCCTGAGGTGACGGGCCAGGCATTGGGAGAATCTGGGTGATGTTTAGTAGGTATGGATTGGGAAGAGATTGGTTGAGCCTGGTCTCTTGGAGGTGAGAAGGGGATTTGGAAAGGAGGGGGGGTGGGGGAGACCTTGATGGGGCTGCACGGATTAGATGGCAAGCCCTCTTGTTTTACGTGACGCCATTGATTACCGACCCTATGGGAAGTGAGGAGGAGGGGAGGTGTAGATCAGTGGGTCCACAGTTGTGGAGGGAGACAGAGGGGGGGAGGGGCTTGTTCGAAGACTGGGGGGGTGGGAGGTGGAGAGGGAAGAGGGGAGGGGGGGTGGGAAAGGGGGAGGGTTGAAGGGGAAGAGCGCCAAGTTGGGGTTAGGTGCTGGGGGGGGGGGACATGGATATAGAGAGGGGTAGCAAGGTCCGACACAGCAGTCACAAAGGTAGTGGGGGTTGTAGAGATGGAGGTGGGTGCAAAGGTAGTAGGGATTGAGAGAGAGAAGGGTTGCACAGAGAAGCTTTTGAGTATATTAGATGGGTAAGCTGGGGAGTTTGAAAATTGGGATGTGGAATGTCCGAGGTTTGGGGAGTTACCAGAAAAGGATGAGGGTGGGGGAGTTTTTGAAGAGGCAGAAGATACAAGTGGCCTTCCTACAGGAGACACACGCGAATGTAGAATTGTTGGGGAAGTTGGGGAAGATGTGGGGAGGTCAGATATGGGGTACGACGTATTCTACACAGGCTAGGGGGGGTCCTTGTTTGGGCGGCGAGGGGGACGCCATTGAAGGTGAAGGTGGAGGCGGTGGTTAAGGATGGGGAGGGGAGGACGATTCTCGTTCATTGCTTCTGGGAAAATAGGTCTCTGTCTGGTAAACTCATACGTGCCAAACGTGGATGATAGGGAGTACTTCCCCTCAGTGTTGCGTATGGTGGGGGCCTATAGAGGGGAAATGATAATATGGGGGGGGAGACTTTAATTGCTTCCTGGATGAGAGGCTGGATGGGCTGGGGTGTAGAGGGGCACCTAAGAAGTACATGCCGGCGTCATTGCGGGAGATAATGTGGGAATTGGACCTGGTGGAGATTTGGAGGGAGAAACATGGCGAAGAAAGGTGGTACTCATATTATTCTGGGGTACATGGCTCGTATTCACGCTTGAATTATATTGTGACGGGAAGGGAATATTGTCAATATTTTGGAGACGGAGTATTTAGGACGCACCCTGTCGGATCACTCGCCCCTGGTTGAAACGTTACGTGGTGCCACAGAGTATTCCCCTCGGCGATTATGGCGGATGCAGAGGGAGATGTTACGGGACAGGGCGTTTGTGGCGGTTTGCGTTTGTGGCGGTGTTACAGGAGGGGATTAAGGCCTATTTTTAATTGAATGATGGTTTGGTGGACTCTAGGGGGGTGTTATTGGAGGCCTTCAAGGCGACCATACGAAGGAAATGTCTGGCGATGGCATTGTGGATGCGAAAACACCTCTGACAGGTTACAGCGCTTGGAGGTCCAGGTGGCGGAGATGGATAGAGAGGCGGCCGGGGGCGCGGAGGTGGGAGAAGCCCTGGCGCGGGCGCTGGAATCTTGTCAGGCGACCCTAATGGAATTGTCGCATTTTGATGGCAATAGGAGGGATGACACCCTTCATAGGGAGGGGGACAAGGCGGGTAAACTGTCAGCTTGGTTAATTGGTAGGGAGACTCAGAGCCGGGTAATAACTCGGATAAGATCTAGTACGGGGGAGCTGCTCGGGTACCCGAAGGAGATCAATGAGGCTTTTGTAGCGTATTATAAGGAGTTATATGAGAGCGAGGGAGGATATGTAGATGTAGATGTGGAGGTGGAAGACCTCATGGAGGTGTTGCAATTGCCGAGGCTGAGGGAGGACCGCCAGGAGCAATTGGAAGCCCCTATGGAGGAGGGGGACATCAGGTGGGCGATCCGCACCATGAGGAGAGGGGCCGCGCCGGCTAGTGACGGGCTTCCAGTAGAGTTTTATGCAATGTTTGCTGACGAATTGGTTCTGCAGCTCCAGAGGGTATATGAAGAGGCCTTTCAGAGAGGTTGCCTCCCGGATTCGATGAGGGAGGCCGTGATTACGGTGATACTGAAAGAGGGGAAGGACCCGAAGGATTGCGCAGCCTATCGGCCTATTTCCTTATTGAATGTGGATGGGAAAATTCTGGGGAAGATCCGCGCCGCTAGGTTGGCGACGGTGGGGCCGAGTCTGGTACACCCGGATCAGTGTGGGTTTATAGAGGGCAGGAATACGTCGGGTAACATTTCCCGACTTCATCATGTGATGGATATGGTGAGGGAGCAGAGGCATGAGATAGCGATAGCATCGTTTGACGCCATGAAGGCGTTTGACTCCCTGGAATAGAAGTGCTTTTTTAGGGTGCTTCGGGAATTCGGATTCGGAGAAAAGATCTGCAGGTGGTTGTCTTTACTATATACTAAACCGTTAGCTATAGTGAGGACTAATACTTGGGTGTCAGGGACGTGGGAGTTGGGAAGGGGGACACGGCAGGGGTGTGCGGTTTCTCCGATTATGTTCGCACTGGCCCTAGAGCCGCTGGCGGCGTTCCTGCGGCAGGAATTGGGGTGGGGGGGCAACGACATATAGTGTCGATTTATGCAGACGTTCTGTTATTATGTGGCGGACCCCAGGGCGTATCTCCCGGACCTTTTGGAAGTGTTGCAGATCTTTGGATGTATGTCTGGGTTCCGTATAAATCCGGAGAAGTCGGTCTTGTTCCCGCTGGGGGGATTACGGGAAGGTCAGTTGGAGGATTTACTAGAGGTGGGTATAAGATGGGAAAAGGAGTCTTTCCGGTACCTGGTTGTACAGGTGTTCCATGACATGGCTGACACGTTCGTATACAATACAGGGAGGGCACTATCCAAGATAGGAGATTCTATTCAATTTTCGAAGGCGCTGCCCCTTTCGTTGATGGGGAGAGTGGCGCTATGTAAAATGGTGATCCTTCCACGGTTGCTTTACTTTTTCACTAATATACCGTATGTGGTAAAGAGTGTTTTTTAGAATGTTAGATGTTCAGGTCGGGGAGTTACTGTGGGGGGTGGGGAGGAGGAAGGTTTCTCTTCAGACGTTGCGGAGAGCTAGGGAGAAGGGAGGGTTGGGCCTTCCGAATTATGAAAAGTACTTTGTGGCAGCGCAACTACAGTCTGTTTTGGTGTGGGACCAGTTGGAGGGGGAGTTCCTTAAGATATTGGTAGGGACCTCGCAGCCGGACTGTAGGCCGCTGTAACTTTTGTGGCACCCGTTAGGGGCTGGAACGGGGTCGGTAATCTTTGAGGCGGTGCGGGAGACATGGAGGAAGTATGGTGGGGTAGAGGGGTGAGGGGACGCTATGAAGGGGGTCTCCCATGGGGGCCAGTGCTCTTGCGTCATGAGATTTCCCCCAAAGGTCTCAAGGTCAGATTGCCCCCTGCCCCGCACTCTAGTCCACTCCCCCTTGGAGCCATCGCTTTAGTGGAGGTATTTTGGTTACGCTTGGACATTTTTCTGAGTAGTCCATGAATGGCTTCCATGTGGGAGCTTGGGAGACGGGGGGGTGGGGGGGGGGGAGCATCAGTGATCCTACTAATCGGGCTGCCTGCAACTCAATCAAAGAACCAAATTTCAGATCACAATGGCGAAAAGCGACCAAGCAAGCGGACATTGCAGTGCTCATGCACGGCGCTGCCCCAGGACCCACCAGGGGAACCAATCCCGAGCTCCAGTCCTCTGTTTCGACAGACCCAGCACAATCAGCTACTAAATCAGCTCTAAAAGACCTGCTCGCGGCCCTAACAAAGGAGATCCAGAAAGGAAACGAAGAAGTTATGAAGAAGATGAACTCCTTTAACAAAAGAGTGGTAGAGGAAGAGAACCGCACAGCTGAAATTGAGAATGAGTTATGCGACCAGAAATTTGAATGGGATAAAGAGCAGACCAGAATTGCAGCTCTGGAGGCGAGATGTGACCTGCTAGAGGCAAAACAGGAGGACTCTGAAAACAGGCCGAGGCGTAATAACATCAGTCTCAGGGGAATCGCATCGTCTGTCTCGGACTCAGACCTGGAGACTTGGCTCCTTTACTGAGTTTGGTGTGAACTCAGAAGATCGACCTGGAATGGGTGTAAGATGCCTTCTCTTATCCAAAATCTCCTTCGCGCCAAAACAAAGAGAAACCAATAAGAGATCTGCTCACATACAGCCATTCCAGACGTGGACCAATCACGGACCACAGTGGAACCAGTCATCCCAGCACACCAGACATCCTGGCACCCAGGATGTGTATTGAACTAGACTGCCCCAGCCCACATTCTGGAGGCACACAGACGAGGCATGCAGAAGCCTACGAAAGCTTCGGTTTGCGCGGGTGCTGCAAGACCAAATGAGGAATTTCTCGGGTCTGCTCGACCTGGGGAAGGCAAAGGGACAAGATGGCCAAAGGACAGAACAAAGGACCTTGTGGCATGGCCTTTTTAGGCATTGGCCACTGTATTGGGCTAAACACAGTAAACTGTATGGACCATAGAAAAGAGTTGAAAATACATAAAAAGTAACAGCTGCCACCAGCTCTGTCCAGGGCACACTTGAACATTACACCAAAAATCCTTTGAGGGTGTCTAGTGCCTTTAAATGAAAAAGTGACCACAGTGTAGTGTACTGCAAGGTACTTAATGTACTGTTCAAATGTTACTAAAGAATAGCAACAAAGTGAAAGACTCCCAGTACTGACAGTCTTAAGGGCATGTCAGTTTCCCCATAACAAAATGAGCAAAACGCCAGCGGAGTACAGCAGAAGGCTGGGCTCCACAGGTAAGAGTCAGGCTAGAATCGTCAGGCGACAGCAAAATGTTGGGGGGGCAGGGGGGTTCACAACTGGAGGGAAAATGACCCATAAATGGAAATCTTTTCTAACACTGAACCCAACAGTACCTTGGGAGTATTGACGAAAATGCAGCTGGATTCTTTCCTGTGCAGCAGCGGTGGACCTGGTCTCCTGTTCCTTGGTCGCAGTGACGAAAGGAGGGACTCTGGAAGGGATGTTGCAGCAGTCGCGAGAAAGGACCCCCAGCAAGGCATTCTCTGTACTCCCACGTCGGTCTGGGGTTTTGGCGCCTTTTTATAAGTTCCATCACTGAACAGTTACTGCCCGGGTGATCTGCCTCCATTCTGCAGTCCTGCACTTTGGTGAGGGGGCTATGAGGAGGGGGATCCTGTCTCTGGTGGTCCAACTAGAGCTGACCAATGTTCTGGGAGGATTTGTTCATGGGAAGAGGATGCACTGCAATTGGGTCAGAGGTTCTCTGCTATTGGCGCTTTGCATACCTGGAAGGTCACAGCACATCAGGGCATGGCTCATTCTGCAGGTCGTCTTAGGACTAGTTGGTCCCATCAGCCAAAGGGAAGGAGTCCTCTTTGGAGCTCCTCTTTCAATTAGAATACAAGTTCAGGGCATCAGTGGTCTCTTTGCGGTTACTGCAAGTGTCTGCCGGTGTCTCCGGACGTCTTCTGATCTGAATACTCTGTTCCAATGGTTGACTTGCCTTCTGCCTTAGGAACCTCATGTTTTATCAGGATTTCTCATTCATTCCTCTGCAAACTCTCCCTGCAGTTTACAGAAAGGGGTGGGTGACTGTCCAATCTGGCCAGCCAGCTACATAGTGGGAACTGGTTCCATTCAGACACATCAGCAGACAAGGATAGGGGAGTTTCAGACTCCTCCCCTGCTTCCTGTCCTGGCAGGCACACTGACTCCTTGGCGGGTTACACAACGGTTCCCGCCAAAAGACAAAACTGGCATCAAGACCTCCCCCTCCCAGGATGATAGAAGAAGGGCTAACAAATGACAATCACACAAGAAACAAACATAGGTGACTCGCTTGTGCATAACCACAGCTGTGAATACAGTCTGCTGTGGAAAATTGCGTAAAAGTCTGTAGAACGCATCCACTGCCACCAGCCTTATCTATAGGGTTGACACTGTAACCAAAGATTCATGGGAGCAGAGAGAAGGCGATACTCTGTATACCCTCAGCACGACACACAAGGTGGGGTGTGCGGATTTTTCAAAAGTTAAATTTTAGGAAGGATAAAAGTATCCCTCTTTCCTTAAGAACACTAGTTTTTAAGAAAAGTGTAAGAATATAAAGAGAATCTAAAGTGCCCTCAGCAACACTGAGCATAGGGTTCCGTTCTGCAAAAGTGAAACAGATCATACCTTTAAGAGATATTGAGGAGTTGGAACAAATAAAAATGGAAAAAGGCTCCCCTCATTCAGGAGAGCAAGAAAAAGGTACAGAAGTCCAGCAAAAAGTGCAGGGGTTCTCACTTTGAGGGAATTGAGCATAAAACTAACATCTCCCTAACAGTATATATCACTCTTCACCTCTCATTCTTATCTTTTAAGTCTCAAGGTAGCTGTCCATGGAATACATGAAAAACTGCTGATTTGATTTTAATTTGTAGCATTATTAGAAACTGGTGAAAGGGTGCCAGGTAGTCACTGAGCTGGGTACATATTGTTGATGGCCCATTTGAAGCATGATTTACAATTTGTCAGACAGCCATATTTTCTTACTCCCCATGCAGCTCTGTAAATTAAAAATGATGCTGCTTGGTTTCTTTTGCCGACCACTCTCAGCTATGCCCCTCCTCGCTGTGTTAAGGATTTCAATCAGACGACACACACCTTGGTCTCGGCCTAGTATATAGCGCACAACTGAAATGCTTTTCTCCTTATTTTATGCTGATTCAATTTGAGATGGTACAAAACTCGTATCACACCCCCTCTTCAAATACCCCGGGTCACAATGAGCCATGAACCAGGCTGATTGGTGAAATACAATATATTTATTTACTTTAAAATTCAAAAGAAATCCTACAATTTTTAATATGGGGCAGCAATCACCAATGGGGTGATAATTACAATGAGAATGTAAGCAATGCACTTGGTTTAACCTTCTAGTGGAACATATACAAAACACCAGGTAATAGGAGCACTTTTTGATTTATGAAAGCTAGCACCCAAGTTAGGATTTTCCCCTGCAATGTTCCCTCAACCCACAAATAATCAATTCTGAGTGGTTATAAAGAAGCAGCAGGTACCCCTTGCAATGTTATGAAATGACACTTGGAAATTGACATAAATAATTTGTGTTAAAAACCTTGAAACAAATACAATTCATCACTCAAGCAACAATGCAAAGATACTAACAATCACAAGTAATGAAACGAGTGGAAAGTTCAAAACGGATTGCAGCCAAAGGACACGTGTAAAAGTTGCATTTCCTTTCCATTTCCGTGTAAATTTACTCAAAAGGTTTCTTTAAAAAACGGTTGAAATATTGCAAATCGTGATGCGGTTTTTAGTCTGGGGAATAGAGGTACATCAGAGATATTACAGAAGTGAAAGAATGGGGGTAGCTGCAGTTTTGAATGAGATTTTCAGGTTGAAATGGGGTTCAGTTTTCAGAAAAATAAAGCAGTCAAAATGAAGACTTCAGTTTTGAAAGAAAGGCAAATGTTACTTGAAATGAATTATCTAGACAATATTGTTGAAGAGGAACACAGTAAGCACCAAGGTTGATTCGCGAGATCAACCTTGCCACCCCAGTGCTCAACCCCAACAATAAAATATTTGGAAATATAACTAAGGGCTTACAATTTACACCAGACAAAAATGAAAAGAGAGATGGCGCCAGCACTAGAATCAAGGGCAGGGTTGCAGAGATAATTCTGACAGTTTTAACAAGTTATCCGGATAAGGATAGGATGGCTTAGAGTGTGGGGTAAGGACAAATGCAAGACAAGATAGACTATGGATGGATAGAGGGCGCTAGAGAGCCGTCCAAGATGGCGGCCTCCCTGTGAGCTCCACGGAGCTCCCTCAGAAATCCTGACGAATCGAGGCATCTGCGCTGGGCATTGTGTATGCAGCCACCCCCAGTTTGTAGCCAAAGCGATTCTGAACAAAACGAAGTACTTCTTTCGTCGTAATTCGGATGCTGGGTCCAGATTCCTCAGCGACGAGAAACCCTCCCCCTCCCCGGTCCGAGTGGAGCGCCGGCGCGGGCTAGACGCGAGGCAGTCGGAGACAGAGCGGGCCCGGAGGGGGACGGCCTGAGCGGCCGAAAGTGGTGGGACATCCGGCAGAATCCCAGAGGAGCCGTCCTGAACGAACCCCGAAGATCAGGTACGCGCGCCCCCGTGCGCCCCCGTCCATACTCCCCGGGGTGAATCTCAGCCTGTGTGAAGGCACGGGGCGCGGGAAACCGCAAGCCGGGGTCCGCGTGAACCCCCAACGTACGGGCCACCCAGCCGAGAACCAGCAGTAGATAGCGCTTGGACCCGGCGTCACTCCCGCTTCCACTATACCCTATCACAAAGGGAAACATCAGGAGAGAAACCCCAACCGGGACCCCGGACCCCCGCTACACAAGCGCCAATGGCGGCCTCAAAGAAAATGGACAGAGCTCAAAAGAAGCTAAACTTTGAGGGCAGCTCCGTGACCAAACCAACCACCTCAAATGGCAGAGCGCCATCTCCCATCCAAGACGAGGAGGAGGCCCACGGGTTCGACATCAGGGAAATTCTCCTAGAACTGAAAGCCGGAATTGGCGGTCTTGGGAGCAAACTCGACACCCTCTCCTCTAAGGTTGATCTGCTCCAGCACCGGTTAGACAAACACGCCGATAGACTTGACACGGTCGAGCAGAGGGTGTCGGACCTCGACGACGGAGCAGCGGCCCTGACTTCCAGAGTGGCCTCCCTGGAAGTGCAAATGAAAGCAGTAAACGCAAAGAATGAAGACTTGGAGGGCCGCTCTCGACGCAACAACATCAGGATAGTTGGAGCTAGGGAACAACAACTCAACATAAAGATGGAGGACTACATTGAGAAGTTATGCGTGGACCTTTTCGGCACAGACATCCTGTCCAAACTGTTTGTTGTGGAGAGAGCCCACCGAATTCCCAACACCAGACCGATCCCGGGGGCTAATCCTCGCCCAATCATAGCGAGAGTACTCAACTACAAAGACCGGGACGCCATCCTACGGGCGGCCAGGGAGAAAGGCGATCTTCAGTACGACGGTGATAAAATCCAATTTTTCCCGGATTTCTCCCAGGCGGTCCAAGCACAAAGAAGATCGTACACGGCAGTAAAGCGCAGGCTTCAAGAGAACCAGATACAATACGCCATGCTCTACCCTGCCAAACTCCGAATCCAACATGAGGGGACGACCCGGTTTTTCAACTCTCCGGAAGAGACGAGCGATTATCTGGACCGCTCGGGCTGCAGATCCGCCTCCTCCAACGGAAGGCCTCAAAGGGGAGAGAGACCGAGAAGAAATCCACCATAAAATTTGCCTACAAGGTACCTAATGGGAGGGCGAGTGTCTGCATGGCTGACAAGGAGAGACCACCGCAGACCACTATTGTATCCGGGGAAGGGAGCTAGCCCTCTCTTGGAGGGCCACTTGCGCCCCGAGCACAGCAATGCAAGTTGTTTCGTTACTATGGGACTGTTTACCACGGGCCTGTTGGGGGTTGCCCGTGCATGGGAGGGAAGTTAATTCAGTAATACCGCCTCAACCCACATACCCCCGATCCACGACAGCCACGCGAGGAACTATGTACCTACCAATCGCCAAGTCTTCCTGGCTCCTTCTCCGAAAGCGACTCCAGCTAACTCCGCGGGCCCCGGCCCGACAGGATTACACTGATCCGTTCAGATGGCAGCGATAGCGTTGAGAATCGCCACCTGGAATATACGCGGCGGCAACCAGCCTACGAAAATGAGGAGAATCCTTCAATATCTGCGGAGACACAAAATCAACATAGCGATACTCCAGGAGACTCACCTACTACCCTCGTCGGAACAGCGCTGGGCCAGATCATGGGGATGCCACCGGTACTTCTCGTCCTACTCATCGTTCGCCAGAGGCGTGGCGATCCTGATCGATAAGAGGACCAATTTCAGCCTCATCGAATCAAAGAAGGACACCGAAGGAAGGGCCCTACTGGTGAAAGGAATAATCGCTGGAAGGGAAGTGGTGGTGGTCAACTCTTACGCTCCAAACACAGATGGACACGATAACTTTAACTGGATAATGTCCCATCTAGCCACGACCGACGCGTCGACTGTGGTGTGGGGGGGCGACCTCAACACCGCACTCGACCCCAGGCTCGACAGGTCCCACAACACTTCAGGAAACCCGTCCAAAGCAAGTACTCAGGTTCGAGAGATTTGTCAGGCCTTCAATCTTTCCGACATGTGGAGAAGACACAACCGAGACAAGAGAGACTATACCTTCCGATCTGCTGTGCACAACACCAGTTCTAGAATCGATTATATCCTGGCGTCCTCCCACAGCCCTTTCAGGTGGGACGCGTGTCAGATCCTACCAAGGTCCTATTCCGACCATTCGATGGTGGTATTGGAGGCCACCCTAGCGGGCACAGCAGTGCCAGGCCTCAACTGGAGGTTTAAACCCGGTTCACTCACAGACGCAGTGTTTGCAGCAGAACTGCGGCAAGAAATACTCTCCTTCATAGACACCAACCAAAACTCGGTTGACTCCGCAGGCACCATTTGGGAAACATTCAAGTGCTTTGTCAGAGGAATCTGCCTGACCAAAGAAAACGGGACACTAAAAATGATCCGAAGGGAACTGTCCAACATAGAGGACCGTTTAAAGGAATTGGAACAGAATCTCCTCAACACCCCCGATCCATGCACGCAAGCCAAACTCAAGCAGGAACTCTTGAAATTTAAGGAGACAGCGGACCGCGAACTGAAGTTCATGGGTCGTAGACAGCAGATCAGGCAGTACGGTGAGGGGCAAAAACCTGGTGCACTACTGGCCCGACTACTATCGATAGACAGAGTCCCACCTCATATTGAATGTGTCACAGATGCGCAGGGACAGATAGTCTACACGGAGGAGGGGATCTCCAACACCTTCCGGGAATTCTATCAAGACCTGTACAGCTCAAAAGGAACATCAGACCCCGAAGCGATACAAGAATACCTGAATGACACAGAACTGTATTGGGTAAGCCAAGACTTGCGCGAACCCCTGAATGCGCCCATCTCACTGGAAGAAATCCGGATGGCAATCAAATCCCTACCTAATATCAAAGCACCCGGCCCCGATGGGCTCAACGGCGAGTTCTACAAGGCGCACATGGACATAGTGGCCCCCCTCCTTTTGCAGGTCTACGAAGAGGCAGTGGGTCGAGGAGCACTTCCCCCCACGATGCGTGAAGCCAACGTGATGATGCTGCATAAACCCGGAAAACCTACAGAGAGCTGCGCCTCGTATAGACCGATCTCTCTGATCAACCTGGACAACAAAATCCTGGCCAAAATCCTGGCGGCCAGACTGCTCCCTCTGATGCCAGCACTAGTGCTGGGTGACCAGGCCGGGTTCATCCCGGGGCGTAGCACAACGTTCGGCATAAGGAGGCTGTTTGGCGTCATCGAGGCACTGGACTCGACACAGCAGGCGATAGCAGTACTGCTGGACGCCGAGAAGGCGTTTGACTCTGTTGAGTGGCCTTTCATGTTCGCGACACTGAAGCAGATGGGTCTGGGCAACTTCTTCCTGAAACTAGTAGCTCTGCTTTACAATAAACCACGCTCGTACATCACACTCGGGAACACTAAATCATCGGGGATCACATTGGAACGCGGGACGAGACAGGGTTGCCCTCTTTCGGCCCTTATCTTCGCCCTGGTGATGGAACCCCTGGCCTCGAGGCTACGGGCCGAGCAGTTAGAGCGAGGGTTAAAACTGGGTCCTCACAGGCTAATCGTCTCCCTCTACGCGGACGATGTCATGCTGTTCATTAGCGACCCCCAAGTCAACCTCAACCCCGTAATGCGAGAGGTGATAAAATTCGGGTTAATGTCAGGGCTCAAAACCAACCACTCCAAATCGATAGTATTCCCCCTGACTCCGTGTACCTCAGAGTTCGCCGACGACCATGGGTTTCAATGGGAAAGCTCGAAAGTGCGTTACTTGGGGATCAAGATGTCACGTAACCATCACGAGATATTTAGAGATAATTACGGAACCGCACTGCAGCTATTACTTGAACGTATTCAGAGATGGAAATCACTCCCATTGACGCTGTGGGGCAGGACCTCGCTGACGAAAATGGTTATTCTCCCCAAACTCTTATATCTCTTCACAAATATCCCGCTACTTCTCCCCAAGTCCTTTCTGTCAAAGATCAAGAGCACGATCCTAGAGTTAATATGGGCGGGGAAACCGGCTCGGGTGGCTTACGACACACTCACTTTACCCATAGCGAAGGGAGGTCTGGCGCTCCCAGATATAGAGAAATATTACTGGGCGGCTCAGGCCCAATTCCTGAGCCACTGGTACTCAATCCACTATGTAAGACCACATGTGCAAGTGGAGAGAGCCCTGGCCTCCCCCGATTTACTATCCGCAGTCATAATCAGCCACATCCCCGTGCCGCATAAGACACTGAACACGGTCCTGTCTACATATGCGATATGGAAGAAGATCGCCAGTGCATGTGGAGTGGCTGTACGATTCTCCCCCATACTACCTATAAAATTTATCCCCGGTATCCCTCTCACGAACGAAAAGGTATTCCTGCTATGGGTAGACAAAATAGGAGTAAAAACGCTAGGAGACCTCTTCCCAGAGGGCTCCTTTCTGACCACCCAAATGGCCAAGGACAAGGGAGGGAACACATCCTTGGACATCTTTCTCTATTTTAGACTCCGTCACGCCCTGCAGGAGCTATTCCCCTCATTCCCTAAACAACCCCCCACGTGGGAGCTGCTGCACAACACAATATTAGCACAGGGAGAGGGCAGACTGGTGTCAACTCTGTACAAAACCCTGGTGAGTGACACGAGGAAGCTCCTACCTAAAGTGCAACACAGGTGGGAATCGGTTTTGCAGGAACCAATCAGTGAGGAAGACTGGGCCTACATTCTGCGACAAACTCAAAAAGTGGCGCTAAATTCTCGCTACAAACTGATTCATTTCAATTTCGTACACCAAACATATTACACACCCGCCAAAAAACACAGGCACCACCCAGAGGCGTCGGCCCAGTGTGAGAGATGCGTTTGTCCCAACGCCGACTTTTTTCATCTGGCATGGGTCTGCCCCGGTATCCAGCAATTCTGGTCCACCGTTATACAAACAACATCCGAGATTATAGGAGAGCAGATGACCCCCCTGCCGCTGGGCCCGCTTCTCGGCCTCACAAGACATCTGCAGCCATCGTCACGCAAGCTGGCGGCACTCCTCATGGTGCTAGCACGAAGGAGAATAGCCATGTCGTGGGGCAGGGGCCCACTCCCTAGGGTAGCTGACTGGGAAAAGGATATAACTTATTGCCAAGATATGGACACTGAATTTATTCGTACACTACCTTTACACGCACGCCCTCCTGATATCTGGGGACCATATATCACCTACCTGATGAACAAATCTGTAGCTTCGGACCCTGATAATCCAAACACCCAGAACTCAGGTCCGTAAGAGGGAGGAGCGGGAAGACAAGGAGAGAAAAAGTCCATGTGACTAAGGCAATGAGTAGGAACTCTCAAAGATACTGTGGAAACGGGGGATGGGGGGCGGTGGGGTGGGGGAATTGTTGTGGGATATTGCATTCAGAAGCTCCCTGTTGGAGCCATGCCGACCGGTTATTGTAAAATATAAATAAAGTTTGGGAAGATAGACTATGGATTTCTATGGGGTAAGGATTATACTTAGTCCACTTTTAGTTTGGGATTTATGGACCGTCAACAGGTTCTGGTCGCCGCCTGGCAAAAGACAGCTGGGCAAAAGACAGCTGGGCAAGGTCGGGTCACCGGATGGTAATTCTGTTCGCTGGATGGCACAGGTACTGCTGGATGCAGTTAGTGGGCAGCAGTTAGTGGTATCAGGATGCTTCCCAAAGAATACCACAGCTTTCTCCCTTTGGTTATTTGGGATTTTAGAATTGTAGCCTTGCTGGAAGAGTCAGCAATGCTTAGGCCTTGTAGTTGGAATCTGGACTCAGCAGGATGAATGGAACAGGAAAGCCGGCGCAGGAAAATCAGGAAGGGTCTGTGTAGAGTCTTGTCAGGGACTCTTATTTATAATGCATAGTGACATACTCAAAGTATATGGCTGGCCAGGCTTAACTAAGCACACCTCTAACCGACTGGATTGGTCCGGGGTGCTAGTCTCTGCCTCACTCAACTGGTTGGATTTCACGATAATATGTCAGATTTATGATGGGAGTTTTACAATGTTCAAAAACCTCCCACAGTTACTTTAGCTAAAATCCAATTTTGCCACAAATGGTACATTTATACAGTTGAAGTATCTGAGCAACTTACATAAACGGGTTACAAATTTTATGTAGAACATTCCACTCCAACTCTGAAATCTGTGAGACCTTGTTTTGTCCGGTTAATCGTTTTTAGTAATTTTGAGTAAGAAAGGTTTGGCCCAAAATTCTGTAACTTTATACATGTGTGTGGATTATAATAATGGAGGTAAGTATGAAAATTTGCAGTGGGATCATTGATACTTTTCTTATAATCCCCTATTCTTTGCCATTTCTGTCCCCAAGGTGTCAGTGAATTCTACAATGTCTCAAATTATACCCCACAAAATCACTTTTAAACTGCAAAATGTTTACAAAGTTTTGCTGCAGTGATGAAAGTCTTTACATTTTTATTAATCACTAGTCTTTGGAAATAAATGGCAGTCCTTTTGGTCCGTCACTGGACCATTTTTTTTTCTTCAGCTGCCACCAACTGTCATTTCCTCCAGAGCTAGATGGAGGTTTCCCAGCTTGATTGAAGGTTTATTGCCCCTTCCCCACTTTACACTTCCTTGTCCTGGAAGTTCCATTGGCAGGGGGTTCAGCCCAGACCAGATTCTGTCCAACCTAATAATTATCACTGGGGTGATCTGCTGAGAGTTTATGGTGGTTCCCTTTCTTTGGGGGAAGCCTTAGCTCTGCCAACTGGAATAACCTGTTTTTGAGAGCTTGTAAAATCCTGCCAAGGTAGTTGAAACCCTTTATTTTCATATATTTGCTCCTGAATTAAAAAAAAGCCTATGGAAGAATAGCCCATGTGTATTTTCACCATCAACAAACCCCTTCACATTGCTAGTTAATGGCAGGCTTTCATTCAACAGTTGTACTTTTTAAAAAGGGCATTTTCCTCCTTTAGTTTGCAAAGCCCATTTTTTTTTTTTTTTTTACACTTGTGGTGCAAGCTGGCATTTCTTTTTAAATTCAGTTTTGCATCTCCATCAGATTCCCACACTGTTTTGCAGCCATAGTTATTTTCCTATATGCCAGAGTTTTGTTTGAAGCACAGATGCATTGAAATTGACATGGCCTAGATAGCTGGAGTTGCTTTGAACTACTGATCTTTGATACTTTGTGAAGAAAATGAATGCGTTTCCCCATGCGGGTAAAAATGAAGTTCCTTCGTTGGTTTTTAACAGAGTTGGTTTGACAGGGCCTGTCAATTAGAAATCCTGTTTGGTTTGCTGAAGCACAATGGGATATTCTGGGCATGGCAGGGCCTTATAACAGTAGTTTAAGGAAGAGCAGATGAAAATAGCGTCGGCAGCATTATTTTAAAGGTGAAAAAGTTTCCTTTTTAACTGGGATTTAGGGCTGGCAGCAATGCAACTCTGCTTTTTCACTTTATTCCATTTGTATATGTCAGAACACACTGGCACGCTCCCTCAGTGTGTCCTCTTGTTCCATCCAGCCCAGTGTGTGCTTGGCAAGATGGTGCATCCAATCCATCTTTTTGTTGCTGCAAAATGCAGTTTTGAGGCCATGGAGTTCACAGAACCCAGCACAGCTATTTTGCTGTTTCTGCTGAAATGCAGCTTTGTGATGTGGGGAAGCACAGCTGAGTTGGGTCAATTTATCCCACAACTGTCACCGCTATTAAAATATGTTAACCTTTCTAGAGCACATTTTCTTTTTTCATAGTGGCATTGTGTAGTGCAATTGGTTTTAGTAACTGTTGTGCGCAAACTAGTTTTCCATAAACAAATGGGGTGCTAAGGGCAGTTTAAACATACTTTGAGGCGCCTTTTATTGCCTCTCTAGTTTTACATGCTTGACTCCTGGGAACTAGACTGAGAATTGTTCATGTATGTGTTGCTGCTTACTTTAGTGTTATATACAAGACATTTGGTGTTAGGACAACTTTCTACAAGGTTTCTGGTGAGAGCTTGAGAATACTTAACCAGTAGCTTTATACAGGGTTTCTCTTGCGTTTTTCTGATTATCACAATGGGATGTGACTGAGCAGTCTAGCTTCGCTCATAGGAGGCGAGTGGTGGTGACCATGTACAGCTTACACATCAGTACACAATAAAGGAAAGTACACACTGTACACTACTGAAAAATATGAACCTTCTATAAAGTTATGCATTAGGTGAAATATAACTACGGTATAACATTGGCTAGTGCACCAATGAAAAGTCACAAAACACAATTGATTCCTTTTGTGACAGACTGAGTTTTAACCAAGAAGGGAGTTCCTTTGGTAAAATGTGCTGCAAATTGTCAATTTTAAGTAATAATGAACACTGGTCAAAACAACTAGCTGTGCTGCACAATGGAGACACTTAAACTGCAAACCGGCCCCCTATGACCAAAACAACTGGCCCACTTGGACCCAAGTAGCATGTTGAGCCTGCACTTTGGCTATTGCTCTATAGAACAGTCTGAGCCTGGTAATTAATGTTAAACATAGTAACGTGTCTTCAAAGGATGCACATTAATGCTTGAATTAGATATGCAACATAATTTCAAAGGTAAGCACGCTTTTTTAGATGCTCAGTAATGGTTTTAGAGCGTCAAAATATGTCATGATGCCTACCCCCGGGCATCCGGATCAAGCCCATCAGCCCCGGGAGCAGGCATCCAGGCATTTACAAAAAACCCAGCAGCCCCAGCTAGGGGCTGTCTGGGTTCAGTCCTGGCGCCATAGGCGCCAGGCTCATAGACATTACTTACCTCATGCAGACCATGCTGCAAATAAATCCAAGCCAACGTGAGGCCTGGATGGGACTATTTTACTACAGGGACTATTTTTTACTCGGGTGTGGTCCTGGGGAACTTCTTTCCTGGGACTACTTTGGAGGCTATTTAAACCACGCCCGAACAGCAGCACATGCTTAGTGTTATTCTGCATCCAGCAGCGTGACTCTCACCGTGCCTGCATCCAGTCTTCTGCCACGCCCGCGTGCCTGCAGCGAGCATCCAGTCTTCTGCCACGCCCGCCTCGAATCCGGAGCTCCTAGAATAAAGAGGAAGAAAAGGACAAGGTTGGAAAACAAACTTATTTCAAATTCCTCACCTGATTCCGGATCCATTTCATCTCCCGACCTGGAAAGTACATCAGTCATACACGCGCCGCTTCGCCAGCTCCAGCACGGCGCCATACTCACCAGCGCTCACAGCATCTTTCGATCCGTCACTGTCTCCATCATTTCTTCGTCGTACTCCGGCACCTAGGGACACAAGAATAACAAGGTGAGCCAAGGGAATCAACAAATACCTCTTACCACCATAGACTTACCTGATTTACCACCGGCAGCATTATTCTCCATATCATCATATGCTGCATCTGTAAAGAGGGAGAAAATCAAGTTAACGCATGCAATAGTTACCGGACAGCGTTTGGTAACGCACTCTTACCTGAACGCCAGCAGCAGCTACGAGACCTTCTCACAAACTCAGTTGCAATTTAAGGAAGGAAGGGGACAAGAGTGAACATCGGGCACATTGAACTCTTTGAACTTGATACTTACCAATCCCGCCTGGGACTTCAGAGTCAATGCTTACCGGAACTCTCCCAACGCCTTCAAACCAGTGAAGTAACTGGTATCTACGTGCCCCTGCAAGACACGCAGGATGGAGAGCTCATCTTTTACAAACATAAGGTGAGGTTACTAAGGGGATATCGGAGGTGATTAGTGGGGGAGAGCGAGAACAGTTGGGAGGCCATCACTAAAACCCACAGGTGGCTAATCCCTGACTCCACTTGCAGGAAAATACTACTTCGGGTCCAGCAGACAAGACTAGGAGGGCCAGTCCAGACAGTCATCTCTGCACTACGCATCACGTTGACGGAGACCGCAGCTGTCCGGGTCCGATCGACACCCTTGTGGGGTCCAGGTGAGCGTAACAAAATAATAGTCTGAGAGAATTTGTATGTGAATTTTTGTTCAGCTATGGCCCTCCACATAGGGTCTCGGAGAACCTTACATGATTAGACGGTTGAACGTGTTGGTGGGTGAAACCGAAGTTAACAAATATTCTCAGGATAGGAAGATTAGGATAGACAAGTGGTAGCAGGGGAGGATTATGTGTGGGGAAGACGTGTATGTTTTGAGGCTCTTTCTCAAAGTGGTGATGGCAGGTGCATTGTGGTTTTGAAGAGAGGTTGTTCCTTGCTCTGTGTGCCCACTGGGTAAATGTTTTTCTGTGTGCGTGTTTGTCTACAGAGTGTAACATGTAGAAGATGATGGCTGGCTTGTCTGCTGTTTGTGTGCATGATGAATTTGAGTCCAAACTGGGGTTTTGTGGGGAGTGGCTTTAAATACAATGCAGAGTCCTTTGAAGGCAATTCCTTGGGGTATGAGGAGCCAGTGGAGCGGGGTGAGAGCTCGGTGATGTGTGAATGTTTGGCTAGATGGAGGATGATTCTGGCTGCTTGTTTAGTTTTACATTATAGCAGCGCACAAAACAGTTGGGCATCTAGGCGCTAGTTACAGTAAGTGCAAGGTGATGGTATACAAAGCGCAAGACCATGCACAAGGGTTACAGCATGTGAAGGCTCTTGAAAGGCATACTCTGGGAAAACCACATCTCATAGTATGGGGGCTACCTCAGTTGTACAGGTAAGCATAAAGACACATTTGGTATGGGTGCACAATCTGATAAAGCCTCCACTCATCTAATTACGTTGCTTGAGAAGTAACAGAGGTAGCATTATAGGTTATGAGAAGGCATGGTATCGAGCAATGTACAGATACCATTTTTGTTGTACGCTCGGGCTACAAAAGGGATTGCAAGCAAGCGTGATAAAAGTGGGGAGGCACAAGTAGATGGGGAGTCGTGAGGTAAGAGTCATATGCAGAAGGCTGGGGGCTAACACAACACGGGGCCGAGGAGTCACACGGGCATATAGGGGTAGACAATAGATATTATAGCCCCCATATAAACAATAGGCCATACCTGGAGCAATAGGAGCGTAGGGAAGAGAGAATTTAAAGTGATATCCGCCCACTGTACTGCACCAGGGGCTAGGTTATTTCCCTGGGGCATCAGCTCATATATGCAGTATGGGCATGGCATGGGGTAATCCTAATCAGACGGAGCAAGGAAAGATTAGGAAAGACCGAACAAATGCTAAAAGGCACAAATAGGTTTAACATCTTAGTGTTTCTGGGAGGCCTTCCTTGGCCGGACAGGCGTTTGCCTTCCCTGTAGGCCTTTGCTGTCGAGTGCGGACTTCGCCTGCTGACGTGTCTCGGGCAAGGGTAACAACGAGGGATTCAGCCAATCAGAGGCTGTTGAAGCTGACATTGAAGCTGCAAGCATTTCATGGGTGATCTCCCTGCAGGAGCAGTCTCGATGCCCCCATTTAAAATTTGTCGGCCATGTTGTAAAAGACCTCGGCAGCATGTGTGCCTTGGGAGGTTCAATGGAATCCCTTGTGATGGTTGTGTAGGGCACTGTAGAATGGTCCTTCCGGAGTGGACTTATGGTGCCCCTGTAAGGGGCACAGGGCCAGACAGGCATTTGCCTTCCCTGTCGGCCTTTGTTTTCAGTTGCCGGCTTCGCCTGCCGGCTTTTCTCAGGCAAGAGTAAAAACAAAGCATTCAGCCAATAAGGCTGTTGCAGCTGCCCTAGAAGCAGCAATGTTGCGACGAGCATCTCGGGGGTGATAGCCCTGTTGCGTTTGTATGGCTGGCAGAGGGCAAGTGTGCCTTTAGGGAGTCCTGTGAGGAGAGCATTGATATAGTCCAGCTTGGACAGAACCACTGTTTGGACTGTGTTGCGGTAGTAGCCAATTGGGAGGACATGTTCTCACCTTGTGTAGGTGTAGTAGTTAGATTACATCTTTTGGTGACAACAGCTATGTATTGTGTGAAGGAAAGGTGGGGTCGATGGCAAAGCCAATATATATGACAGATGTGGAGAGAGATATGTGTGAGTTGTCCGTGGTGAGTTTTTGGATCCAGGGGGTGAGGTCTGGTTTAGGCCTGGGCGGATGGCACATGAGGAGGTATTTTGTTTTGGAAGATATGGCCTTGAAGAAGTCGGTGGTTAGCCAGTTGGTGATGTTGGAGAGAGCACTTTTGACGGTGTGAAGTTGTTAAGGGGATGAGATTTGGAAATATTGGTCTTCTGTATATTGATGGAAATGGTTATTAGGGGTTAATGGTCTGTGCAGGGGATTCTACATAGTTGAAAAGGAGTGGAGAACGGGATGAGCCTTGCTGGATCCAGTACTTGACTGGGTTAGGGTCCAATTGATAAGGGGTTATAGAGACAGTGGGCCTTGTCAATGAGGAAGGAGGTGAACCAGTCGAGACGGTCCCTGAGAGTTTCATTCTGTGGGATAGGATGTTGTGTAGAATGGTGCAATAGATGGTGAAGAGTGCAGAGAGGTTGAGGAGTACAAGTAGTGCTGTGTGTCCTTTACCAGTGATTTTGTGGAGATCGAGAATGTGAAGTATAGCAGTCTCTGCTGTATCGAGGTCTAAAGCCAGATTGGAAGTGGGTGAGGATGTGGTTTCTGTTGTCTTGTTGCAGGTGTGTAGTGACAACGCATTCCATGATTCTGGTGCAGTATAGCAGGATAGTAATGGAGCTGTAGATTCTGTGGAGTGGGGGTCAAGAGATGCTTTTTCGGGTGGGGGGGGGATTTGTCCAGTTTGGAGGACAGAGGGGATAGCACCACGTGAGAGAGAGAAGTTGATGATCTGAAGCCATTGGGGAGCGAGGGTGTTTTTGCACACGGATGCAGTTTGAGGTCCGCATGTATCATCCAGGAAATGGGCAAGTTTTGTTTTGGCAGTAAGGGCGACGGGTGACTGTCGATGGGGTGGAAGGTGTCCCATGTATTGGAATGTTTGGGAGAGGGGGTGGGTGTGGGGAACCGAGAGTAGGGCTTGAGTGATGTGTATTTTCTTATAGAAGTAATCTGAAGTTAGCTAGTACCATGGATGGGGGTGTCGGTGGTGCTTTGAAGAGGGATTTGACGATGTTGAATAGTTTGTGTACGATTTGTGGCAGATTGGAGTTCTTGCAGGTGGCTTTGGCATTGCATATGACTGTTTTGTATTTGTTGCAGCAGTGTCTGAAGCTTGTCCTTGTGGCAGGGCATGAGTTCTTTATCCAGGCTCGTGCTAAGTGTCTGTGTTTCTGCTTGATAGAGAGGAGGAAATGGTTGAACCATGGTTTATGGTGGTAGTTGCGGGATTTCTGTGATTTTAGGAGGGTAATTGTGTCAAGTGCCTGTATGATGATGATGGTGGTGTTACTCGTAGAGGAGAATGGAGGTGGGGGGGTGGTGTGTGTGTGTGTGTATATGTGTGTATATATAGAGATAGATATTAGATATATATAGAGATATTAGATATATATAGAGATATTAGATATATACATAGATATATATATATTTCTGATGCTTGTTAATCTGCTTAGAATCACATGCTGTGCATAGGTCCGACATCCAGTGGTCACTGCAGAGTATTGCATTTTGTTTTTCGTAGTCGAAAAGGGACGTCGACAAGGCGTGTCTGAAATACTATCCCTATAGTGACGTGTGTTGTACCCACAATCCTTCACGCGTCGAGGTCCCTCAGATTGTTTTTTTCCGCCCAGCTACTGGTCGCCTTTACGCGGAGCTCCTCGAGAGACATTGCAGATTCCATCTCCTCGACCTTTGGTCGTTTTTTCCTGCTAAAGATTAATATATCGATCCCTCCCTCGACGCAGTTGTGAAGCTGTCTCCGCCGAGCAAGATCTTCGACGGAGGGGACGAGCGGAGGAGATCCTTCGGCGTTGCCGAACACGTGGCCTGGCCTCGCAGGCCAAATACAGTAGGGAGAGTGGGGTCGTGGGACATCTCTGATTCTTTTTCTGAGAATGCCTTTCCTTTTCCCCTTCCTTTCCCTTGGGGTAGTTATCACGGTTTATTGCCTCGGCTATGGAGAAGACACCCTTTAGGTTTTGCCCACTTTGTAAGGGCAAGTTTACTTGGAAGGACAAGCATTCACGGTGTAACCGCTGCTTGCCCCTCGATCACAAAGAGGAGGGTTGCTCGGCTTGTCGGCTTCTAAAGCCAAAGACTCTAAAAGACCGTAGGGTCAAGAGGTGGGCGGCCTACGCTATGTCGAAGGCCGGGTCTTCACCCGCCGCTGCGACCACCGACAGTGACGAGGAACGTGATAACACGACCTCCGCTACGGAAGTCGTACACCCCTCTAAGGAGCGCTCGCGCTCTTCGTCGTCTGTCCCCGGCCCCGACGGGCTCGGCTCACGCCCTGCTTATGGGGATGAACACCCCGGCGACACTGACGCACACGATACAACACATAAACACACAACCCATGGCTCTTCTTCGTCGAAGACGAAGAAAGCATCAGCGCCCAAGGAGACGCAGGTTCCACCGGCGGCCTCCTCGGACCGTTCGGGTTCGAAGCCCCTCTCGCAGCCGCGACCAGCGACTGGGCTTTCGGCAAATAAGGGCGCCGCCCCCAAACCATCGGCGGCGCGCACCAGCAGAGAGCGCACGCCGCCGTAGAACGTTCGACACCCGTAACGTCGAAACCACAGCCCTCCGCTGACAAACGAGTCACAGAGAGCTTGGCGAGGATCGTCGTAGCCGACGCCCAGAAGCGTACGCCGAAGGACACGTCGAGCGCTACGCAAAGGTCAAAAGACACGCCGAAAAAGCCTGCAGAAAAACAGGGACTACCCCCTTCAGTCGGGGGGGACCCCCAGCACACCGGAAGGCTTTTCGGAGGGCGACGGGACACTTTCCTCGACGTTGTGGGAGAGGTCGAGCCGTTTTCAGCAAGATAACACTATTTTTCCCCTGCTAGACCGCTCAGGGGTACCCCATGAAACCATGGAAAGGCTCCATCTCTGCATGGAGAGAATGGAGAGGTTTATGAACACCCAGAACCCTCCCACTCCCAAGAGAACAAGAGAAGGGCCTCAGGAGGACCCCAGGGCCAAATACCCGAGGCAGGACACAGCCTTAGACTTCCAGAATGTGTATGACCTCACGGGTGAGGAATACTTAGAAGAGGAGGATGATTTTGTGGACAATGAAGAGGTACAGAACCAAGAGGAAGGTCTGGAAGACGGCCCAGACATGGTAGGAAAAGGCTTCGGAGAAAATCCAGAAGAAGGACCTTCTCATCCCTGGCAATCCCCATCAGTATATTCGGACACTGATGTCCTTAACCTAAATCCTCCTGACAATTCACCAGTTAGAAACACGTCTCCCATTGACGATCAGCCCACATTCAATGCCCTGTTGCGCAGAGCAGCAGCACATTTCGAACTGGACACTGGGGAGATCTCTCCGGAAATAGACTTTGTAGAAAGAGTAATTAAGGAGAAACCCCCAGTCAGCCAGACCATTCCCCTCCTCGCTTCAGTGAAGAGAAGAATCATCCCTTCGCTATCCACACCCGCACTAATCAGAGGAGTTAATCCAAGGATTGAAAAACTTTTCACTCCTTCACCCTCAGACCCGCTGTACATCAGGGGACATTCCATTCCGGATTCCCTTGTAGTAACGAATACAAGAAAGAGGGCAGGGGTGCCGCTGTCCACCAGTGAGGCACCACCTGACAAGGAGGGCAAGAGGTTATATGCCCTTGCTAAAAGAGTCACATCCTCGGCTGCCTTTTCGGCAAGAATTGCGAACAACAATTCTTTGCTAGCCAGCTACGCAGACGCGCAGTGGGCCAAACTGCGCAAGGACGCCGAAGAAGCGCCAGAACCACTACGTACACGCCTGCTATCTACTATTGGCGAAGGAACCCAGGTCAACCAGAGTATTGTAAAGAACTCTCTGGATGCTGCTGAGACAGCGGGACGTTCCCTGGTTCAGGGAATACTCCTAAAACGCCATGTATGGCTGCGCAACTCAGGGTTCAAACCGGAGACACAGGCGTCTTTAATAAATAAACCTGTTGAAGACTCTAACCTCTTTGGGAAAGCGGTGGATGAGGCTCTGGAAATGGCTAAAAAAGAGTTCGATACTATCAAAACTCTTGACCAGATCTCTAAGCCCACTACCAGACGCAGCTATGGCAACAAACGCTTTTTTCGTGGCCAACGCCAACAACAGAGTCAGCAGCAACAGTACCCTGCCACCAGTTACCAGGCCAATAGTGGGCAGTACAGCCAAAGAGGCCAGCGCAGGGGCAAAGGGAGAGGTCGGGGGTCCGCCCCCAGAGGCTCCCAAGCCCCCAACAACAACAAGTGACGCGAAGATTCGCGTCCCCTCCCATGCAACACCGGTCGGGGGCCGGATAACATCCTTTCTTCCAGCATGGGAGGGAATAACGTCAGACCGCTGGGTACCTTCCACCGTAGCCCACGGATACTGCATCGAATTCAACAGTTCCCCAACATACAGACCCCCGAGGGGACGACGCATGACACCGGAACACCTTGCTATCCTTCTCCAAGAAGTACAACAGCTGCTGGAAAAAGGAGCCATAGAGGTCGTACCTCTATCTCACGTAACGGAAGGTATTTATTCAGTGTACTTCCTTGTACCCAAAAAGGATCTAACATGCGCCCTGTATTAGATCTGCGCCCGGCGAACAAGTTTATCAAACCCCAGAAGTTTCGTATGGTGACCTTACAGGAAGTGATCCCACTGCTAAATCAGGGAGATTACATGACAACATTGGACATGAAAGATGCATACTTTCATATTTTAATGTTGCCAGCGCACAGAAGATACCTCAGGTTCATGATAGAGGGCAAACACTACCAGTTCAGAGTGCTACCCTTCGGCATAGCATCGGCACCAAGGGTATTCACGAAAGTAGTGGCAGTGGCAGCGGCCCACCTGCGCAGGTTGTCCATCCCAGTTTACCCTTACCTCGACGACTGGCTCATAACAGGGGATTCTTACGAAACATGCTTCTCCAATACCCAAAAGACGGTAGACCTTTTATTCCAGTTGGGCTTCTCCATCAACGAAAAGAAGTCCAGCTTAGACCCCAGCCAAGTCAAACAATTCCTAGGGGCTCTAATTCAAACAAAGGACGGCCTCGTCTTCCCCTCCAATGAGAGGGTCCAAAACATGCTGTTTCAGATCCCTCAATATGTGATCGGTCGAGAGGTGACGGTACGCAAAGCAATGCGCTTGCTAGGCATGATGGCGTCGTGTATTTATTTGGTACCTCACGCGCGCCTGCGCATGCGCCCTATGCAAGAGTGGCTCAACAGCCAGTGGTGTCAGGCCAGCGGATTATGGGAAGATCCAGTGGTGGTCTCGCAGGCCTTGGTTCTCTCGCTACGATGGTGGACAAAGGAAAACCTGGAAAAAGGGAAACCCTTTGCCACACCCGCGGCGCAAGCCACTCTAAACACGGACGCATCCCTAACAGGATGGGGGGCTCACCTATCCCATCAGACTGCTCACGGAGTGTGTACTCCGAACGTAGCATCCAAACACATAAATCTACTGGAGCTACTAGCTGTGTTCAAGGCGCTAAAAGCCTTCCAGGAACACCTACAAGGCAAAACTGTGTTGGTCCTTACAGACAGCACCACAGCCATGTACTACATCAACAAGCAGGGGGGCACCCACTCTCCAGGGCTGTCCAAACTGGCCCAGAATATATGGAAGTGGGCTCTCAAACAAAACATGTTTCTACTGTCAGAACATGTACCAGGGGAACTCAATCTGCTGGCAGACAAACTCAGCAGAGATTTCCCCCTGCCCGAAGAGTACGAATGGCGACTGCACGAAGATATCGTCTTCGACGTCTTCACACAATGGGGAGTCCCAGAAATAGACCTATTCGCAACCCTGGAGAACTCACAATGCCTAAGTTACGCCTCCAGGTACCCTCAGAACCAATCCAAGGGGAACGGTCTGTCGATGCAATGGTCAGGGAAATTTGTTTACGCTTTTCCCCCGACTCCCCTTCTCAACAAGGTGGTGCACAAGATGCACCAGGAACAAGTAACCATGATACTGGTGGCCCCAATGTGGGCCCGACAGCCGTGGTTCGCTCACTTGATGGAGATGTCTCTATCTCCCCCTGTGAAACTCCCCTGCCCGTACAACATGCTGTCACAAGACAAGGGCAGGACTCTGCATCCATGCCCCCAGAACATGAATTTAGCAGCTTGGCTCCTGAGATCATAGAATTCGGACATCTACTGCTCCCGCAGAGATGTATGGACATTCTCAGGGAAGCCAGAAAACCTAACACTCGCCACTGCTACTCTAGCAAGTGGAAGAGATTTGTCATCTGGTGCAGAGGGAAAAGCATCAACCCAATTGACTGCTCTCCCACACATATTGTTCTATACCTGACCCACTTATTGGATTCAGGTCTAGTGTTCAATTCCATTAAAGTCCACCTAGCGGCACTTTCTGCATACACCACTTCCCAACTCAAGGTGTCGTGGTGGAAGATCCCTGTTATAAAGGCCTTCATGGAGGGAATAAAGAGAATACACCCCCCGATAGCTGACCCAGCTCCCGGATGGGACCTTAACGTGGTACTTACCAGACTCATGGGCTCACCTTTCGAACCCATGCACAAAGCATCTCTTAAAGACCTCACTCTTAAGACTGCTTTTTTAATAGCTATCACCTCCATCAGGAGGGTAAGTGAACTACAGGCTCTTTCTGTTCTAGACCCCTTCGTTACAGCTCACAGAGATAAGGTGGTTCTACGCACGCACCCAAGGTTTGCTCCGAAGTTCATATCGAAATTCCACGTAAACCAGTCTATAGAACTGCCAACGTTCTTTCAAAATCCTTCCAACTTGGGAGAAAAAACTCTGCACACACTAGATGTGCGCAGAGCGGTCATGTTCTACATGGAAAGAACCAGACCACTGAGGAAGACTAATCAGTTCTTCGTCTCGGTGGCAGCAGGAAGAGAAGGGGATGCAGTTTCAAAGTCCACTATATCTAGATGGATTGTACAATGCATCACTCTCTGTTACACTCTTGCTAAGAGAGAACTGCCCTTTAGGCCAAGAGCACACTCTACTCGAGGCACGGGGGCGTCCATAGCATTCATTGCAAATGTTCCCCTTGAGTCCATCTGCAAAGCGGCTACCTGTGCACACCTTTACAAAACACTACTGTCTAGATGCACACTCGAGATCTGACTCCCAGGTGGGTCAGGCAGTATTAAGACATCTTTTCTCTACTGTTCCTTCTCATAACCCACCGCCAACTCCGGGTACTGCTCGCTAGTCTATGCACAGCATGTGATTCTAAGCAGATTAACAAGCATCAGAAGACAATGCATTACTTACCGTAAAAGCATTTCTGATGATTGTATCTGCTTAGATTCACATGCGCCCACCCTTCCTCCCCGCTCGGATGGATGGAACATAGACTTCCTTTTATATCTCTCTTTTCTGTACTCACTCACGTCTAGAAGGCTCCCTCAGGGCAGAAAAATGCAATACTCCGCAGTGACCACTGGATGTCGGACCTATGCACAGCATGTGAATCTAAGCAGATACAATCATCAGAAATGCTTTTACGGTAAGTAATGCATTGTCATATAGATATAGGAGGGTGCTGTTTTAAGTCATGCTAAGGCTGTCTGTAATGTCTTTGGTTTGTCTGGCTGTGGGCTAGGGGGATGTGTGGCAGTTGGGGGATTTTTTTATATTTACTCCTACGTCCCGTCCCCTTTCCTCCATACTGTATGGGTGTCCCTTGCTAGGGATGGGAGACAGAACCTTTTTCACCAGAAAAAATCTTCTTCCCCTTTAAATGTAGAAGCGTGCAGGGGCGCAGCCCTGGAAGCGTGTGGTTCCCTGACTTCGACCACCGGCGCAACTCCCCAGTCCTCTTTTCCACGTCGACTGGAACGGACCGCTTTCACCAGCGCTCCTGGGTTTAGGTTCGGGCTTGTAATTCCACGTGCTCTTCCTCTGATACTGTCTTTTGTCTTTAATCAGGTACTCTGTGCTCTGGCGCCACGCTCCTCCCCGGCAAATGTTGCCGTCATCAGGCTTCAGCAGGTGTCAACCTTGCGAGGGGATCTTCCCTACGTCCGACCCTGACGCTCTTTGCCTCCACTGCCTTGGCCCCGAGCACGGCTGGGAGGGTTGTACCGTGTGTGACGGGCTTACACCGCACGCTCTGAAGAACTGGTTAGCTCCGTGGAGGGAGCTCTTTGAGAAGCCTCTTCCAGAGGACATGAAGAACTTCATCAAACACAAGTCAAGGCCCAAGGTAGGGCTGCTTTTTTCCATCGCACCCTGCAAGGGCGCAACGCCTTCCCCAGGAAACGCTTGAGCGGGAGAGACCGTTCAGGTTCTCGCACCAGCACAGATACCGAGGCTCATTCAGTTACCGGCAGCCAGGCAGAGGGGTCGGAAACAGTGCTGAGGGACCACAAGGTCTTTTTACTGGGTGTCCACCTGAGGGTCTATGCCCTATTACCGGGCACATTACTGAGCGGGTGCCTGTACGCAGCACTACCAGCGATTCAGCCGAGGGCACTACGCCTACCAGGCCTCGTCCTGAGGTGCAGGGTAGGCCCCAAGCTCAAACGCCAAGAGTCCAGGAGGAGGCCGGGCCCAGCGAGGGAAGCGCCACGACTCGGGCTTGTGGCATGCAGCTCGACCAAATGGCCCCCATGCCAGAGGAAAGGGCTGCTCGGCCGACACCACCTCCATTCTGGGAGCAGGTAGGAGATAGTGTCTGGGTGGGACAGGTCTTCGCCAGGTACGTGGCCTACAGCTTATCCTTCAGCTTCGCAGGGCAGATATTACCCGCAACCAACAAGGCAGAGTATGCACAGGCCCCAGCAGCCGCCCGCTACTCCATCAATATCACCTGCCACCCCACCAGCCGGTGAAGACAGGTTTTTTGAGAAATTCCTCACGCTCATGAGATCCCCTCAGATGGCCGCCATCTTTCGTGATGTAATTAGGGACATGCTGCCTTCAATCCCCCCCGCCTGCGCCTATAGTCATTCCTCCTATGGGTCCAGCGCCTCAAGCCCCCGTGCAACCCCAGCTGCCCACGCTGGGTCCTTCGATTCCGGCTTCCCTGCCTCCTACAGTTCAGGCGCTTCCACACCAGCCTCCAGAGTAGCCCCCGGTCTCCACCCCGCAACCTTTGGTGCACAGAACACCTTCAGCGCTAGACCAGCCAGAAACCCTGATGGACATCGACGAGGACGACGACCCCGACACGCCATCTTCAGCCAAGGCCTTCCATGAATGACTTGCAGGTTTGGCCGAATACTTGGGGTTTCCATAACCCGAGGTTGAACAACCTGAGGCAGGAGTCCTGGCCAAGGTCCTCACTCTACGGCCCGCGGCCAGAACAGGGATCCCGATGCAAAAGGACATAGTCTCCTTGGCCAAAAAGGGATGGCTTTAACCCCATTCAGCGCAGCCTACCAATTGGTGCCTCAACGCCAAGTACAGGCAATTGTAGGGGGATCCACTCTTGCTATCGGCACACCCTCAGCCACACTTGTCGGTGATTGCTGCGGCCTCACTCTACTCCAAGCAACAGTCGTCCTGGGCTACCTCATCTTCGGCCCTTCTAGGCAAGGAGGAGATGATCTTGGAGGCTTATGGAAAGAAGGTTTATTCCAACGCCTCGCTGCACCTTTGTCAGTCTAATGCAGATGCCATGCTTGCAGCCGTTAATCAGAGGCTTTGGCAGAAAATAGCCGACTTCATTCCAGAACATCCGGTGCAGAGTTCGGCACGTTTCAAGGAGGGTCTGGCAGAAGCTAAAATGGTGGCAGAAGACATCATGGAGTCCACAGTTGCACATATAGAAGCCTCAGGATGTGCCATCTTCATTGCCACGGACATGAGAAAGACAGCCTGGCTACGGGCGACCAAGTTCAACCTGGACGTCCAGGAATGCATATTGGACCTTTGATTCGAGGGATCCCTGTTCTGGCCTTTTTCGTTCCACCACCGAAGAGGAGCTGGATAAGAAGAAACAGTTCCCAAACTGCAAAGTCCTCTATCCTCACAAAGTCCACGCCCAAGACATACAGCTCGACGCATCAGCATTCCGACAAGGGGCGGGCATTCAGCGGGTTCCGGGGCTTCCAGTAACAAAGGTCCAGGCAGCCGGACCCTTCTATGAGTCGGCACCGCCGAAAATGACACATGGTGGGGAATAAGGCATTCTTTCAGTTCCCCCTCCTCAGCCCCAGGCTCAGAGGGAAAGAAGGCACGACATTCCCATCCAGGTCTACGTGTCTCCGGTGGGGGGCAGGCTTGGCCTGCACGCACATCATTGACGTCAGAGGTTTGCTGACCCCTGGATCCTATCTGTAGTGTCCATGGGTTACCGCCTACCGGATCCTCCCTCTCCTCTCTCCATCGGGCTTGGGCTTCTACTCCAGGTTTTTCACCATACATAAGAACAACCAACTGGTCTGAGAGTTGTGTTGGACCTTTCCACCCTGAACCTTTCCCTTTCTTTTCAAAAGTTCAAAATGGTTACGCCATCGCTTATTGCGGAGACACTGTGTCGGGGAGACTGGATGTGCTCTCTGGATCTGAAGGACACAAGCCTACACGTCCCGATTTGGCAGCCTCTTCGATCCTTCCTGAGGTTCAGGATCATGGGCTTCCATTTCCAATACAAAGTTCTACCCTTTGGCCTCAATTCAGCCCCAGGGTCTTTACAAGGCTGATGAACGCAGTGGCAGCCCTCCTCAAGGCGCAGTGCCACTGTCTACCCGTACCTAGATGACTAGCTTGTTAGGGTGAGTTCCCCGGAGGCAGTCCACCACACCACCTCCACGCTCATGAATACACTATATGAATTGGGATTTTCCATCAATCTCAAGAAGTCACAGCTGCAGCCGACAGAGTCTGGCTTTCCTGGGCCTCATCGGGGACACAAGCTCATAGTTTTTCCCTCAGAGGACAAGATCACAACCATCAGGAGGGCCGCAAGTCATTTTCTCAGCAGAGCAGTGACCTCAGCATGATGGTACCAGCACCTCCTGGGTATCATGGCGGCGTGTCTACTGCCAGTGCCTTACATAAGGCTCAAAAGTGAGATTATTACAGCTGAACTTCACAGCCTCTTGGAGTCAGGAGTGGGGTTCCCGGGCAGAACTCGTCAGCATTCCTCCCTTTCTCCACCAGGACCTTGTCTGGTGGAATACGGACTGCAACTTGAGGATAGGCAGACCATTCCGTCAACCAGCACAGCAGGATACCATCACCACAGACTCTTCCTTCGAGGACTGGGGAGCTATCCTGGACAACCACAGCGTCTCTTCAGGAACAAGATGCCCATATCAATTGGCTAGAGCTGAAGGACATCTGGCTGGCTCTCAAAGCCTTTCTGCTGCTCATCAGCGGCAAGATCTTCATTGAAAGGGACAACTCCACTAGCATGTATTACATCAACAAGCAGGGTGGCACCAGGTCTCCTCTATGCACCCTGGCGGTCATCATGTGGGAATGGGCTCTGGTCAACAACATACACTTGATGGCGATCCACCTCCTGGGGGAGTCAAACCTGGAGGAGACTGTAAACCTGCACACATATGGCTTTTCAATCAATGAGAACAAAAATCAATAATTTTGCCAAGTCAAAATAATATCATTGAAGGGGCAACCCTAGACACAAAGCTTTACCCTTCTTATAACATTACAGGCCATAGCAATATTCCTGAACATTGTATTGCGTTCTTGAAAGAAGCACAACACCCAAAAAACAGACATTGCTACTTCAACAAGTGAAAAAGATTTGTCTTCTAGTATTCTGAAAATCACATTAGTCCCATTGACTGCTCCCCTGCTAAGATACTTGCATGCCTTCTTTCAATAATAGACTTTGGGCTAGTATATTACTCACTTAAGTTATATTTAGCTGCATTGTCTGCTTGCATAACTTCACAACACAAAGCATCTTGGTGGGAATTACCGGTTGCCAAAGCATTTATGGAAGGGATTAAGTACATTTACCCACCTATAAGCACATCCGCCACCAGGCACCGATCTCAATGAGATAATAAGCAAACGTATGTACTGATGCATAAGGCTTTAATTAAGGTTCTTGCATGGCTTTCCTCACTGCCATCACTTCAAGTGAACTACAAGTATTTCCATGTCTGAACAGTTTGGGTCTATGTACAAGAACAAATTGGTTCTGAGAACACACCCAAGATTTTCTCTAAAAGACATTTCTAAATTCTACATTCATCAATTCATAGAACTGCCAGTTTTTTTTCGAAATCCCTCAAAGTAAGGGTGAAAAACCTCTGCATACCCTTGATGTACAGAGCAGTCATATACTACCTCAGTATAACCAAACAATACAGCAAAACTGATCAGTTGCTTGGATCTATGAATCAGGAGGAGATCCAGTTACTGAGGCTACCATCGCAAGATGGATTGTCCACTTCATCCAGCAGTGCTACTTGTACTGACCAGGTCCCTTGCCACACAAAACATGTTCAACACATAGAACAAGAGCTACATTACTAATGTTCCATTGAGGCAGTATGGAAGACAGCAACAATACCTTGTTGCAGCATTACTGCATCGATACTCCTACAGCTCAAAATACAGTAGCGCTCTGGTGCTTCTCTAAACTGGGTCTGTGCTAAATAAATACCCTAATAATGCACGTACTGATGCAGATGTGAGTCAAGCTACTTGAAGGCATTTATTCACATGTGTACATTCTGCTTCCTCACCACTTACGTGAGGTACTGCTAGCTAGTCTTTGTGTAGCACGTGAACCTAAACAGATTCACAAACCCCAGAAGACAAACATTACTGACTTTTAGTAATCGTCTTCCTGTGGTTTGTATCAGCTTCAAATCACATGTGCCCATCCATCCTCCCCTCACGGGAGCATACATATACAAAAAAAGACTACATACATAAACAAGTTCACGTTCCTCGGGTCAGAAAAACAATCTAAGGACGTTGACGCGTGAGGCACCATGGGTAACTGTACATGTAGATTAGGGAAAGTGTTACAGATCTGCTCCCATTGACCCCCTTTTTGAACTCAAACAGACATAATGTAATACTCTGCAATAACCACTTGATGTCGGTATATGCATAGCATGTGATTCTAAGCTGATACAAGCCACAGAAAGAAGATTGTGAGGTAAATTAGGTTTGTTTTATATATATTTATTCTGGTCTGCGGCTCTCAATGTTATAAATGTTTTAAAACTACCAGTCCTTGACTCTGGTTTATGTCCCTTTTCTTACCCCTTGACCACACAGAATACATCCTTCAAGACAATCGTGCTGTTATCTAAAGACACGTTATGCTAGAACTGCCACTGCGCTGTTATTGGCTAATTTAGTAATCATTTTTGTTTGCAATTACATCATGTTCATAAATTAAAATAATACATTAATACTGATGCACAATACTTGCCAAGTGTTTAGCAACCAGATTGGTACTTCTCATAGCTAACCTCATACATCAAGACCAGACTGTGATGCTGGAAATGCATTGGAGGGACATGGTCTCCGTATCCTTTATTGCCTTATGTATGTTCTGTCTTGTTTTCCACGCAGGAGTTCATGTGGGACTCCTGGCGGTGCGGCTCTTCCTCTTTTTGGTTTGATGAACAGACCCTTGGGGGATACCCTTATGGCACCCATGGGTGGGAGTACGACTCTGCACTCCTAGTGTATGTTTTTGGGCACCTGTGTGTGGCCCACGGAGCAGGGTATGGGCTGGTGGCAACTCCATGCTGAATTTGACAGGTGCTCTGAGTATCCTCCATTTTGGGATGCACAGGCCCTGCCATTGGAATCAGTTGATTCCTGATAGGAAGCAAGATGGCCCCTGTGGCCTCTTGCTTTCTATTGCCTGTTACCTTGCATTCCCGAAGACCCGGGAAGCCCTGACTCTGTCCCTTCCCCTTGACTGGCTGTTGGATGGAAGTTCCATATATGGTAGTGTGGGGGAAGTCCAGGCCAGACAGACTGGAGCCTTCCAAATGACTGTTGTGGGTACGCCCAGGGGGCGGGGGTGGGGGGTGTGACGAATACGCATTCCATGTTGTGTGTGTCTAGTATATGGTGTTTGACACAATGACTGAGACAGCCTTTTCCGAAATTGGTATGAATGCAGTGTGTATTGCTGAATGGCAGAGTGCTTGTCCGAATCCACATTCTATGTTGTGAGTGTCTGGATGGAGAAGAATGGCCTGAATGCACGGAGAGCGTGATTGGCTGCCTGTTTGGAAGACTGCATATAAAAAGTCCCTCCGTTCGCGCTCCGAATGATAGGTTTCGAAAGGCATCTCAGCGTCTCCTGAAAAAGCACCGAAAATACAAGCGCGAATTTCAAAAACAAGTTTGCACCTCTCTTCTAAAGGCAAGTTTGCCGAAACGACATAGCATTTCAATGCCATTAACTCCTGAGGCCACCCACAACAGTCTTCTACTCCCTTAGACACCCTCTCTGGGGCTGTGTGCCATAAAGACACCCTTCCCGCAAAAAAATACCCCTACTAAGGATGTTACCCCTTCCCAGGGCCTTGTCATCTCAGGCTTCCTGCCAGAATGTCGTTTTACACCAGAACAATCTAATAAGATCTTGGGGCAAATGTCCGGTTTCGTGGACTTTATGGACAGGCACCCAGATCAGTTAATAGTACTCAAAGATGCCGCGCAGCCAGGGGCATCAGCCGAGCCACCCCCTGCCAAGAAATCCTGCCTTGAGCCACAGCCCAGTACCTCTGCTCTGTGCACTCCGGCCTCAGCACCCCAAGACAGCTTTCAATATTAAGATCCATTGCAAGACCCATATTATGACCAAGCGGGGTCTCAGGGGGATCTCTATAGCCAGGATCGAGACCAGTTCTACGATGACAAAATGTATGTAGTACAGTCACCCAACCATCAGGACCAGCTGGTTGCAGACTCGCCAGTTGCCAACCAGCCACAGTATGACGAATTGTTACTGAAGGAGGCTCAACATTTCAATATTGACACTGAGGAGACACAAGCCGATAAGGACTTTGTGGAAAACCTCCTGGGGAACAAAAAGGCAGCCACACAATTCATATCTCTCTTGCTATTAATACAGAGACATATTCAACCATCCCTCTTAATGCCTAGTCTTACAAGAGCAGTCAACCAAACAATAGAAAAGTAGTTCAGGCCTGCACCCACTGACCCCCTGTATCTTTAGGGGCCTGCTCAAACCGGATTCTCTGGTAGTTACTACCACCAGAAAGAGGACTGGCGTCGGCAGAAGCCCTGCTGGACAAGGAGACTAAATATTTATACATTTGGGAGAAAGGTGGCGTCCTCTGCAGCGTTACTAGAAAAGAATTGCAAACAATACAACCTTGTTAGCTAGTTACTGCTGCCACAAGTGGGACAGGCTTGAACAACTACTACAGGCTGCCCCAGAACCATTGAAGCCCAATTGCTTAAAACTGTTTCTGAAGGCAAAAAGGTCTCAAGCTGCAAGACCTTACCATCCGCCCAGTATTAGATCTGCGCCCCGCAAACCAGTATGTCAAACCACAGAAGTTTCGCATGACAGTGCTTTCACTTTCCTATTTCAATGCACCCTGCGCACAGAAAATACCTGCGTTTCAAGATAGCGGGAATACACAGCCAGTTCAAAGTACTCCAATTTGGCATCGCCTCCGCAGCAAGAGTGTTCACTGAGGGGCTTGCAGTAGTGGCAGCAAACCTGTGCAGAAAGTCCATCCCAGTTTACCCTTATCTGGACACCTGGCTGATCCCCAGAGAATCTCCTCAAATTTGCAGACTAAATACGCAAAAAACTATAGTCCTTTCCAATCTAGGTTTTCCAATCAACGAGAAAAAATCAAGCCTAATCCCCAGCCAAACAAAACAATTTCTGGGGGCTATTCTAGACTGAAAGAGCTATCATTCCCCTCAAGCGAGAGTACAAAGTATGCTGCTGCAGGTACCTCAAGAAATATAAAGGAGTTGAACCAGAGTGAACAGGATGACAAGGAAATCTATTATTTTCTTCTAAAAAAAACATTTTATTTGTGTAGTGCAAAAGAAACTAAACACATTTAAAACAATTCATATTTAAACAATTTCTAATAATCAATGACATTACTTGTTAACTTCTGACCCAAAACAACCTCATCCATATATCTCTCTGTCATTCATTCATCCCCAATGTCTATAATGGCAACAGAAGCTCTTTTCTCAATACTTTGCAGTGTTTAAACTCGTATACCTCTATTACAAAGATTTTATCAAATTTTCAAACCCAAGTGTCACTACAGGTGTTTTTGCTGTTCATGTTACTTTCAAACAGTTCTGTAATCCTCGACATATGTTTCAGTGTTAATGGGGTTTGTACACTCGCCCCCTCGTTCTCGACCTTCTTCAGGACGTTTATACAAAACTTGACTCTTTGCCTCAAACAGACTGATATGGGTTCTTTCACCTCAATAAAAATATATAGACAGTATTTTAAAACTTCCTCTACTTCTTGTCATCCATCTTTATTTTTTAATACTGTAATTAAGTACCACAACACTATAACTTGGTTGCTTCCACCTTCACTCACCTCCACATATATTGCAGGTGATGCTTGAAGGGGTATATTGGAGTTGATGCGTCACTAGGACCACGTTGGTGATCTTTTCACCTTTGGCCTACAAAATAATACAACACAGTATATCAGTATGTGGTGTAACCACTATATATGCTTAAAACAGCATACTACTTTCAAGTATCCACAATCTCTTAGTGGACACTATTCATCAGTACCTGGAGCGCAGTCCGCGCTGTACTAATGGTTCTCTTCTATTTCTTGTTTCTCCCAACTTCAAACAGGTATGTCTCCCTCTTTGCTCTGTTTTACTTCCTGGTAATATAAATCTGTATCAGTCAATTTTGTCCCCTCTTTTTTGCATTCTCACCGGATCGTTATTGTAACGCTCACCTGACTCCCACGGAGGTGCTGGCCTGGTTTGCGCCGCTGTGACCTCTTCTAAGGTGATGCGCAGGGTTCGGAAGACGGACTGGACCGGGCCCCCAAATCTGGCTTGTCTGGCTCGCAGAAGTATCCTTCTGTAGGCGAAAATAGGGGATTAACTGTCTGCGGGGTAATGCAATCGGCCTCCCACTTTCCCCTCTCACCATCCTCGAAACCCTTCTGTGATTCCCCGTAGCGTCTCACCTTAGGGTCTAGAAGGACGAGCTCTCCATCCTGCTTCTGATGCAGGGGCGCGTTGGTATCCAGTTACTTCACTGGATTTTCGGATTGTTGAGAACCAAACTTGCTTGGCTTCCAGGTAAGTTTTTTTGATAAGAGGTTCCCCTTGTGTCCATGCATTAATGTACTAATGCTAGTGCCTTTTTCCCCATAGGGGCCGGGGTACGGAATGCCAGGGAACAGGCACCGACCCGAGATGAGAGGTGAAATCCTTGTAGAAATCAGGTAAGTCTTTAATGAGCTTTTTTTGGTAATGTCTTTTCATTCGCTCATTAACGCTGATGTCTTTTTTCCCCTTAGGGGCCGGGGTCCGGAAATGCCAGGATGCGGCACGGACCCGAAATGAAGAGGGAATGAATCAACAGGTAAGTCTTAACATGGAGATTTAGCTTTCCTTATTCCCTTCTCTCTCACCTTTTGTTCTTGTCTTTTTCTCCCTAGGCGCTGGGGTGTGACTGCGAATCCGGATGATCGCTGCTGAACATGGAGGCGCCCTGTAAAGGTGAGTGGGATGCGGCGCTGCAGCGATCGACGCGATGAGCTTTTAAATAAGTCTTCCTTTTCAGGATTGTCAGAGAGATGTCTCCGAGATGCGGATTTAGCAGGTAAGGACTTTTCCTTCTTCTGTTCTCTTCTTCTCTTCCTTTGCAGGTGATCCAGGATGCTGGCAGGCGTGGCAGAAGTCAGGATGCAGGAGCAGACACAGTGAGCGTCCAGCTGCTAAATGCAGAACAACGCGAAGCACGTGTGGCTGTTCGAGTGGGGTTTAAATAGCCTTGGAAGAAGTTCCAGGTATGTATCCTTCCCCGACCATGCCCGGATGGTAAATTAGTCCCACAGGTAAAGTAGTTCCTTTCAGGCCTCAAGGAGGCCAGGATCCTGCAGCATGGTCTGCATCAGGTAAGTGCACCCAAGCATTCCCATAATGAGCCTGGCGCCATAGGCACCAGGACACTGTCCAAATGGCCCCTATATGGGGTTGCTGGGTCCTTCCTTGGGGACTGGATGTCCGCTTTCGGGGACGCAGGGCTTGAACCGGCTCCCCGGGAGCGGGCATCATGAGTTATTTGTCAAAACTCACCAAGAAATACTCGGCACTCGAAGAGTACAGTTATTGATAGCTGTTATTCATGCGATGGTGTAGGGCGTAAATGGCTGTCCCCAATTCTCGGCACTCGCGTAGTAAAAACGAGAAAAATATATTTGTATTCTCGTTGCCATATTTTTCAATCGTTATGCTCATGATCACACAGTTCTCGTCATGAAACCGGTGTCTCCTATCACATAATGCTTCTATTTGGCGCTTGGTCTGTTCAATATATACACGGCACCGTAATGCCGCGTCAGTGAGAAGCCTTTTCACTCGCAAATCGAGTTTTGTGTTCCTCTCCCTGATATATAGATCCCGCTGTTTTGCCGTCGATGCTATCCTTTCATTGGCCAAGGTTGATGGGTCGGTTCCGGCACTCCTCTGTATTCTCGACTCGTTCAGAGCTATCTCGGGCTTCAATGTGAATCTAGATAAGAGCAAGGCTCTTAACATGTCCTGTATCAAGGACACAGTGGACCGCCTGCTCACTGTGCATTTCAGTGGGCAAAGGATCTATAAAATACCTGGGCATATGGTTGAATCCTCACAACTCAGGGCTATAACAGGCTAACTATCTGGGTTTGTACTCTGTGATCTGAGCGGATTTGCGGTTCTGGGGCTCAAAGGCAATCTCGTGGTTTGTGAAGATTGCGACTGTTAAGATGAAAGTCCTGCTTAGGCTGTTATCGTTTTCAGTGTCACCCAGTGTCTTGTCCCCTCAGAGGCACAGGATCCAACAAGACATACTCTAATTTATCTGGTCCAACACTGACTAACATTAAGTGCTATTATCAGGCTGCACTGCTGAATGTCCTTCATGAGTGGGTCAACCCACACACAACCAAAGAATGGGTCCATCTGGAGGAGGATATGCCGGGGAAGCCTCTTGGATACATGCTGTGGCTACCAACGGCCAGGAAACCCCTGGGTATGTACGAGTTCCCTACCAGCAAGGCTAAGATGCAGGTGTGGGATAGGGTGGTGACTATGCATGGTCTCTTGGCATTTCTGTCTCTGCTGACACCAATACACTTTAATGATAACTTCTGGCTGGCTTACAATGGTGGGGCTTTCTGTAGGTGGCGAGCAGGGTGTGTATGAATTCTTAGCGCACCTCTTTGAAGGGGGCCATATCCGCTCCTTTGAGTCCTGCAAGGTCAACTTTGGGGTGGGGGAGAAGGAGAGATTTCAGAACTGGCAGTTATGGAACTGGGCAATGCAGCCTCATAACAGGATAGCAGCCACTAGACCCCTTACTGAATTTGAGTCTATTACGGTCTCGAGTGCACCCCGAGAGCTGGTTTCTCGTCTGCATGCCTGTTTTAGGTGTTAAGCTTAATTAATCACTTCATCGTATTTCCAGGCCTGGACCAGGGACCTGGGGAAGGAGATATCTGGGTAGATCTGGAGTGCAATATGGAGAGGCCTGCGCAACACCAATAAGTTTACAATGGGTGGACAAGGGCTTCAGATTCTTGATGAGGGGTTACTCAACCCCAGCCAGGTTGAAACATATTAAGCAGGGGAGGGAGAGAGGCCTGTGTTGGAGGGTGTGCGCAGGCGAAGGGACATGCATGCATGCATGTCTGGTGGAGATGCCCTAAAATGACGAGGTACCTGGCAGAAGTGGTGTCCACAATAAACCAGAATCCAGGGCAACCGATCCATCTAGACCCTATGATATGTCTCCTAAGTGCTCTCCGGGTTAATGCACAGACTTCCTCTTGCGCGAGTGGCTGCATTCTGCGTGCTATGCTAGGGCTGCGATAACAGAATGTTGGAAGGAGAGAATGCCTTTGGTGGAGGATTAGTTAGTGCAAATTTGGTGACTTGTGATTATCGAGCCGGTCCGATAGCACAGCGAGTAGGAGTGCCCGCTTTGACATCCGTGCAGAGCCTGCTGACGCAGGTTCGAATCCCGGCAGGGCCAAACTCAGCCTTTTTTCCTTCTGAGGTCGATAAATGAGCACCACACACCGTGGGTAATAATAAGCAGCGCTCCGATACCCGAGGGTTCGTAGCGCTATATAAATGCTAAATTATTATTATTATTGTCTTCAGAGCAAATTGGGATGCAGGACTTTTTTGCAGAATGGGGGAGCTTTCTGGGTTATGCAAGATCCCACAATGGAGCTGCCACCTGTCGACCAGATTAAGGATCCTGGGCCTGTTGGAGTGCTCCTAGAGGTGATTCGTGGTCATGCATATGCCCTTGCGCCACATTGAATAAGTGGGTTTGGGATATCGTTAAGTCACCTGTTAACCCACATGCTGCTTTACATTTGTTTGTGTTAATGATCATTCACTTTCAGCCAGAGGATGATGTAGGAGAGCAAAGAAATGCGAGCCTCACTGCTAGAAATACCAATGTCATTCTGGACAAAGAAACCTGCATTTCTGAGAGAGAGGCATTACGAGCCCTACAAGTACATACGGACATTGCAGGGGACATTGTCATAGAAATTGAATACTGGAAGCCCACGCACCCTATTAATGGTGCAGATTTACCCTGTCCAACAACAACTAAGTAAAAATGGATGTCCTGGAACATGCAAGCCTATCTATCTTTCTTGGCCCACCCTAAGGAACAAGAGTCACTTGAGTCCTGTGATGTCTTTTCCTACAGGAGACTTTGAAAAAGAATTACTATAGATGGCTTTCAGTTCATTACTAGAAACACAGTCCCCTCTAAGAGAGGACGGGCTAGTGGCGGTCTAGTGATTGGAGTAAAGACCAAACACATTTTGACTCGGCTCACTAAGCCCGATTACTCCACCTAACTACTGGTGGGTACCTTGCAACCATCTAATGATAACTCTGCCAGCACCTTGCTCATCAATATATGTGACCCTCCGGGGGGTAACCATACAAGACACAGAATTATGGACACTCATCTGTTATTGGCTCGAGAAAGCTCCCTCTGAAAAAAATATTGTTGCAGGCGATTTTAACAAGAAACCTCCAGCCTACCAGTTACTAAAAAGCATACCTCTGATTGCCTGTGTTAAAACCTTGCCTACTATTATGATTTGACGTTTCTGGATGTTTGGCCCATTGACTCATCCTCAGAGACATACACCTGGTCAAATCGTATTGTCAGCTCACACATTGACTATATACTCGTCGACCTTGTCACTAGATTCAGTTGTAACCTTATAGAAATTTCTCACAAAGACCAAATATTGACATCACTGATGACGCCACAAATTTTTCCAGAAAGCTAAATATTACTTGTAATATACAGGGATCTTGCCTACAGTGGCCGGGGAAAAAAAAGAAATGTTGTAAATAATGTATTGTGGTATGACCAAAAAAGCTTGGAAATTGCACTGACCATAGTCGAATGGGATCTGGGAAGAATGATGTCCATAATAATTAATACCAGTGGGATGGAGAATCAAAACCTCAGGAAAAATAACACCATCGGAGACATCGCCCCTTTCGATATCCTCATAAATTAAAAGAACATGTTGATCAGAAAGAGTCGAGCAGCAGTAAGAACCTGACCTGTTTTAGATTTTCACGAGAAACAAAACAGAATCACCAACTTGAAAACTAAATACAGAAATTGGCTTAGACTTCACAAATTATCTGTGAAAAATTCAAATTGATTCCATTAGCTAAACACTCATGATGGACACAGGTTTTGGTCATGCTACAATGATTTTCGTAAAGCTATATTGCCGCTGAATTGAGCCCTCTATCCCAAGAATCGTCGTCCTTGCGGAGAATTTTCAGTTTGGTGCAAACATTCCTCCCACCTTAGAGACCCCCAGCTCTTTTACTAAACTTTGGGAATTTGTACTTTTAATTCTGTGTTTTCTGTGTTTCTTTAAGTATGGAGTCTGACAAACTCCATAGGCATCATCTTTACATTGTGTCACACAGCACCTTCAGTGCAGTGGCACAGGCAAGTCTTTCAGATTTTCCAAAGGTTTAAATAACTTCTTTTGGATAAACTACTGTTTCCAAGAACAGTGAAGTGAAATTGAATTTACTTACATTTGTAACTTTCTAGACCCAGCACACACACTTACAATAGGGTGCTGGAGGGGTTACTTAGTATCCCCTTTGTCTAGGTTCTCATGTAACATTTTTGTTACCCTTTCTACGATTAATGGCTTGTGGCAGTGGTTTACCTTTTACTACCATTGTGTGTTTTTACCGCAGGCTGCAATTGCAGCCTTGGTAAAGCACCCACGGGTGCCCATTTTGTCAAAATGGCCCTGGTCTTCTTTTTTCACCATTTCTTGTTGGAAAGGTCCTTCTTGAGATTTACTTTGCGCGCCAAACCAGGTTTATGCCCTTGTTTGTTTTGTCTTTGGCTGGATTCACGAGTGAAGCTCGCCTCTGGCTCCAGAGTGTCTGGCAGGGGCAGGAAGTGAGGGAGGTGCCTGAAACTCCCTGTGCTCCGTCTCCTAGGAGACGGGAATGCACTCTTAGGTGATTGGCTGGCTGGCTGTCCGGCAAGGACAGCCAACCCTGCTGGGTGACTGACAGCTGGGCTGGAATGAATGGGAGAAACCTGCATAAACGGCAAGGCTTTTTGGCTTGGAAGGCAGAATCGACCACTGGACGAAGAAATCCAAAGAAGAACTTGAAGATGCCTTCCCGCAACTCCTGGACCGTTGGTTTGCTTGGTGAAGCCCTGCGGCTGCGCTTAAACTCCGAATTCGTTTTGACTAGAGAAACACTGTAAGGACGACTTCTCCCATTGAGTTGGTGGAACCAAGCAACTCCAAAGTGAACTCATCTGGACATGCTCTCGGAGCTGGCTGTACTTCCTTGCTGCTACAGGAACCAAAGTGCCAGGGAGAGGAACACCAGATTGGAGTACATCACTTTTAAGGCGGACACGAGCTGCTGGAAGATCCTCCGGATTCCTAGTAAGCAGTACTGACCAAGCCTGAGCCACCTCAAACAGTGTGTTGGACCCCAGATGCGAGGAAAGTCCAGAGTGGTATCCGAGAGTCTGCGGTGGTGCTATTTGCTGATATGCGAGGCGCTGAGACCGCAAAGTGCCACTGAATAGAAGTTTGTCCTTTTCTGTCGCAGACCGTCCGTTGTGTTGCAGGAGTTCCCAGAAGTCCTCCCTCTTGTCCCCACGACTGAGGCACAGGAACAACAAGATATGCAGAACCACACAGGAAAAGAAACCAGCTGGAACCATTTCTTCTAACCAAAGGTACTGTACAGTTTGAGAGAACTTACCTCTTGTGTAGTCTTACTTGATCTCAGTTGAGTCTGGTCTTGGTTGCTTTTGTAGAGTTGCTAACATGCTTCTCTACCTCACAAGCCTAATCAGCTTGTGGCCCCACACTGATTCTTATTTTCTACAAAGACTTCTAAAACATTGTGCAAGACTTTTACCTACCTGTATGAAGTGCTTCAGCTCACCCAGACTTTTGCTCAATCAACTTTGGCCTGGCATGGCTCCCTGAATGACTCTTCTCCCCTCTGATTGTGTTTTTACCTTCCTTCCAGAAAAGGGTTAACTTGCTCTATATTGAGGGGTTCAAAAGTACTCACATGCTTCAGAATATTTGTGTGATCTCTTGTTTTATTCTAATAACCCTTTTTCTTTGCCATACTTCTAAGTACTGCTCTAAATGCAACAGTAATATATTAACGTCCAGTGTCCTAGTTATTTAAGTCACCTGAGGGTGTAAGAAGTGTCTGTGTGCCATCCCAAATGGGTATTTGCTGATTTAGAGAAACGGAGTGCATATTTGTGTTTATTTGTATGGCGCACCGACCCGAAGGTATATAGGCGCCTTTTACACAGAGGTTACAAGTATACTTTTAGCTTGGTTACAGTAGATGCAATATACAACATGTACATAAATGTATACAATTTATACAAGAAAAGCGATTCTGCACACTATACAAAGTTATACAGTGGAAGTCTATATACAACAGAAGCTGTAAAATAATGTAACAGATAAAGTAAGTGATACGGGATAAGGTAAGGGAAACTATACCTAAAGTGCTGGAGTAGAATAGCAAAATCAGTAGTCTGGGAGTATGTAATAAGCATGTCGGGAGGTCACGTAGTCTGGTCTGAGCAAGGCTAGGGCTATCCAGATGTGTTGTTAGTAACCAACCAATTTATGGTATTGCGCCTGAACATGTCAAACGGTTGGTTGGCTCTCAGTGACGGAGGTAAGGAGTTGCATGCTTGTGCTGCCTTGACAGGGAAGCTACTTCCTCCTGCTTTTTTGAGTTTAAATCTGGGCACGACTAGACAGGATGAGTTGATTTTTGTAGGTCGTGAAGTAGATTTTTTTTGTGATTATCTCAGTAAGGAAAATGGGGGCAGCTTGATTAAGGTATTTATTTATTTTACTTATTTATTACACGCCCAAACCCTCGGGTATCACAGCATAGTTAGACATCTTTTGGCGTTGCATTTGGTAATAGTCACTTACATTTTTGCAATTGGGCACAGTTAAAGAAAAAAAACATTAAGGCATAGATTACTGTACATAGAATGAGACAATAAAGAGGTCAACTTTATTTAGAGTGGTCCGCTCGTGCTACCAAAGGGTAGCTTTCATATTGGCCCTGGAGCTTTGATTACTAGTATTGGTTGAAAAGCCCGATTTTTAGGGATTTTTCGAGTCCGAGGGATACCTCATTTTTTATATTTAGTGGGAGAAAGTTCTTAGGGGCCAGGACTTGGAAGCTGCGGCCTCCTGCTCTAGAGCATTTGTAACGTGGGATCACGAGGAGCGAGTTGTTGTTGGGTCTGAGCGTCCTACTGGAAGTTTTTTTTCTTAATTGTATTGTTCAAATAGCTAGGGGCTTTGTTGGCGAGGCATTTGTGTGTGACACACAATATTTTGAATATGATTCTGGCTTTAATGGGAAGCCTGTGTGTCTCCCTCCTAATATTGGAGATATGATCGGATTTTTTTATTCATAGGGCTGCCCTTAATGCTTTGTTCTGTATTAGTTGTAGTTTGCTAATGTTGGCCGTTCCTAGTAATAAGGCATTCCAATAGGCCAGTTTTGATTGTATGGGGGCTCTAGCCAAAGTGATACAGTTTGTAGGTGTGAGGAACTGGTGACTTAATGCGATTAATTTAGATGTTTATGATGTGGAGGCAGAGAGCGCTGAGATGTGTTTAACCATAGTAAGGTTGGCATCCAAGTACACTCCTAATGTTTTGACTTAAGTACTGGAATCATCGTACCATCGATGTTGATTGAGGAGTCATCTGGGTGAAGAGTACCTATTTTAGTTTGGGAGCCCACAATGAGAATCTGTCTTCTAATCGTTAAGGCAGAGGCTGTTCAGGGCCATCCAATTTTGGATAATAGAATAGACTTTATTGATGGTTTGTGTGTCCTGGTCGTAATTCCCTGTGATAGGTATGAGTTATGCGTTAGAGATACAGTTTTAAGCATAATTTTGTCCTTCGTTGAGAGCCATTTGATCTGTCTTCTCCGATGCGATATGTTTTCTCTTAGGAATACCATGGGCGGCTCTAAGGGCGTTGTTTTGTAGGATTTGGATTTTGTTGGTGATGTAGTTACTTGCTCCCAGGTCCAAAGAGTTGCAATAATCCTGTTTAAAGAGGATAAGTGCTCTAGCTAGGATAGTACAGCTATCTTTGGACAGGAAAGGTTTGCATGCCCTGATTAGTTTGAAAGTGTAAGCAGTAGAGGATGCCATGGCATTGACTTGTTTGTTAAATGTGAAGGTGGAATCGAGGTAAAAACCTAGGGTTTTTACTTCTTTTACCCCTTTAATGGTATTGCCGTCTATAATAAAGGCGGTGTAGTTTGAGCTCAATTTGTTGGGGGTTGGCTGTGTTTATAAGTATTAGGAATTTGATCTTGTCATCATTCAGTCATAGGCCATGTGCTGCCATCCAGGCCTTAATGATAAGGTATATTCTATTAACCAAGGTCAAGTCCTTGTCATAGTCTCCTGTGAGAGGTATGAGGATCTGGGTGTCATCTGCATAGTTAGTGAAGGTGACACCCAGATGGTCTAGATCATCGAACAAGGGCTTGATGAATATATTATACATAGTCAGGGATACACAAGAACCTTGTGGCACACCACAGGTTATCGGGATTGGATCAGCCGTTGCAAGTGGAGAAAAGACTCTCATGGTCCTTTTTGTTTAGAAAATATTTAATCCAGGTGATAGCGTCTTGCGAGAAGTACGCAGGGACGTCATTTGGGGGTCGCCAGAGGTCGCAACTGCGACCTCTGAGTTCTCCCTTGTGACCTATGGGGTCTCCTCTGGGGTCTCCCTTGCGACCTCTAAAAAAAAAAAAAAAAAAAAAAAAAAAAAGCTAAATAAAAATATTTTTTTATTTTTTAAATAATGCAAGCTCCTGGGAGGGACTGACTTTCTTGGTCAAGCCCCTTAAAAAAAAAAAACAAATATAAGAACAGGAGTGCCACAAGTCTAACACTTTCAGCACTGACCCTAAATAAGAAAGAATAGGAATACCAAATGTGTCTTTCTGGAATTCTATACAATAATTGCTAAATTCATTAAAAGTTTATTTCAGGCACACTTCAGGGGGTGAGTCACTGATTTAGTCTGTTTTAAACGCCTCAACTCAGCCTTTCATCCTTCTGAGGTCGATAAATGAGTACCAACACAGTTTGGGTGATATTGGGTGTATATTTTTTCTATATAAAGCGCTTAAGCGAAAGTGCTATATAATAACACATCATTATAATTTGGTCATGGACGTCTGCTTGCATTCACAGTAATTTGGTAATATGAGCCTATACTCACTGATCTTAACATTACATATGGTGATCCATTCTTGTATGAAATGTACATCACATTATAGTGATATTTTAACCATATTTTTCGTAGTGTACAAAGCTATGTGATGCCACTTTCTGTTTTGTCAACGGGTGAAAGGCTGTGTTCCATCGCTTCCCGCGATATCACTTCGGGGTGGGGTCAAATGACATCAATTCCTGTGATGTCATCAGGGGGTCAAGGGTCGTGTGGTGTTACTTCCGCTACCACTGGCATTTTGGTGAAATGACATCCCTGGAAGTACGCCGCCGAGGCAAGGTGTTTACAGAGTACTTGATGGTCCACCAGGTCAAAGGCGGCTGAGAGATCAAGGAGTAGCAGTAGTGCTACTTTTCCTTGGTCCTTGAATTCATCGATTTGTGTTTTTAAGTCTATTAGCGCGGTCTCCGTGCCGTGACGAGGTCTAAAACCAGATTGGTGGGCACCAAGCAGGTGGTTTTCTAGGTACTCCTGAATTTGGATGTAGGCAACTCTGTTTTGGATCTTGAGTAAAAAAGGTACTGTGGTAATCTGCCTATAGTTGGTCGGGATTGTCGGGTCCGGTGATAGTTTTTTCAATAAGAGTAAGACCCAGGACTCCTTTAAATTACTGGGGACAATGCCAGATGTGAATGAGGAGCTTAATTGGATTATAAATGGCGCTAGATCTCTGGCGGCATCTTTGGTTATCTGTGCCGGACAGCTGTCTCCTTGACATCTCGATGGTTTGAGGGCTGAGATGATTTTTGTTCTACCTCGTGGGTGGAGACTTGAGAAGTTGAAATGATGTGGTGGTTTACTGGAAGAAGGTGAGACTGTACTCTGCTGGTCTATTAGGTAGGTTGGCTTTTTTTCTTTGCAATCTTGCTTTGGAGGAGGGAGATTTTATTCATAAGGGCGTTCTGAATATTCGTACACCAAAGTTTGTCCTTCAGACATTCGTCTGTCTGTGGGATGAGTGATTCAATTTCCCTTAGAATGGTGAACAGTTCCTTAGTTTTATTAATCCTCTCGTTATAGGATTCTTGTTTAGAACGTATTTCTCTTTTGTAATGGGTGGCTAGTTGATCAAGTTTTTATTTTCATCAGTAGGAAAGAGTTTCCAAAACGTTTCAAGCTTTCTTTTTTCTAGTCTCAAGGATTTTAGGTGAGGAGTGAACCATGTGTTAGGTGAGCTTTAGGTTTGCTTTGGTTATGGTGTCCTTCTAAGGGTCAACTAGTTTGTCTGGGCTAGTCGAGTCTGGCAGTGAGTTAAGGGTAGGCACAAAAAGAGGCATAAGCGTATCTGCGGTAATGTTCCTTTTATTCCTCGTGGGGAGGGAGGCGCTAAAGGCTTGATCTTGGAGAAAGGTGTCTTAGTTGGCAAGGTGAAGGAGATCCGGAAGTGATCAGTCCAAGTCTGGGGCATGATAGAGGTGATGGATACTGCACAATTGAGGTCTGCTACCCAGTCAGGGGTTCTCCCTTTGTTATAGGTGACCTGGGACACTCTTTGGGTGAGTCCCAGTTCTGCTAGTAAGTTAGAGATAACTAGAGCATGTTGGTCGTTAGGGTCATTAAAACTCAAGTTAAAATATCCTAGCATGAGAATTTGAGAAGTTTGTTTAGTTTTATTAGAGAGAATTACAGAAAGGTCTTCTTCAAATGAACCAATCGGTCCTGGAGGACTATATAGTAGATATATTGCTAGAGTGCCTGCGTTAGAGATGGGTACTTTGACTGTAAGTAATTCACAGGAGCTGACATTGGGAGGAGGAGTTATTCTCATGGCTAGGCCGGACTTGGCTACGAGGGCAATGCCTCCGCCACTAGCGTACGCTCTGTCCGCCATTAGGATTTAATGATTCTCAGGAACTGCTAGTAAGAGGGTAGGTCCTGCCGCTGCATGACTCTGTTATAGCAAGGAAGTCAAGATTATGTGCTGTAATCATATTGCTATTTCTGTAGCTTGTGCCAATAGGGATTTGGCATTAATTAGCGCACCCTTAATGTTAGATTGGTTGGTGTCGTGGGAGGTAACAAGGTGTTTACCCAGGCATGTTTTATGGAGTGGTTCTGGCGTGGTAATTGGTGCAGGATTTTTATTTCTGTTATAGTTTTTGGATTTGGTATTGTTCCTCATATTAGTGGCATTTAAATTGAGAGAGGTATTTGGTAGTGGTACGAAGAGTCTAGTTAGTCTAGCCCGAAGTCTAGAGATTCTAGCTATAAGGGAGCATGGAGAGCCTGGATTCAGATTACCAGTAAGGTAGTAAGTCTTAGAGTTGGTAGGCAACAAGTAAGTTGAACCCATGGCGCTGGATTGTTCGGGGAAGGTAGGCTGGGCAGATAAGAACGAAAAAGGTGTAGAGTTAGGGCGTTGGGAAGGAGGTGGAGGCAGGTTGTCACATAGGGGGTCGATACCTTCAGGGTCTGGAACAAGCATTAGAGCACCTACCGCGAAGGGGGCATATAGTACTATTGACAACAAGGAATTGGACGCGAACATAGTGCTAGGGGTGAGCCACATTGGTTGATAACAGTTAATATAGACTAGTGTTAGGGGTGGACTAAATATCAGGACTCGCAGTAGTAGGCACTTGCAAATAACAGGACTCACAATATTAGGCACTCGCAAATAACAGGACTCACAGTAGTAGGCACAGTAGTAGACGAGCACAGGAGGTATGATGGGCAAAAGCAGATCGAGTTCACAATGGGTCCGTGACATGTTTAGGATGCAGGTTTGCAAAGGTAGCGGGCGCCCCTCTCTCGATAAAAACAAGGCTTGATAACCTGTTCAGTGGTTATTTACCACTTGAGAGTTCGCAGCCACTGCTTTTTCTCACTGTGCCTTTCACAGATGGGAAATATCCATTTGCATATCAGTCTTTGTCCCGCCCAGGGGCAGTCCAGCACCGAAATGCAATGGCAATTCCAACCTGAACGAGAGTACCATGTTTAGGATGCAGAGTGCAATCCCGATCCGGAAATCACAGTAGGCACGAGACAATAGAAAGATGCGGGCGCAGATGCAATTGGGAGAAAGCAGTGCACATTAAGTACAATGCGATTCACAATACCCACTGGAGAAAGTAGTGACTAACGTGAAGTGCAGCATGTAGCTGGGCAGGGCACATACCTAGTCAGAGAAGGGCACCGCACATAGGGTGACTGGGCACACCACCGGTGTGTATGAATTTAGAATGCAGGCATGGAAAGGGTACAATGGGCTGGTATAAGTTGGAATTCACACTTTTCAGGTAGCAGTTTCAGCATACAAGCACAGGCACGTGCAATAGGCAGTGGTAGTACAGAACTCGTACAATACAGGAATAACTTTAGCATGAAGCAATACACGAGATAATGGCAGTAGGCATATATATCATTTACAGGCGACTAGTTCATGTTGACATAATGCGAGGTGTGCAAGGGATGTTAGCCATAAAGTAAAAGGCGGTAAGAGGATCATGTTAGCAGAGCATTTCTTGTAAAAAAAAGTACTGGAGTTGTTTGTCCGCGTTGGGACGCACATTTGGAGGTAGGAGTGTGCATCTCTGAGTGGAAGGCGAGAGATACGAGTACAGAGAACAGCTGGAAAGTTAGCTGAGGCTTCTATCTACGCTTACCAGACTGCTATGGTGCATAAGAGGAGGCTGAAAATCCATTGATCAGAGGTGTCAGGACCAGGCCTCTGGAGACTCTGGACATGCTCGGGACAGGAGGCGTCTTTCGTGTGCCTTCGTGGCCCGGCGCTCGCCTGCCGGCGCAGCGTGATTGACTGTAATAGCCACAGTAGCCAATATAAGTGTATTTGGGTGTTACTGTTATATTGCCACTTCTGAAGAAGGCTTATTCAAACTGACTGTTAAATAAATTAATAATTGTTTAATCAAGAAACCTTGTGTGTAAGAGTTTACTTGGATACGTGTCACTGTGAATCTCTGTGTAACTCGACTACTGCTCACATTGACCCCTCTTGAGATAAGCCTGGCTGCTCAATAACGTTACCAACCTTTTTAATACAGACTTGTACCAAAGGTTGGGTTCCTATTGCCAGGAGGTCAAGGTTGTTGTAGTGCACCCAAAGGGGGAGGAGGGGGGGATACTCCAAATCTTACCTAACGGTGATTTAGACATATTCAGGGTCTATATTACACATTTGATACTGACGCTGGTTCCCATATACAAACCCATATATAAACTGTTTGTTCTACTAAACCTGTACTGCACTTCTCCTCTCCTTTCCCCCCCTTGCACTTTTCCCTTCCCCTCCACCCTGCACTTGCGCGATCTGAATGACACCTGGCCTAGTAGGATCGTTGTCTCTCCCCTTGTTCCCCCCACCTGCCTCGTCGCGCCTTGAAACACTTGTGTATAGGCGTGTTATAAATGCCTTATATCATATATGGTAAAGGGTACAGAAAGAATTAAGAGGCAGCCCTTGGATTTAGATATAAGCGAGGAAAACCTGATAATGTAGTCCTCACTTGCACCAGGCCCTGACGGTATCGCTAATAGTTTTAAAGGATACACCTGAACTGTGGGCAAAAAATACTGAATGCACTTTATTCACACGTAGTGAAAACTGGTTCTAGCCCAGAAATCTGGCGCAAGTCCGTACTTGTCCCTGTTTTTAAAAGGGGTGATAGATTTGTCCCCTCCAACTATCGCCTCTTGGCGATGGACTCAAGCCAAAAGGTTTTTGCCAGCATAATATCAGGTAAACTTTCCACCTGGCTGGAAAAAAACAAATGGTCAGCCCCTTCCAAACGGGTTTTAGGAAATCCTATAACACCCTTACTACCATTTGCACATTGTAATTCCTAATAGCGGAGTACGGAGGAAAAAAAGGGCACTCATTTATACTGCTGCTATGTGGATTTTACAATGTTGCAATGTTTCTCTCAGGTCCTTAGCCTAGATCGTTTCCCCCAGGCCTTTGACCCTAATATTTGATCTTCTGAACCTGTGTTCCAGGTCTTCAGCCTGAAGTTCTAAATTGTGTGTTGCTCTGGCGATGTGTTCTAGGAGGATACTGTTTTGTTTTGCGTCTTCTGCGATCTCCGAGAGGCCCGCCTCTGTGGTGTCCACTCTATCTCCTAGTTCTGTAATGTCCTTCCTTACCTCCTGCAAGGAGGACCGCAGGTCTTCTCTTAAAGTGCTCAATTGTGTTTGGAGGGCTTTCATCATTCTGCACACCATGCTTTTCAGGCATTCTTGAAGTTCTTCTTTATTGAGCAGCAGGTTTGTGATTGGTGCCGCGTTTGCCTCGCTTTTTTCCTGCCCTGTGGTTCTTGGAGTCTGGTGTGCTTCCGAGCTTAGCTGTCTCCAGCAGTGCTCCAATTGCCCTGCACATGCTTTTGGTTATGGACTTGGGTCTTAGAAGAGTGTTCTTGATTTTATTCCCTGGCATCTGTATCCCTTGATCAGCCTCCTGAGTCTCAGTGCGGTGCGTGCCCAGGTCGTGGGGGCACAGTGCTGTTCGGGGCACCTATGTGCCTATATACGCGTAGGAGAAGATGTAGCTGGGAGCACACTACTTAGAATGTGGTTAGTGGTGCACGTAGTATGATCTAGGGGGCCCAGTGGAGGTTCGCCTGGTTGATGGTAGCTTCACGAGTTGGTCGGGAGAGGGTGGGCTCTCTCCAATGCAGTAGTTTCCCTTCCCAGAGCCCCTGCTTTGGTCGCCACCCCCCTTGACTTCTAGATCAGTACCAGGGCTCCTCACAGTTCTCACTTGCTCCCGTTCCTCGTATACACCCAGTCCTTTTCAATTTAAGCATGGGTTTGGTCGTGGGCCCATCAGCGGTCTGTATGAGTGGGGTGGAGTGTGTGGGTCCCCCAGCTCGTGCTCTGCTGGCTGTAATATGCCACTCTGGTCTGGGGGGCACGTGTACTGCCCCTGTGTGCTTTGCACTACTGCTGGCGTTGTGTTGGTTGATCCGTTCTGGGGCGTGTGCTAGGCGGGCAGGCCCGGGGAGCGTTCTAGCAGGCCGGGAGTTAATTCCAACTGTTCTGGCTGCTCCAGTTCGGGCAGATGGGGTGCGCCACGTCCCCACTGCGCTGTTCGTTCTGTGAGAGGGGGGTGGGGGGGACCGGTCTCATGGATCACCCATTCTGTGTCCCTAGGCCGCCAACTCCTCTGCTGGGGGGGCCGCAGCTTTCAGGCGCGCTGCTGCACCTGTTTACCCGTTCCGGAGTGCTTCCTTCACTGGGCTCCTCCCGCTGTACGAGATCCGGGCGTAGCATTCAACACTGGAACCCTCTGTTCTGTGAGGTTTGATGCTATGCTGGGTTTACCGATGAAGTTCTAGTTCGGTTGCCGCCCACCAAGATGACAGCTGGCTCCTCTCAGTACAATGCTTCGACACGGGCCGTTTCCTCCGGCCGCTCCCGGGCAGCTCCCCGCTCTCCCGTTCTAAGTTAAGCGTTCGGGGTTGGAGTGTGTCGCTACAATGTCCACTGCAGACCCGCAGTCTTTACTGCTTCTGTCTTCCCCGTTTGGGACAGCACGGGGGCTTCGTGGGTTGATACGATGCTAATTTCCCCTTTATACTTTCCTGCCCAAGCGGAGCGCAGCGGTTGTGCGACTTCACCAGGTGGCAGCTATCTTTGAATCTCCCAGAGCTTCCACTATTATCGACCCTGTAGCTACCTGACTAAAATCTGCTCCATTGAGCTCAAACGATTCATTCTGTACCTAAGATTAAACTGCTTTCCCACTAATGAATATGTGGCACGTGGCTGGCATGGCAGAAAAAAAAATAGACGACCGCTGCAGCACATCATAGCTGCCTGCTTTAATTTAGCGGAATGTTATATTTAAGGCTACTCAAACTTTGTAAACAACATGGGTAGCATCCATTATAACCAGTTTTGGTCAGTGTTATGTGGAGCCCCGCCTATAGTTGTAACTGCCGCTGCTTTGGGAATATGGAAAAGATAATGGCGATGGGGCAAATATGATTGTAGCAATAGAAAAAATCCTTTTAATTACTTTGAAGATCATTGATGGAATTTTACATATGTTTTAATGAAAGGTTTTATACATGCAAGTTTTCTACATGTGAATGTTTATATATACTTATGCAAATTATTTTTCTTATCAATTTTCTATATGTGCTTAAAGTTTTGTAAATTAAACGAAAATGCACAATAAAAAAAGAATTGTGTGTTTGTTACCTTATCTTGCCATTCTGATGCAAGTCAGCTTTGGGCTTTTACAATTTATGAACTGCTTTACATGAGCTGTTTTGGCAACAAAGGAATGCATTGATACTGTTTTGTCTTAAAAAGAAATCAATAAAAAGATTTTAATACAAATGGTGGCCTATGGACCATCAGAATACCGCTGTCAACACAGAGATCCCAATGTGGTCATCAGAGCAGCTTTAAGGGTTGTGCGCTAAATGCTTGAGCAGTTTTGATCAGCAAAGGGATGGTGTGATGTTTTAGTAGACCTTTACCAAGATTGTCCTAGACCAAAACATGTCAAGGGATGACTGGAATTTAATACGGAAGAGTTGCTGACAAAACAAGGCCCTTAATGTCTAATGTTATGTTGACTTATACCATGCACCGCTACCACCACAGAGGCGGTTTCCAGGAGCTCATTCTGCAAGAAAGTGGACGGGGTAGGTTAGTGAGGGTATAGTGATAGGATAGGTCCAGAACTAGGAGAAACTAGCTATTCTTCCCAATATGTGCATTGTAACACTGTTTCCTGCCCCCCCCAGTATACATCTAAGTACAACACATTTCCTGCCGCCCCCAAAGTACATCTGGGTGTAACACATTTTTCTTTCTGCAATTCATTACAATGTCTAACTATGGAGTACAGCACAGTGCACAATGGTAGTAGTGTGAGTGTCTGGGTTTTCTGGAGCACAGCAATAGCTGTACTCCTCGCCCGTGAACTGGTAGTTACAGGGCACAGCAACGTTCAACACAAACAACTATGGGGCGGAACACAATGGCTAACTATAGGGTGCAGCACAGTTCTATCTTAGAGCGCAGCAGGGAAATATTGCCAGCCTGTACCAACAGTTCAGATGTTCAGTTTGGCTACCTTACTTAATTAGGCACAGTTCAGAGTATAGTTCTCTTACACACTTCGGTCGAGTCACATATATGGGTACTGTACACAATTATGCTATATGACAATAGGTAAATCCAGATTCAATACCAAATTCACTAGTTGAGTGTCACTTGGAGGGGGCTCTTGTCTGGGGAGTGGGGAGTAGTGAAAGATAAAGTGGCACCACCTACCATCTCTAGACCATCAGACTGTATGCACCTTAGAAGTAATGACACGTAATGTCAGAGCCTGAACAGTTTGAACAGCCTGAGAATAGAACTGACCAACTGTGACTGGGGAAAAAAGCTGTAATTTTCCTGCAAAGCATTAGTACACGCCACATCATTGGTCGAAGCCGCCGGAAACATGTTACTAACGGCAGTATCAAGGGGAGTTTGGTTTGCATTTCGTAAATTGTAGTGTTTCTCTGGAAACCCTCTTCGCTTTCGGAGGCATGTTTTGCAACTGTGACGTACATCAAATGGTCATAGACGATAATTGACACAATGTATCTAGGCAAACTAATCCTCCAGGCTTATGTTCAAACAACAGTTTTAGTGAAGTCAATCTAGATCAGACAAGTTGTTAAAACTAGACTTGTCACCGGACTTAAATACAGTACTCGCCCACAAGCCAGCCCAGAAAAAATGAGTTCAATAGTCACTGAATGTCCGTGATCTCCAGCGGACTACAGCAGACTACATGCTCTCAACATCCTCAACACGTCCTGCCCTGTTGCACAGTCCATAAAGTGCTCGTGTGCATCAGTAAAATAACTCCTCCAAAAGCAACTGCTGGATCTGAAGTTTATTAGCTTTAGAGTATTCAAATAATAGCATGAAGCAACCTTTCTCCAGCATGGGGTCTGGCATGGATTCACATGCTCATGAATGTTCCCCGTCAGGCCGAGAATCCTCGGTAAAGAAAAAAATCAGTATCAGTTTCGTGTCTGATCTGTTTTTCTTAGTAGTAACCAATCACTGATCTCTGGGTCATACTGCCCCCAGCCAATGACTGCCCTCTACCTAGGCCCCTCCCCTGGCCGCTATCCTCAGATTTTTACCGCACGTTCAGGTGTTGGGAGTCCTCGTGTTTTAGCTCTCGAGCTTTTACTGTGTTTTCGCACTTTTTTGGGAGATTTTTCTCTTTTTTCGGTTAATTGATCCTCAAGCTCCACGGTTTCTACTTCCGATAACGGGGACCCATTTCGGAATTCTTCTCTGCCCCTCGAGGGTGAAGTTTTCGTCGAGTTACGCTGCTTGGAGGATTCCAGAAGATCTGTGGCCTACCTCAACGGACATGGCCCAGGACAAGGGAAGCTCGACGCCCGGATCCAAGCTGTTCAGGAGCTGCCCAGGATGCGGATTCCAAAATGTTTTCAAGGAGGACGAGCATTTGATATGTCTCTACTGCCTTCATGAGGACAAGACGTACGTGGAGAAAGACTGTGCATTCTGCAAGAACCTGTCAGAACGGACCAAGCAAGATCGGCGTTCCCGCCTCGCCGCCTGGCTGGAGAAGGGCACAGCAGGTGAGAAGGCGATGAAAAAGTCTGAGCGGTCTTCTAAGTCCTGTGAGGCCACCCCGGCGACGGGGGCCCAACAGAAGGCCAAGCACTGCGAGTCCGCGGGCACCGGGAGCGCTGAAAGGTCGGGCTCCGCGGCTGCCAGGCAGGGCGCGACTTCCCCGGCACGATCAACCACGAGCCAGCGCTCTGGTTCGTGGAAGAGGAAGTCCAAGAACCCGGGTAAGCTTCTGGAGAGGCCCCGGTCGATCTTGAAGGGAGCCGAGGGGGAGCGAGGCGATGACCCTCCCCCCAAAGCGAAGGCCCAGGACGCACCTAAGGTGGTTAGGGCCTTGATCCACCCGGCAAAGGCCTCTATCGAGGTTGTTGCAGCGGCCCTGGCAAAGCCGGCAGACGCTACGCCAGTGGAGGTGGCCTCGGGACCCAGAGCTTCCCTGCCGCCACCGAGGGAATCATCTTTCCAGACCATCGTTAAGACCCCCGTGAAGACCCTGGGGGAAAAAGAGGGGGCGGGGGGTGGTGGCCATTACGGACTCGGATTCAGCCTCCGAGGATGATCCGGTGGAAGCCGTGAAAGGCCTCAACGAGAGGTTCATAGGCCTCAACGAGAGGTTCGAGAAGGTTCGATCCCAGGGGAAGGTTCCCGCTGATGTGATCGAAGATAGCGACGACGAGGGCCCAGTGGAGCAGCCATCCCGTCCATCGCAGCCATTACCCGAGCTCGGCGGCCATTTTGTTGCTGATCCAATCCTTGTGTACTGAGGACGAGGTTACCACGGACCCCGACGGAGGATCCAGAACCAGGCCCGTCGGGAAGCCCTCCGAACAAGCGAAGGAGAGTCCACCCCGCTCCGCCCTTCGTGCCTGCAAGGCCTGTGGACCCCTCGCCGGACCCCTGGGAGGATACGGCGACTGATACGGGGACGGACGATGACGGCAGCGATGACACAACGGACATCCCGTCATCACCCCCACCCACCAGATCCCCAGCCCTATCCAAGAAGTTGGACTCCATGGGATGAGTCGTCATGTCGGCGGCGATGACCATTAAGGCGGCCAATGCCTTAGCGATTGTGGCCTGTTACGACAGGGAGCTTTGGTTCAAGATGGCTGCTCTGCTAGAGTTCCTACCGGACGACAAGAGGGCGTAGGCCCTACAGATTCTGCAGGAAGGAGAGGTGGCGTTGGATCACGCCATAACGGTGGCAACGAACATTGCCGATACCAGATTTCGCCAACTGGGCAACGGGGTTTGCCTCCGACGAGGATGGCTCAAGGTGGCGGACTTTCGTCAGGACGTCCAGACCAGAGTGTTGGACATGCCATTCGACGGCAACAACCTGTCTGGAAAGACGGTGGAGGAGTCCCTCCAGGCCATCAAGACAGACACGGAAACAGCCTGTGCCCTAGAAGTCCTTCAGCAATGGCTGCCCTTTAGGAGCTCTGGAGGCAGACAGGGAGCCTCCAAGGGATCCAGCGGCGGCTCTTCTATTTACCGCCAGGCGACCCGCTCCTCGTCCCAGAAGGCCTACAGAGGCCGCGGCAAGCAAGGAGGGTCTCGCCGCCGTCGGCAAGGCCTCTTCCAAGCAGGACTGAACCGGCCGTAGCGTCGGGCCCCCACCGAAGCACCCCAGTGGGAGGCCGGCTGATGAAGTTCGTCAGCGTGTGGGAGTCCATCTCCACCGACCGTTGGGTGCTGGACACCCTGGCACGCGGACAATCGCTGGAATTTCAAAAGAAGTGTCCTCGCATTCCTCCCGTGGCCAGGTAGGAGAATCACGTCCCTCAACTGCTGTTGGAGGTGAGGGCGATGCTCAAGAAGGGTGCCATCGAGCTCGTCCCCAAGAGGCTCAGGGGCTCCGGAGTTTACTCAAGATACTTCCTCGTCAGAAAGAAGACAGGCAGTTGGCACCCCATCCTGGACCTGCGTCGGTTGAACAGGTACATCAAGGCACAGAAAGTCAGGATGGTCGCCCTCCAGCACGTGGTGGGACAGCTGGAGGAGGGCGACTTCCTATCGTCACTGGACCTGGAGGATGCTTACTTCCACATCCCCATTCTAAAAGGACAGAGTTCTTCAGATTCGTAGTCCAGGGGCGTCACTACCAATTCAGAGCCGTGCCGTTCGGATTAAAGTCGGCACCCAGGGTGTTCAAGTGCCTCTCACCTGTGGCGGCGCGGCTGCGGCTGCAAGGGATCCACGTCTACCCCTACCTGGAAGACTGGCTAATCCGTGCAAGGTCAAGAGAACTCGCCGTCGAACACACAGCGAGGACCGTCCTCCTGCTCACGGAGCTGGGATTCGCCATCAACTACCCCAAATCCCATCTGGTCCCGTCGCAGGTGGCACCGTTTCTGGGAGCGAAATTCGATGCAGTGAAGCGACTGGCATCTCCGTCAGAAGAAAGGACAAAGGCCATTTTGGGCAAGGTGCAGCGCCTTTTAGCCACGGATGTGGCCAGAGTGAGGTCCATCAAGTCCCTCCTCGGGATGATGTCCTCATGCATCTACCTTGTGCCCCTTTTCAGATTTCGGATGCGTCTGCTACAAGAGTTCCTTGACGCCCGCTCGATTCAAGCGGAGGGCAGCTTCGAAGACAGGATCCTGCTCGACGAGGAGTTCCGTAGGGCGATTCTATGGTGGGGTGCCCGTGCGCACCTCGCAGCAGGCATGGACTTACAGGCCCCGACGTATCGGGAGACAGTAACGACGGACGCCTCCCTGGAGGGATGGGGGGACCACACCGGAGATCTCCACGCAAGAGGCCTCTGGCTCCCGGAGGAGAGGTCTCTTCACATCAACATCCTGGAGCTACGAGCTGTGTTCTGGGCGCTCAAATTGTTCCTTCTGTCCCTCAAGGAAAAAGTGGTGAGGAACTTCACCGACAACACCACCACGATGTTCTACATCCGGAAGCAGGTAGGCACCAGATCCCCAGCCCTATCCAAGGAGGCCCAGGATCTGTGGCACTGGGCCGTCGCCCAGGGGATGTTTCTGGTTCCCTTCCACCTGGCAGGAATAAAAAACACCATCAGCGACTCACTCAGCAGGGAGCTGCGCTCGTGCCACGAGTGGGAACTACGCCAGGACCAGGTGGATCGGCTCTTTCAACGGTGGGGCAAACCCCAGATCGACCTGTTCGCGACGGCGACAAACTCCAAGTGCCAGAGGTTCGCCAGCAGGTTCGCACAACCGAGGAGCATGGGCGATGCTTTCTCGTTCCCTTGGGGCGGCCTGTTCCTGTACGCGTTCCCTCCGTTGCCGTTGCTGCTCCGTCTCGTCAACCAGCTCAAGAGGTCCAGGTGCAGGATGATCCTCGTCGCACCGGCGTGGCCGAGACAGATCTGGCTCCCGGACCTTCTTGACTTGTCAGCGTCCCCACCTATCAAGCTGGTGACGGACGCGGATCTTCTCTCCAGAGAAGGAGGCGCCATTCTCCATCACGACCCAGAGTCGCTGAACTTGCAGGCTTGGCTCCTGCAGCACTAGAGTTTGGAGGATACGATATCCCGGCTGACTGCAGAGAGGTTCTTGCAAAAGCCGGGGCGTCCTCAACTTTCAAATGCTATGGACATAAGTGGAAGAGGTTCTCTGACTGGTGCCATGCACAGAAGATTAACCCTCTATGGATTACGGCCCCTCAAGTATTGCCGTACTTACTGTCGCTGGCAAAAGCTGGACTGGCTCACGCCTCCATCAGGATACATCTGGCTGCCATTTCCCAATGCACCAGAACTACAGGACGGGCGTCCTTGTGGTCTCATCGCCTGGTGAAGGAATTTATGAAGGGACTATTCCGATCGTTCCCACCGGTGAAGGCCCCTGCCCCGGTGTGGGAGGTCAACGTGGTGCTGACCAGGCTCATGGGGGTTCAATTCGAGCCTATGCATTCAGCGCCGTTGAAGTTCCTGTCGTGGAAGACAGCATTTTGTTGTGGCCATCACCTCCGCACGACGAGTGGGAGAGATCCAGGCCCTATCTTGCAAGCCTCCATACTTGACTTTTCACGACACAAGGGTGGTGCTGAGGACGCACCCCTCCTTCATACCCAAGGTGCCTTCGGGCTTCCACCTCAACGAGCCCTTGGTGTTGCCAATTTTCTTCCTGTTGCCTTCGTCTCCGGCCGAGATGACTTTGCACTCGCTGGATGTGGCTAGAGCGCTGAAGTTCTACGTGGACCGCACGAAGAGTTTTCGGAAGACATCACAGCGGTTTGTGAACTTTGGACCTGTGAATCAAGGGAAGGCTCTCTCAAAGGCTTGCATTGCCAGATGGCTCTCCGGCTGCATCATGCACTGTCACCGGTTGGCAAACAGACCGCTGCCCGGCCGTCCGAGAGCCCGTTCGACCAGAGCGATCGCTGCTACCACATCGTTCCTGTCTGGTGTGCCCCTGCCGGACATCTGCAGGGCTGCTACGTGAGGTTGACGCACACCTTCACAAGATTCTACTGCGTCGATCGGGACTCCAGGGAGGAGTCCAGGGTCGGCCAAGCAGTGCTGCGCAACCTGTTCGCCTAAGGTGAGCCTGGTGAGGAGGAAAGAGTTGCTTAATTATGAGTAGTTGTATTGCTTAATGTTGAGCCTGTTGCCACCTCCCGTGGTTGTGCATGTGTATACTGCTATGTATTCTTATATTCATGAGCATGTGAATCCATGCCAGACCCCATGCTGGAGAAGGAACAAGTTACTTACCTGTAGCTGTTGTTCTCCAGCATGGGTCTGGCATGGATTCACATGCGAACCCTCCCTCCTTCCCCTCTGCGGCTCTTCACTTGGTCATACTGCCACTTTACGTGCTACCATATCTGAGGATGGCTGCCAGGGGAGGGGCTTAGGTAGAGGGCATTCATTGGCTGGGGGCAGTATGACCCAGCGATAAGTGATTGGTTTCTACTAAGAAAGACAGATCATAAATGAAACTGATACTGATTTTTTCTTTACCGAGGATTCCCGGCCTGACGGGGAATATTCATGAGCATGTGAATCCATGCCAGACCCATGCTGGAGAACAGTTACAGGTAAGTAACTTGTTCCTTGTATACCAATCAGTTTTATCTAAGGTAACAGAATAGTATAACTATGCTTCTGAGGCTTGTGAAATCTGCTTAGATCACATGCTGTGCATAGGCCGACATCTAGTGGAAGCTGCGGAGTATTACAGTTTGTTTTTCGAAAATCGAAAAAGGGCGTCGACACAGGGCGTGCCAGTAATACTATCCCTAGTGTGACGTCCACTGTACCCATGATCCCTCACGCGTCTAGGATCCCTAGATTGTTTTTTTCCGCCATTCTGGTCGGAAGCACTTCATCGGAGTTCCCTGGCTTTGCCATATTTACACTTAAAACTAATTCTAATTTGCCCCATTTTGTCACCCTTACGTCGACCAGCATCTCGACGCCGAACCGGGGAGGAGATCAACGTCGAAACCCGACGGATTGGGCCTTGAGGCTTCCGCCTCGGCTCGGGCCTGGGCCGCTGGCCTCGGCCCTACAAGTAGGGAGAGTGGGGGGTGGTACACTTCCACACTCGGTTATAGACACCTTCTTACCTACACACACTTGCCCGCTGCCCACAGGCGCGTATGGAGGGTACGCCCTTTCAGTTTTGCCCCAAGTGTAATAAGAAATACCCTTGGGTAGATAAGCACGCTACGTGCAACCTTTGCCTGCCCAGAGACCACCCCGAGGCGGGTTGCAGGGCCTGTAGCAGGTTTAAGACAAAGACTCTTAAGGACCGCTCCACCAAGCGTTGGGCCCACCACGCCAAGCTAGCAGCTATGGAGGCGGAGGGTACCTTCAGCGACGGCAGCGACGCCGGACTTTCGGACGGCGAGGGCACCAAGGCGTCGAAAGACAGCCTAACGCACGTCCCCGGCCTCGGAAGGACGTCCGTCCCGGCGACTATGGGGAAGTCCCCCGGCGACAAGAGCGTTACACATACACACGCTAAACACAAAAAACCCACCCGAGATTCGACGTCGTCGAAACCTCGGAAAGAGGCACAGAAGGAGCGGTCCAAAAGGACGTCCTCTGGGCGGTCCCGGTCGAGGTCGCCGCACGACGTCAGGCAAGCCTCCACACTTGCACATAGTGCCTCGCCCATTAACATCACGGAAGATCACTCGTCCGGAGACGAACACGGCTTCCATCCCCAGCCTGCACCCCAGGGAAAGGGTACATCACTTGGGAGTGAGGAGGGCCCAGTTTCGAAGCCTAGGTCGAAACACTGGGATTCCACCTCCGATCCTCGACGCCAGGCGTCGAAAGATAAGGGAAAGGGTAAACACACTTCCACCCACGGGGAAGGGGGTAAGCAACAAAGGAAACAACCCTTGCAATCCCCCACAACAATAGAACTGACTTCCCCGTCCAAGTCTTCTCAGGGACAGTCCATAGAGAGTTCCAGCAAGGTCACCCCAAGCTCAAAACTCTGGTCATGCGAGGACATTGACAGAGTAATGTCAAGGATGTCCTCCTTAGCAAATTTCTTCGAAAGACACCCTGACCAACTACTAGCTTTAAACCCTCAGGAATCTTCTCCCTCAGGTTCAAGGGACCCTATCCCTTCAAATAAAAGGCCCCGGGTCGAGACACCAGTAAAGGCTTCAGACCCCTTCGAGGTCCAACCCTATTCTTGCCTTTTCCCTACAGGCCAAGGAGACTCTTCCCTTATAGAGGGCCAGGATTTTGAGACACCAGAAGATCTCGCAGTGTCAGATTATTACGGGGAGGACGAAGACGAGGATGAGCCAGAAAATAGCCCAGATATTTTCAGAATGGACTCACCAGTCGAAAGGGAAGCCCCAGTGTCTGATTCCCCAATAGATAATCAGCCCCTCCTGAATGAACTGCTCTCTCGGGCAGCTAACCACTTCCACATAGACACACAAGGTGTCCAAGAAGAGAGGGACTTCGCGGAGGAACTAATAGGGGAAAGGAAGACAGTAGCCCAGACCATTCCCATCCTGAAATCTATTCAACGCAGAATAGCACCATCCCTTGTCAACCCAAACCTGACAAGACCTGTAAACCCGAGAGTAGAGAAGCTGTTTAAAGCAGCCCAGTCGGACCCTCTATATATTAGAGGCCAACTTAAGCCAGACTCTCTAGTAGTAACTAACACCCGCAAGAGAGCTGGAACCCCATTATCTTCCTCGGAGGCTCCCCCCGACAAGGAAAGTAAGAAACTCTATGGTTTTGGTAGAAAAGTAGCTTCCACGGCAGCCTACCAAACCAGAATCGCGAATTCCACCACACTGTTGGCCAGCTACAACTGCCATCAGTGGGAAGAAGTGGCAGCACTAATAGATTCCGCTCCCGAACCCCTTAAGAGCCAGCTATCTCGCATTTGTGCAGAGGGAAGAAACGTCTCAGGCTGCATTTTAAAAGCAACTTTAGACGCCGCAGACAATGCGGGTAGAATTATAGCAGAGGGGACTGTCATCAAAAGACATGCTTGGTTGAGGCAGTCGGGATTCAGAGCAGAAACACAAGCTGCACTCTTAGACAAACCAGTGGAAAGTGATCTCCTGTTTGGAAAGGCAGTCGAGGACGCACTAAAAAACGCTAAGGAGGAATTCGACACCCTCAAATCCCTTGGCCAGTTAACTACAAAACCACCTAACCAAAGAGGGAACGGCAATTTTCGTCGCCCCCGCGGCCAAAATTCCAATAGAGGAAATAGCTATTCCCACACCTAGGGTACACAGTGGAACACCAACTCACAACAGTCTACCCAGGGGTATGGTAGGGCTAGTAGAAGAGGACGTGGTAGAGGCAGAGGCAGCCCCAGTAAAGGAGGCGGCACGCCTCCACCAAAGCAGTGACGCTCATTTCAGGGTCCCTTCCCATGCAACCCCAGTAGGGGGACGAATATCCAGCTTCACCCAGGCATGGGAAGGGATAACATCCGACAGATGGGTGCTGTCGACGGTATCCAAGGGGTACTGTATAGAACTACTGCAACGTCCCCGAAACCACCCTCCAAGACAAAAAGTCCACTCTTTAGAACATCAAAAGATCCTCCTCGAGGAAATCTACAATCTGCTCCTAAAGGACGCGATAGAACTCGTCCCAGGACACCAGGTAAACAAGGGTATCTATTCAACTTACTTCCTTGTGCCAAAGAAAGATTTAACAATGCGCCCAGTATTGGACTTACGACCTGCCAACAAGTATGTCAAGCCCCAAAAATTCCGTATGACCACGCTACAAGAGGTAATCCCACTCCTAAAAAAGGGGGATTACATGGCAACCTTGGATATGAAAGATGCCTATTTTCATATTTCTATGCTCCCGGCGCACAGAAAATACTTGCGCTTCAAGGTGGACAGTCGCCACTACCAATTCAAGGTACTGCCCTTCGGGATAGCTTCAGCACCAAGGGTATTCACCAAGGTACTGGCGGTGGCAGCTGCACACCTACGCAGGGAGGCAATCCCAGTGTACCCTTATCTAGACGACTGGCTCATAACGGGGGAAACCCCAGGAATCTGCAGATCAAACATTCAGAGGACTATCGACCTCCTCCACGAATTAGGCTTCTCTATCAACGAGAAGAAGTCAAGTCTGGTGCCAAGCACCTCAAAACAGTTTCTAGGAGCTATCCTAGATACTCAGAGAGAATTGACCTTCCCTTCGGAAGAAAGAATTTCGGAATATACTTCTGCAAATTCCGCATTATCAGTCAGGTCAACAGATAACAGTACGCAAAGCTATGCGGTTACTGGGCATGATGGCGTCATGCATTTACCTGGTCCCCCACGCGCGTCTGCGCATGCGTCCCATGCAGGAATGGTTGGCGAAACATTGGTCTCAGGCAAGTGGTCAGTGGGACGATCTAGTGGTCGTTTCGCCAACACTCGTACAGAGCCTACACTGGTGGACAAGCGAGAATATCGCAAAGGGGAAACCCTTTTACGATCCCGAAGTACAGGCAGTGGTTACTACAGATGCATGCCTGACTGGGTGGGGAGCTCACCATCTCCACCACACAGCTCAGGGTCTCTGGTCTCACTCAGTAGCCAAGAACCACATCAATCTGCTAGAGCTTCTGGCAGTATTCCGAGCGCTGCAGGCGTTCAAGCCCCATCTACTGAACTTGTCGGTGCAGATCAGGACGGACAGCACGACAGCCATGTTCTATCTGAACAAGCAAGGAGGGACTCGTTCGCCAAATCTGTCCAAGCTTGCCCAGAAAATATGGATATGGGCACTCAGACGGAACATCTTCCTGTCATCGCAACATGTTCCAGGGGAGCTCAATTCCCTAGCGGATGCTCTAAGCAGAGACCCCCTCCCAGAAGAACACGAATGGGTCCTTCACAGAGACGTAGTAGAAAATCTCTTCTCTCAGTGGAGTTTCCCCACTATAGACCTATTCGCCACAAGCGAAAACAAACAATGCCCAGGATTTGCATCCAGGTTCCCCCAAACGGACTCCCAGGGGAATGCCCTGTGGATGAACTGGTCAGGGATGTTTGCGTACGCTTTTCCACCAACTCCTCTCATCAGGAAGGTGGTGTACAAGATGAACAAGGAATCAATGACGCTCATCCTAGTTGCTCCCATGTGGGCGAGACAACCATGGTTTCCACACCTACGCAGGATGGCGGTGTGCGAGCCCATCAGACTCCCAGCCTGGTACAACCTTCTGTCCCAGCAACAAGGTCAAAAACTGCATCAGGAACCCAACTCTATGAACCTAGCAGCATGGCTCCTGAAGTCATAGAGTTTGGACATCTCAAATTACCACAGAGGTGTATGGACATTCTAAAAGAGTCCAGGAAACCAAATACAAGACACTGTTACTTTGACAAGTGGAAAAGATTCGTTATCTGGTGCCAGAATAAACAAATCAACCCGGTTGATTGCACTCCTTCCAACGTTGTAACATACATGCTCCACCTGCTTGATGCAGGGTTGGTTTTTAACTCTCTGAAAGTACACCTGGCAGCCCTCTCGGCTTACACCACATCCCATAACAGGGTCTCGTGGTGGAAAGTACCAGTGGTTAAAGCCTTCATGGAAGGAGTAAAGAGACTTCACCCTCCTATTTCGAACCCACCGCCAGGATGGGACCTCAACGTGGTGCTAGCTAAGCTCATGGGGCCCCCCTTCGAACCCATGCATAAAAGTAGTCTCAAACACCTGACTTATAAAACGGCCTTCTTAGTAGCCATTACCTCCATAAGAAGGGTCAGTGAAATTCAGGCTCTGTCAGTGCAAGATCCTTTCTTTACTATCCACAAGGACAAACTGGTTTTACGCACACACCCTAGGTTCTCACCAAAATTCATATCCAAGTTCCATGTAAACCAGTCCATCGAGCTTCCGGCTTTCTTCCAAAACCCACAAAGCTCGGCTGAGGTGAAACTACACACCCTAGATGTGCGTAGGGCGGTCTTATACTATGTAAATAAAACCAGACCGCTAAGGAAAACAGATCAACTGTTTGTCTCCGTAGCTACAGGCAGAGAGGGGGATCGCGTCTCTAAGGGCGCTATCTCTAAGTGGATTATCAACTGTATACAGCTGTTACTCTTTCTAAAAAGACTCTGCCGTTTACACCAAGGGCCCACTCTACTAGAGGCATTGGGGCCACTCTGGCTTTCATTGCAAATGTTCCCCTCGACACCATTTGCAAAGCAGCTACTTGGAGCTCTATTCACACTTTTACTCAGCATTACTGCATTGACACTCATTCCAAGACAGATACACAAGTGGGACAAGCGGTTCTAAGACACCTGTTTGCTCATGACCCTTCTCACATCCCACCTCCTTCTTCTGGTACTGCTCGCTAATCTATGCACAGCATGTGATCTAAGCAGATTCCACAAGCCTCAGAAGGGATACATTACTCACCGTAATCGTATTTCTGATGCTTGTATCTGCTTAGATTCACATGCGACCCACCCTTCCTCCCCTCCGAGAGAAGGCGCATGGTTGCTTGTAGTCTTACCTTTCTGTCTATCTGCTTGGACTATCTGTACTCACGCTACTCCTCATGCTACCTCATGTCAGGAAAAACACAATCTGGGGATCCTAGACGCGTGAGGGATCATGGGTACAGTGGACGTCACACTAGGGATAGTATTACTGGCACGCCCTGTGTCGACGCCCTTTTTCGATTTTCGAAAAACAAACTGTAATACTCCGCAGCTTCCACTAGATGTCGGCCTATGCACAGCATGTGAATCTAAGCAGATACAAGCATCAGAAATACGATTACGGTGAGTAATGTATCCCATACTTTGGGAGTTAATTCTAGAGGTGACGACATTGCTGTCTGCTAGAGCCTTTCGTGTAAGTCTGCCACATGGAGATTAGAAAGTAAGGGTGCCAGGGCACATCCTTGTTTGAGTCCGTAGTTAGTGGCCATCGAAGATGACGAAGTACTGGTATAATTTAGCCTTATAGTGACAGATGTATGTTAATACAATTGCATGATCATATTCAATAAGGCAGGAGGTATCTTCCAGTCAAGAAATGTGCCCCATTATCTATTACGGACGACACATTCAAATGCTCCTGTACAATCAATGTATGCTAAATATAAACTGGTCGCAGGTGTAGTTATGGTATTATGTATTAAATATTGTATGGCAAATCTATTATCTAGCGTGCTCATACCTCTGGGGAAGCCTGTTGATTCTATAAGAGATTTTGCTGACCCGGCCAAGTTCGCAAATCTTCATCTGAGAATGACCCTACATGGTCATTCTCAATCACCATCCAGTACCACTAGGGCAATAAAGTACAGTTATCAGCGACTCCATTTTGGGAGCTTCTGGAGGCAAAGGCTTTCTGCAAGCCAAAATGGTGTCTTCTCATGCAGCCGCTATTTGAAATGTTATGGTTAAGGATATTGACCTATGGATTTTGGGGAGCGAAAAAAAGATTTGATTAGCAGGAGCTAAATGCGGCTCCTTGGTATTACACATCAACCAGCAAGCAGGAGTTACCGTTGGAAACCAGGAGCTATTGTATAGCTTGAGGCACATTTAACTCGCACATGAGATGCATAGTTTAACTTTTTGCCAATTATATTTGACCCATTATGCTTTAAATGTCTTCCTGATGTGTCCTAATGCTTATTTTTATACATTCATAAATGCGCAGCCTTAATGTCATATAGCTCCACGCAATTGTGAACCCTGGATTTACAGGGGCATTTTGCTGGCACCTCAACCCCCCTCCCCCATCTACCTCTCCATCTCCTCTGAGGTTCATGTGGGTTCCTAGGGGGGGCCACAAACATCAGTTGAATCCTCAGTAAAATATGAATGGAACTCTGTGGGGTAAAAATGCGCAAGGGTTTGCAAAATGAGCAAAAAGTGTATGGGACGCACAAAAGTGGGCAAGAGAGGACTTTCTTCCTTAAAGTTGGGATTCCACTAGGGATCGCATGTTAGTAAGATTTGTCCACATGCATATGACCTGTTAGTTATTCTTCACTTCAAGTCTGTATATTTTTACATTTTACATATTTCGTCGCATGCCTTGAGGCTATGTGGGTGGTTATTCAGTGACTGTTACATAAAGGCATTTGTATTTTTTCATAATCGCTCCTCTAGAACATGTCACTGCCTCAATTGGCCTTAATATGAAGAAATCTAGAACTTTTTTGTTTTTTTGTTTTTGTTTCAGATGATGAAAGCTATGAACAAATCAAACGAACATGTACTTGCAGGAGGAGCATGCTTTAATGAGAAAGCTGACTCGCATCTAGTCTGTGTACAGAACGATGATGGAAACTACCAGACTCAGGCCATCAGCATTCATAATCAGCCTCGGAAGGGTACGGTTGGTTATTAATTCCTTTCTCTAAACGTTTCTATTTATATAGCAGCACATTTTGTTTTTTAGTCCGTTTTCATGATATTTAGTTTTGACTTCTAAATTGCTTCATGTGTGAAATTCTAACACATCTGGAAACTGCAGCTTTAAGCAATAAATTTAAAAAAAAAAAAAAAAAAAAGGGAACTATATGTAGCCCCTTTTCCCTTTTCTTGGCTGCCATGCAAAAACGGAAATAAAAAAACAGTTTGCCACCATGGAATGAGAAGGACTACATGCAGGTTCTTCTCCCTTTCCATGGCGGCTATTGAATTGAGTAAAAATAAAAAAATAATCTGGACTGTGAGCATTACGCCAGGCAATGCCTTTTCTTATGCATTCTCCCAGCCTCAATCTTTCTCTTTACAGTGCACGGGTAGCACATAGGCAGTAATGCCTACAGTGTTGGCTAGCCTGCTTCTTGTTCATTGAGACTTGCAGGAAAACATTCCTGACAGTTGTTTATAAAGTCTGAGGTGTCGCTCATAAAAGGGGGCCGTTTTGTTTGGACATTTGCAAAGGTCCTCCAATGCGAAGACCTAGAAACTAAATTTTATTTTGACTGTTAAACTTGAAAGTGTGGTAATACAGTAGAATACACCCCGCGTCGGGGTGCTTACTGGGCTGTTAACAACCTGCCATCTTGGGCCTCTGCGAGGGCTCAGGGGCATTACTGGCCCTCTGCACCCTACAACAAGGGGAGGTAGCTAGTCGCATCCCGCAGCTCTGTGATAAGTCGCAATAGTTTTATTGATTTCGTTTTTTCTGGGAAGACTGGCTCTGCATGTATTGTATGAGTATAATCTCCTGTGGAAAAAAAGATGGCCATCATAGGCATAGATAAGGTCCTTTTTCGAATGAATTGTGTCCTCCAACGTATTCCTCGTCTTTGACGTGTAGTGTTGGCTGCTTTGGAAATTTTTTGGCAGAGGGCGCCCTGCATCGGTGGCTTCGGGTCGATGTCCCTCGAAGGCCACCATCGAGGGTGACGTCATTGCATGTTATAAGTAGCATGTACGGTGCCCGTAGCCTCAGTTCTGTATTTTCCGCAAAAGTGTTTGCTTTGTTAAAACCTTGGCGCTCCTAGTACTTTCCAGTATTTGCTGTGAGGATTTTCTTAGATATGCCTTAGTCTTACACTCCGACGACACCTCGGTCCGGGTTCAAGAAATGCTGGGACTGCGGATACAAGATGTCCATCACAGATCTGCATCGTGTCTGCCTGTGTTGCCTTGGTGGGGGCCATGACACGGATACGTGCTCCAAGTGCCAGTCGATGACTGGAAAGGCCTTGCAGCAACGAAAGGGGAAACTCAAGGTAGGCAAGGTGTCCAAGCCCCTTAAGTCCCGACCTGCTGTGCCTTCGACCGATGAGTCGAAAGGTGACTCTTCTCAGAGGAAGAAGGCCAAGTGTTAAAGGTCCAGGAGTAGTTCCCGCCACCACTCCTCGTCAAATGTTTTCGAGGAGAAATACTTTTTGAAGTCCCTCACCTCCATTTTTGAGAAGGAGGAACATTCTGATGAAGGTGAGGCTCCTTTTGGTCTCCAGTTTGGGACCCCTAATGTGCCAGAATGCTTCATCACGGAGGAGAGTAGGATGCAGGATATTTGTGATAGCTTGCATAATGCTAGTAGTATAGACACCTCTCCTGAGCTGTAGTTCGGCCGACCTGACCCTGGTGAGCATGCTCCTCTTACCAACGCCTTATGTCGAGCGTGGTGGAATATTTGGGCTGGGCCAGACCTACTGGCCACTATGATCTTATGCACATTATGTATCAGGGTCCTTCCACAGATCCCATATTGCCATTTCATGTGGCTCTACAGAACCGGGTGGCTGATAATTGGGAAACCCCGAAGACTACTCCAGCGGTGAACAAGTCTCTGACGAGAAAATACCACCCGTCCAGTAGCGACCCTGGCTCTGTCATCTCAACCCAAAGAGTCTGGTGGTCCAGGCAGCCATGTCTACCTCGAAACAGGCTGTGTACCCTACCATCGCTCTGGATGGGGACGATGAGCGAGTGGATGGATGGGCGCGCAAGGTATTTTCAGCTGGGAGTATGGCGTTGAAGCGGCCAACTCTGCTTGTGCCTTGGCAAGATTTTCGCACGCTCTGTGGGATTGCATATCTATGGCGACTGAGCATATTCCCGAAGGGGAAGAAAGGGAGGGCTTCCTAGCTCTTGTTAAGGATGGCAAGGAAGCCATCTGTGAATCCCGTCAGTCTGGGTTGGATGTTGCTGACCGTGTCAGCAGGTCCATGGCTACGAGCACCGTAATACGCAGATTTGCGTGGTTGAGTAAGTTGGGTTTTGCACCTGATGTGCAGGCTAGTCTTTTGAACATGCCATTTGACAAGTCTCAACTTTTTGGCAGCAAGGCTGACGAGAGCCTTGAGAAGCTGCAGACCTCTAAAGCATCCGCCAAGTCTTTGGGCGCTGCTGTTGGGCAGCCTCAGCCTTTTCGTCCTAGCGGACAGCAATGGAGGGGTAGATCCTTTCGTTACTACTCCTCATTTGGAATGGCCAGAGAGGCCAACATAAGTTTCCTCCTGGTGGATGAGGTAGGGACACCAAAGCCGCTCAAGTAGCAGCCTCTTTGCCATCAGACTCTGCAACTGTCACTTCAAATCCGCTCTGAGGCTTTCGGTCACGGCTCACCAGTGGGGGGGGGGCAGGCCGTCTCAGCATCTGCAGGAATGGCAAACCAGCTTGGGCTCTGGAAACGATAGCCCATGGCTACTGCCTTCCTTTTCTACGGAAGCCTCACGACAGTCCACCAGGAGTACTCTTTGAGGGTTCCAGATCCACTCCTTGTGCAGGAAATATTAACCATGCTAGAGCAAGGCGCTATAGAACCAGTGCCTGTGGCGGAGATGAACAAGTGGATGGTACTCCCCTTATTTTTTGATTCCCAATAAGGTCGGGGGACTGAGACCCTTCTTGGGCTTGAGAAATTTGAACAAGTTCCTCAGGAAGGACAAATTCAAGATGGTAACTTTCTCAGATCCTTCAGGCCCTCCAACGGTCTTAGAGGACCGTCTAAGAATAAGATCCCTTTAATGGGCACTTGGGACTCAATGGTCCCAATTTTCAGGAAAGATGTCGGATCGCCTTCACGTTCCGGTCAGGGTCTGGCAGGATCTTCTTGGTGGGCCTGCGAGGAAAATCTTGTGAAGGGAGAACCTTTTTGGCAACCATGGCCGGAGGTAACTTTAGTAACTGATGCTTCCCTCACAGGGTGGTGGGCTCACTCCAATGATCTGACCATCGCCGGTCTTCATCGGAGTCCAAACTTCACATCAATCTTTTGGAGCTGAAAACAATCAGGCGAGCACTGAATGCTTTCCTACCGTCTGTACGGGGGAAGAATGTCCTGATAATGACAGACAACATGGTGGCCAACAAGAAAGGTAGTGTAGGGTCACTGCCACTGTGCAGAGAGGCGATGCAGCTCCGGTTCTGGGCACTTCAGGAAGGAATCTCCCTAGAGGCAGTTCATCTGGCTGGAGAGGAGACCACGGCGGAGGCGAGGCAGAGCAGTCTCCCACGAGTGGGAACTAGCTCAGGAAGTCCTTCAAGAGATCTTCGCACTTTGGCCACCCTCTGCAAGTGGATCTGTTTGTGCCTGGTGCCTACCGGAAGCGTGAGCAGTACTGCTCAAGGGAATTTCCTCCGAAAGGATAGCTCTAGGAGACGCGTTCGTGGTGGATTGGGAATTCCTGCTACTGTATGAGTTTCCTCCAGTACCCGTCATTCCTCAGGTTCTCAGGAGGTTAAGACGGTTCGGGTCTTGCATGATCCATGTTGCTTTGGATTGGGCCAGGAGATCGTGGTACGCGGATCTTCTGGAAATGTCCATCTGTCCTCCAATGCGTCTTCCCCAAAGAGGATGATCTCTCGTGAGAGGAAGGTTGTTCTCCATCCAGAGGTTAGGACTCTCAACCTTCACACAGGTTTTTGAGAGGTTGAGATACAAGGTTTGGGACCTCCCGGATGACGTAATGGAGGTGTTGCTTTCGGCCAGGCGGCCTGCAACAAAGTCTCTGTGCCGTTGGAATAAGTTCTGCGACAGGTGCAGAGAGACGAATGTTAATCCTTTTCAGTGTTCAACTCAGGATGTTTTATCATTTTTGCTTTCTTTAGCCCACAAGGGTCTTTAGGTGGGGATCATTAAAGGTTACCTGGCAGCACTCTCAATCTTTAAGTGCTTGTCCGAGGAATGCTCTTATTTTAAGATTCCTTTGGTTACTCAATTTCTAAAAGGGCTCACAAATGTGTTCTCACCTTCACCTTTTCAGGTTCCGGTCTGGGACCTCAACTTGGTCTTGAGTTTCTGATGGGTGCTCCATTTGAACCATTGCACTCATGCCCATTGAGGTTGTTAACCTTTAAGACTGTTATGTTGGTTGCTCTTACATCTGCACGCAGAGTGCGCGAGTTGCAGTCACTTTCTTCCAAGCCACCCTTTACTATATTTCACAAGGACCGGGTTGTGTTGTCAGACCCTCCTTTCTGACTAAGGTAGTTTCGGACTTTCATTTGAGCCAGAAAATTGTGCTACCTGCCTTCTATCCTCCTCCACATCCTATTAAGGAAGAGGAAAGGCTTCATAGGTTGGACCCTAGGAGAGCTTTGAGCTTTCATATTTCCAGAATGTCCAAGGTGAGAGTGGATGACCAGCTCTTTGTGGGGTATATCGGGCACAAACTAGGCCAGGCTGTGTCTAAACAGACCTGGTCTAGGTGGATCGTCCTCATTATTTCTGAATGCTATACTTTGACCGGCAAGGTCCCTCCCGAGGGCTTGCATGCTCATTCAACCAGAGGCATGGCTACGTCGACAGCCCTGCAGAGGGGTGTCCCTGTATAGAACATATGTGATACTGCAACGTGGTCTTCCATACACACGTTTACCAAGCATTATTCCCTGGATACTTCCCATGCTCAGGATGTGGCATTTGGTAAGGCAGTCCTTTATTCTGCTCTTTGATTTCAAATCATACTAAATTCTTCACCCTCCTCCAATCATAGATACTGCTTTGGGAGTCTGTCAAAGATGAGGAATACGCTGGAGGACACAATCCATTCGAAGAACAAGTAACTTACCCTCTGGTAACTTTCTTTTGAATGGATTGTGTCCTCCCACGTATTCCTCATCTTATGATAACTCGTCTCCAGCTTCGCTGCTTCAGAAAAAAAATTCTCTCGGCAGAGGCCGCTGTGCTCGAGGCCGTGGCATCGAGTGTCCCGCAACGGACTCCTTCGACACCTGAAGACTGGGTTCAAGAAGCGTGTAGATTGTGGATCAAAAATGTCGATCACGAATCCTCACCGGTTGTGTCTCAGGTGTCTCGGTTCCAGTCACCGAACCGACGACTGCGGTTCCTGCCAAACCATGACCGAGAAAGCTCTTCATGAGAGGAGAGGTAAACTGTCGTCGGGGAGGGAAGCCTCTAACAAGGCTACGTCTAAAAAACATAAGAAAGCGACTGATTCAAAGGAATCTGATCGCCATAGGCACTCCAAGAGATCTCGATCTAGGAGTGGATCGAGACACTCTTCGTCATCGTCTAAAAAAAATGAAGAGGAGACATAGATCTCCCTCATCTTCTTCTTCAGAGTCAACCGAAGAAATTCAGTGTCCGACAAAATCGGATTCTCCCAGTAAATGGGAAGAATTTCGTAAAAAGATGATGGTTTTCGACAACGCGGGCTGTCCCCCTCGAAAGAACCTCGAAAAAGCATACCCCTAAGGTCGCTCCATTGGACGACAAAGGGAAGTCCAAGACTACAATGGTAAAAACCAGTAGTGTCGAGGATACTAAAAAACCTCGAGTCGACACCAAGCCATCAAAGACTCTTAGAGAGTCGAGCACTTCTCCGGTGCCATACAAAAAACACAAGTCGTCGAAGGCTTCGATGACTTCATCGACACTATCTGCGTCAACCGTTTCGGCACCAAAAACATCCTGGACGATAGTGTCGAAGTCATCTTCGAAGACTCCTTCGACGACTTTGAAGAATTTATCAATCCCTTCGACGCGTATGGTAGAAGAAGAAAGGAGATTCACTCCTTTGCCCAGGTCAGACTTTTTTAAGTCCATGTCCTCAATTTATGAGGAATCTGGCTCAGAAGATGAAGTTACTCCTTTTGGAGTTTCTTATGGCACAAAGCAAGTTCCTGAGGAACTTATTGACCAGGAATCTAGAATGAGAGACATGAGTGATACTCTACATTCTGCCAGTGGAATTGACACCTCCCCAGAATTAGTTTGCCAGACCTGATCCTGCAGAGCATGCAGATGCTGGGTACAGGGGTCTTATGACCAGAGTAATAGAATATATGGGTGGGGGTAACACTTCACCCGTTTTTGAACAGGATGACATGACGGATATAATTGTCAGAGGGGCCCAAAAAGATCCAGTTCTCCCCTTTCAAAGGGCTCTTCAGAAGACAGTGGAGAAAAACTGGGATAGACCTGAGAGTATTGCTGCTGCAGATTGCAGATGGCACTTTTCCAAAAAAATATAGGCCAGCTGGAACGGATCCTGAATACTTAAATAAGTATCCAACTCCACAGTCTAGTAATTCAGGCAGCATCTACATCAAAACAGACTGCATATCCCACTATTCCTCCAGATAGAGAGGATAAAAAAGTTGACGCATGGGCACGTAAAGTTTTCGCATCAGGCAGTATGGCCCTTAAATCGACAAATGTCACCTGTACCCTGGCCAGGTTTACGCATACCCTGTGGGACTTTATTTCGGCGGCAGCTGATCATATTCCGGAAGGCGAGGAAAGGGAAGGCTTCCTGAATATAGTCAAAGACGGGAAGGAGGCAATGGGGGAATGTCTCCAGTCTGGACTGGATACTGCTGATAGTATCAGCAGGTCCATGGCTGCAAGCGTTGTGCTACGCAGATTTGCGTGGTTGAGGAAGTCGGAGTTTGCACCAGATGTGCAAGCCAGACTCCTTAACATGCCCTTTGATGGCTCGAGGCTGTTTGGCAGCAAGGCTGATGAAAGCCTAGAAAAACTTCAGACCTCGAAAGCAGCAGCTAAATGGCTTAGCGCCTCTATGCGCCAGCCTCTAAAACCCTATTCCGGCTCATCTTCCTGGAGGGGTCGTTCTTTTCGATACTACTCCTCTTTTGGTAGAGGAAGAGGACAGGCTTCTCAAAGGGCCAAAAGAAACTTCCCTCGTGGAGCACGAGGAAGAGGTGCAAAATCAGCCTCAGGAGCAGCATCTGTACCCTCAGCCACTCCTGCAGCCGCCTCCAAATCCCTCTGCGACCTTGTTACACAAAACACCAGTGGGAGGCGGGATCTCTCAGCATCTGAAGGAATGGCGGTGCATTACCTCAGATGCTTGGGCACTGGAAACAGTAGCCCAAGGTTACTGTTTCCCCTTCCTAAAAAGGCCTCAGAATCATCCACCGGGAGCCAACTCAGTCAAAACTCCAGATCCGCTCCTGTTGCAGGAAATTTTAACCCTGCTAGAGAAAGGTGCCATAGAACTGGTACCTGTAGCGGAGAGGAACAGGGGTTGGTACTCCCCATATTTTCTCATTCCAAAAAAGGACAGAGGACGGAGACCCATCTTGGACTTGAGAAACTTGAACAAGTTCCTCAGGAAGGACAAGTTCAAGATGGTGACTCTTTCTCCTCAGATCCTTCAGGCTCTCCAACTCCAAGATTGGTTGATATCATTGGACCTTCAGGATGCTTACATTCATGTGCCAATCCACCGAAAGCACAAAGTACCTGTGGTTCGCGATTGGCAATTCTCATTATCAGTTTAGAGTTCTGCCATTCGGGTTGACCTCCGCCCCGAGGGTTTTCACCAAACTGTCGGCGGTTGTGGCAGCGAGTCTTAGGAGAGGAGGTATTCACATATATCCCTACCTGGACGACTGGTTGATCAGAGCAAGTTCTTCAGAACAAGCTCAGGAACATCTTTCGATCACCTGCCACTTCCCCCACAAACTGGGCTTCTCCCACATGATACCATCCCAGAAGCTCCAGTTTATCGGAGCAGTCTTGGACACTTCCTCGGGAAAAGCCTCGCCTCCCGAAGTGAGAGCTTTCCACATCCAGCAGATGGTAACAGAATTCCAGAATGCCCAACGTCTACCGGCCTTCCATTTTCTCAGGTTGCTCGGCCTCATGGCATCCTGCATTTTCCTAGTACCAGAGGCCAGGTTGAGAATGAGATCCCTTCAATGGGCACTCAGAACTCAGTGGTCCCAGTTCTCAGGGAATATGTCGGATCTTCTGCAAGTCCCGAGCACAGTTGCTCAGGATCTTCTATGGTGGGCTTGCAACGACAACATTCTCAAGGCAGAGTCTTTTTGGCAACCATGGCCGGAGATAACAGTAGTGACGGACGCCTCACTCACAGGGTGGGGAGCGCACACCAACGATCTGACAATCAGTGGTCGTTGGTCTCCATCGGAGTCCAAACTACACATCAAACTTTTGGAGCTGAGGGCAATCAGACTAGCGCTGATGGCCTTTCTGCCCTCTGTACAGGGAAAGAATGTCCTGATAATGACGGACAACACATTGGCAGTGTACTACCTCAACAAGAGAGGAGGTATAGGGTCACTACCACTGTGCAGAGAGGCAATGCAGCTCTGGTTCTAGGCAATGAAAGAAGGAATCTCTCTATCGGCAATTCACCGAGCTGGAGAGAAGAGCACAGTGGCAGACGCTCTGAGCAGGCAGAGTTCAGTCTCGCACGAGTGGGAGTTGGCTCAGGTAGTCCTTCTGGAGATCTTTGCCCTTTGGGGAACCCCTCAAGTGGATCTGTTCGCCACCGCAATCAACCGGAAGTGCGATCCGTACTGCTCAAGGGAATTTCCTCAGAGGAGCTCTGGGAGACGCATTCGTAGTGGAGTGGAAGTTTCCACTGCTGTATGCGTTTCCCCCACTCCCTGTGATTCCTCAGGTAATTGGCAGGTTGAGAAAGTTCAGGAAAACCATGATCCTAATTGCCCCGGATTGGGCCAGGAGGACGTGGTACCCGCACCTTCTAGACATGTATATCTGCCCTCCAATACGTCTTCCGCAAAGAGAGGATCTTCTCTCGCAAGAGGAAGGTCGGGTTCTCCATCCAGAGGTCAAGACACTCAACCTTCACGCATGGTTTCTGAGAGGTTGAGATACAAGGATTGGGTTCTTCCGGATGACATAATGGAAGTCTTGCTTTCGGCCAGAAGGCCAGCAACAAAATCTTTGTATCGATGTCGCTGGAACAGGTTTAATAACTGGTGCAAAGATAAGGATATGGGCCCTTTTCAATGTGGCACTCCAGTAGTGCTCTTTTCTATTACATCTAGCCAATCTGCGGCTCCAGATAGGAACAATCAAAGGATACATTGCTGCGGTGTCCATTTTCAAGCGCACCTCGGAAGAGGTTTCATATTTCAAAATACCACTAATAATTCATTTCTTAAAAGGACTTACTAACGTATACCGTCCAATACCTTTTCGTGTCCCAACTTGGGACTTACATTTAGTATTGAAATTCTTGACTTGCATGCCTTTTGAGCCTCTGCACTCATGTCCATTGAGGCTTTTAACACTAAAAACTGTCCTCCTTGTGGCCCTATCATAAGCCCACAGGGTTAGTGAACTTCAGGCTCTCTCATGCAGACCACCATATACTATTTTTTATAAGGATAAGGTAGTCCTTAAAGTTAAACCTTCATTCTTACCAAAGGTCGTTTCGGACTTCGATTTGTCACAAAAAAAATAGTACTACAAACTTTTTATCCTCCTCATTTGGGCAAGGAAGAGGAGAGACTGCACAGACTAGATCCCAAGAGGGCTCTTAGTTTTTACATCTCAAGGATGTCTAAATTGAGACAAGATGACCATCTATTTGTGGGTTGTACTGGTCATAAACTAGGCTTATCTGTAACAAAACAGACCATATCCCTACTGGATCATTTTAGCCATAATTGAATGCTACAGATTAGCCGGAATATACCCACCAGATGGGCTTCATGCCCATTCTACAAGGGGAATGGCTACTTCTACGGCTCTAAAGAGGGGAGTCCCGGCAGCAGATATTGGTGCAGCTGCAACTTGGAAAACAATACATACTTCTCCAGCATGGGGTCTGGCATGGATTCACATGCTCATGAATATTCCACGTCGTCAGGCTGGGAATCCTCGGTAAAGAAAAAATCAGTATCAGTTTCGTTTTTCTTAATAACCAATCACTGATCTATGGGTCATACTGCCCCCAGCCAATGACTGCCCTCTCCCTAAGCCCCGCCTCTGGCATCCATCCTCAGATTTTTACCGCACGCTCAAGTGTTGGGAGTCCTCGTGCTTAGCTCTCGAGTTTTTAGCTGCGTTTTCGCGCTTTTTCAGGAGATTTTCTCATTTTTCGGTTTAATCGAGCCTCAAGCTCCACCGTTTCGGAATTCTTCTACGCCCCTCAAGGGTGAAGTTTTCGTCGAGTTTACGCTTCTTGGAGGATCCCGGAAGATCTGCGGCCTACCTCAACAGACATGGCCCAGGACAAGGGAAGCCCGGATCCAAGCTGATCAGGTGCTGCCCTGGATGCGGATTACAAAACGTTTTCAATGAGGACGAGCATTCGCGATGTCTCTACTGCCTTCATGAGAACAAGACGCACGTGGAGAAGGACTGTGCGTTCTGCAAGAACCTTTTGAACGGACCAAACAAGACCGTCGTTCCCGCCGCCTGGCTGGAGAAGGGCACAGCAGGTGAGAAGGCGAAGAAAAAGTCTGAGCGGGCTTCTAAGTCCTGTGAGGGTGCCCCGGCGACGGGGGCCCATCAGAAGGCCAAGCACCGCGAGTCTGCGGTCACCAGGAGCGCCGAAAGGTCGGGCTCTTCGGCTGCCAGGCAGGGCGCGACTTCCCCGGCACGTTCAACCACGAGCCAGCGCTCTGGTTCGGGGAAGAGGAAGTCCTTGAACCCGGGTAAGCTCAAAGGGGGAACGAGGCGCTGACCCCCCCCCCCCCCCCAAGGCGAAGGCCCAGGACGCACCTAAGGTGGTGAGGGCTTAGATCCAGCCGGCAAAGGCCTCTATCGAAGTGGTCGCTGCGACCCTGGCGAAGCCGGCTAAGACTACGCCAGTGGAAACGGCCTCTGGGCCAAGAGTATCCCTGCCACCGCAGAGGGAATCCTCTTTCCAGCCCATCATTAAGACCCCCGTGAAGTCCCCGGTGGAAAAAGAGGGGTGGGGGGGGTGGTGGTCATTACAGACTCGGAATCAGCCTCTGAGGACGAGCTGGTGCAAACCGATAAGAGCCTCAACGAGAGGTTCATAGGCCACAACGAGAGGTTCGAGAAGGTTCGATCCCAGAGGACGGTACCCGCTGACGGGATCGAAGATAGCGACGAAGAGGGCCCAGTGGAGCCGCCATCTCGTCCATCGCAACCATATCCGAGCCCCAGGATAGCTCGGCAGCCATTTTGTTGGCGATCCCATCCTTATGTACCGAGATGAGGACGAGATTACCACGGACCACGACGGAGGATCCAGAACCAGGCCTATCAGGAAACCCTCCGAACAAGTGGAGGAGAGTCCACCCCTCTCTGCCCTTCGTGCCCGCGAGGCCTGTGGATCCCTCGTCCCCCTCGCCGGACCCTAGAGAGGATACGGCGACGGATACAGCGACGGGGACACAGCGGACATCCCGTCATCACCCTCCACCCTCGGCCTTCTCCAGCCAACGAAATTGGCTCCTTTCATGCCATGATAACCAGGGCATCCGAGCTCTTCCAGCTCTGCCCTGAAGAACAAAAAAAGGAAGGGTTTCTTTACCAACGACGAGAGGCCAAGAGGCAGACGGTCCTCGCAGTGCCTTTGCTCGACGACATCTGGGACGAGGGGCTTGCTGTCTTCAAGAACCCTTCCACAACACATGCCAAGAGGGACAGGTACGAGAAGAAGTACCGAGTCCCTGATGCCGCCCCCTTGTGCCTCAGGGCCCAGCCCACGCCAGACTCTGTCGTCTCGGCAGTGGCTAAGAAGAAAGCAGCGGGTGCGGCGGCTTCAACTTCCACTTCCCCGCCAGATGGCGAGGACAAGAAGTTGGACTCCATGGGACGACGAGTCATCTCGTCGGCGGCGACGACGATTAAGGCGGCCAATGCCTTAGCAATCGTGGCCCGCTACGACAGGGAGCTCTGGTTCACGATAGCTCCCCTGCTAGACTTCCTACCTGACGACAAGAGGGCGGAGGCCCTACAAATTCTGCAGGAAGGCGAGGATCACGCCATAACGGTGGCAACGGACATTGCCGATACCGGATTTCGCCAACTGGGCAACGGGGTTTGCCTCCGACGACGAGGATGGCTCAAGGCGACAAACTTTCACCAGGACGTCCAGACCAGAGTGTTGGATATGCCGTTCGACGGTAAGGCAGTGGACGAGTCTCTCCAGGCCATCCAGACTGACTCTGAGACGGCCCGGGACCTAGGGGTACTTCAACGACGATGGCCCTTTCGGAGCTCCTGAGGCAGACAGGGTGCCTCCAAAGGATCCAGCGGTGGCTCTTCCGCATACCGCCAGGCGGCCCGCTCCTCTTCCCAGGAGGCATACAGAGGTCGCGGCAAGCAAGGGGGATCCCGCCGTCATCGCCAAGGCGGCCAGGCCGCCTCCAAGCAAGACTGACCCGGCTGTGTCGTCGGGCCCCCACCGAAGCACCCCGCTGGGAGGCAGGCTGACGAAGTTCGTCAGCGTGTGAGAGTCCATCTCCACCGACCGTTGGGTGCTGGACACCCAACGGGCACTCGCTGGAATTCCAAAAGAAGTGCCCTCGCATTCCTCCCATGGCCAGAAAGGAGAATCACGTCCCTCAAATGCTGTTGGAGGTAAGGGCGATGCTCAAGAAAGGTGCCATCGAGCTCGTCCCCAGGAGGCTCCGGGACTTCGGTGTGTATTCAAGGTACTTCCTTGTCAGAAAGAAGACAGGCGGTTGGCGACCCTGCGTCGGTTAAACAAATGCATCAAGGCGCAGAAATTCAGGATAGTCACCCTCCAGCATGTGCTGGGACAGCGACTTCCTATCGTCGTTGGACCTGGAGGATGCTTACTTCCACATCCCCATTCTAAAAATGCACAGGAAGTTTCTCAGGTTCGTGGTTCAGGGACACCACTACCAATTCAGAGCCCTACCGTTCGGATTAAAGTCGGCACCCAGGGTATTCACCAAGTGCCTGGCACCATTGGTGGCGCGGCTGCGCCTGCAGGGGATCCACGTCTACCCCTACCTGGACGACTGGCTAATCCGTGCAGGGACAAGAAAACCCGCCGTCGAACACACAGCAAGGACCGTCCGGCTGCTCACGGAACTGGGGTTCGCCATCAACTACCCCAAATCCCACCTGGTTCCTTCGCAAGTAGTACTGTTTCTGGGAGCGAAGCTCGATACAGTGGGGCAATTAGCCTCCACGTCAGAGGAGAGGACGAAGACCATCCTGGGCAAGGTGCGGCGCCAGCTTGCCATGGACGTGGCCAGGGTGAGGTCCATCAAGTCCCTCCTCGCGATGATGTCCTCATGCATCTATCTTGTACCCCTTTGCAGACTTTGATACTTTGGATGCGTCCGCTACAGGAGTTCCTCGACGCCCGCTGGTTTCAGGCGACGGGCTGCTTCAAGGACAGGATCCCTCTCGACGAGGAGTTCCGTCGGGTGATCCTATGGTGGGGTACCCGTGCTCACCTCTCTACAGGCACAGACTTTCAAACCCTGGCGTTTCAGGAGACGGTGACGACGGACGCCTCTCTGTAGGGTTGGGGGGCCCACATCGGAGATCTCCACGCAAGAGGCCTTTGGCTCCCGGAGGAGAGGTCTCTCCACATCAACATTCTGGAGCTTCGAGCAGTGTTCTGGGCGCTCAAGTCGTTCCTCCCGTCCCTCAAGGACAAAGTGGTGAGGATCTTCACCGACAACACCACCACGATGTTCTACATACAGAAGCAGGGGGTACCAGATCCCCAGCCCTACCCAAGGAGGCCCAGGATCTGTGGCACTGGGCCGTCGCCCAGGGGATGTTTCTGGTTCCCTTCCACTTGGCAGGAATAAAAAAAACACCATGCTGCTCGTGCCACGAGTGGGAACTACGTCAGGACCAGGTGGATCGGCTCTTTCGACGATGGGGCAAACCCCGGATCGACCTTTTTGCGATGGCGACGAACTCCAAGTGCCAGAGGTGCGCCAGCAGGTTCGCGCAGCCGAGGAGCATGGGAGATGCTTTCTCGTTCCCCTGGGACGGCCTGTTTCTATATGCGTTCCCTCCGTTGCCGTTGCTGCTCTGCCTCATCAACCAGCTCAAAAAGTCCAGGTGCAGAATGATCCTCGTCGCACCGGCGTGACCGAGGCAGATCTGGTTCCCGGACCTTCTGGACTTGTCAACGTCCCCACCAGTCAAGCAGCCGGCGGACGCGGATCTTCTCTCCAGAGAAGGGGGTGCCGTTCTCCATCACGACCCACAGTCGCTGAACTTGCAGGCCTGTCTCCTGCAGCACTAGAGTTTGGAGGGTATGATATCCCGGCTGACTGCAGAGAGGTTCTTGCAAAAGCCAGGGCGTCCTCCACTCTTAAATGTTACGGTCATAAGTGGAAGACGTTCTCTGTCTGGTGCCATGCACAGAAGATTAACCCTCTGCGGATTACGGCCCCTCAAGTATTGCCGTACCTACTATCGCTGGCCAAAGCTGGACTGGCTCACGCCTCCATCAGCATACATCTGGGTGCCATCTCCCGATATACCAGGACTACGGGACGGGCATCCTTGTGGTCTCATCGCCTGGTGAAGGAATTTATGAAGGGACTATTCCGATCGTTCCCGCCGCTGAAGGCTCCTGCCCCGGCGTGGGAGCTTAATGTGGTGCTGACCAGGCTCATGGGAGCCCCATTCGAGCCTATGCATTCGGCGCCTTTGAAGTTCCTGTCATGGAAGACAGCGTTCCTCGTGGCCATCACCTCCGCACGACGAGTGGGAGAGATCCAGGCCCTATCTTGCAAGCCTCCATACTTGACTTTTCATGACACGAGGGTGGTGCTGAGGACGCACCCCTCCTTCATGCCCAAGGTGCCATCGGACTTCCACCTCAACGAGCCCTTGGAGTTACCAGTTTTCTTCCCGTCGCCTTTGACGCCGGCCGAGAGGACTTTGCACTCGCTGGATGTAGCTAGAGCACTGAAGTTCTACGTGGACCGCACAAAGAGTTTTCAGAAGACGTCGCAACTGTTTGTGAACTTTGGGTCTGTGAATCAAGGTAAGGCTCTCTCGAAGACTTCCATTTCCAGATGGCTCTCCGGCTGCATCATGCACTGTCACCGGTTGGCTAACCGACCGCTGCCTGGCCGTCCGAGAGCCCATTCGACCAGAGTGATCGCTGCTACCACGGCATTCCTGTCTGGTGTGCCCCTGCTGGTCATCTGCAGGGCTAATACGTGGGGGTCGACGCACACCTTCACAAGATTCTTCTGCATGGATCGGGATTTCAGGGAGGAGTCCAGGGTCGGCCAAACAGTGCTGCGCAAACTGTTCGCCTAAGGTGAGCCTGGTGAGGAGGAAAGAGTTGCTTAATGTTGAGTTTTGGATGTAATGCTTAATGTTGAGCCTTTGCCACCTCCCGTGGTTGTGCATGCGTATACTGCTATGTATTATTTTATTCATGAGCATGTGAATCCTTGCCAGACCCCATGCTGGAGAAGGAACAAGTTACTTACCTGTAACTATTGTTCTCCAGCATGGGTCTGGCATGGATTCACATGCGAACCCTCCTGCCTACCCTTCTGCAGCTCTTCACTTAGTCATACTGCCACTTGGCGTGCTACCAAATCTGAGGATGGCTGCCAGAGGCGGGGCTTAGGGAGAGGGCAGTCATTGGCTGGGGGCAGTATGACCCAGAGATCAGTGATTGGTTACTACTAAGAAAGACAGATCAGAAACAAAACTGATACTGATTTTTTTCTTTACCGAGGATTCCCAGCCTGACGACGGGGAATATTCATGAGCATGTGAATCCATGACAGACCCACTTGTTCCTTTTGTCAAGCATTACTGCTTGGATACTGCCTCCTCCAATGAGGGATTATTTGCCAAGGCAGTTCTGCATTCTGCTCACTAAACCTAGTACTCCCGCCTCCAAAATTGTCACTGCTATGGTAGTCTATCATAAGATGAGGAATACGTGGGAAGACGCAATCCATTCGAAGAACAAGTTACCAACTGTAGCGTTCTTTCGACTGGATGTTCCTCCCACGTATTCCTCATTGACCCTCCCATCCTACCCCACAGTACAGTGTACGTTTTCTTGCACCTATCGTGAGAGATAAGTTTCAGTTATGGGGCACACCTGGGTGTTCCTCCTATGTTTCATCGAAAAAACAGAAGTGAAGCAACGGGCACGGCTCGAGCTATTTATACCATCAGTGACGTCGACAGACTACGGAGTCCGTCGAGGGACAATCGACGCCTCGAGCACAGCGCCCTCTGCCGAGAGAACATTTTTTCCGAAGCAGCGAAGCTGGAGATGAGGAATACGTGGGAGGAACATCCAGTCGAAAGAACGTTACAGTTGGTAAGTAACTTGTTCTTCTACTGGATGTTACTCCAATGTATTCCTCATCTCCCTCCCTCCCAACCTACCCTCTGTAGAATTTCCCATGCTATTACAGCTTTCGTTCCAAAAAGGCTGAATACGGTCAGGCCTGATTTGTGGGCACTTCTGCTACATGAGATGGGGGGAAAAAACAAGACCTGAGGCTACGGGCGCTGTGCGTGCTATTTATAACATCTGATGACGTCGCTCTCGACGGAGGCCTTTGAGGAACATCGACCCGACGCCATCAACGCAGGGCGCCCTATGTTGTAAAATTTCTGAAGTAGCCGAGCTGTGGACACTACATGTCAAAGATGAGGAATATGTTGGAGGAACATCCAGTCGAAAAAACTTTACCAGGGGTAAGTAACTTGTTCTTCTATGGTGGAAGGTGCATAGTGCTGGGAGACCCAGCAGCAGGTAAGTGGCATGGAGGCAGTTGGGGATGACGTGCGGGAAGGGTTTTTGGGGGACAGTGGATCTGCGGAGGCAGTGTGTCAAGGCACCCAAAAAGATATTAAATGTTAAGTCAATCCACATCAATGTTTTGGTAAAACTGAAATGTAACTATAAAATAACCTGTCAAATGATATTTTCCTTGTCACTGGTCCTTTAAGATAAAATAAATACTTGAATTGAGTTTTAGTAGTGTTGGAAAGCAGGGGTGAAAGTCCCACACAATATAGGACAAGGCGTTTGTAGAAGGAAATGCTGTAGGGGACCTGGTGGAATGGAGGAGGCCCACTCACTGAAGCTTGATTGTAGTGTAAATGTAGTGAATTGTAACATTAGAATCACGTGTGTGATGAAACTCACATTTTAGATGTTAGACGCCATCTTGAAATTGAGGCCTAGTGCCATGGCTATGCTAGTCCACTTAAATTAAGTTCCGAGGGTTAGGAGGGTGTGCATGCGTTCTTGGATCGCAGCCCTGGTGGCTTCTCAGAAAGGTACCTTTCGAAGGGATTGGTTCCTCCGACGTATTCCACATCTATGACAGATAATCACCAGAGCTATGCTGCTTCGGAAAATTTGCTGCGTCCTGCATCGATACGCTGTCCTCGAGGGCCTCCGTCGAGCCAACGTCACCGGATGTTACAAGTAGGACGCACGACACCCGTAGCCTCAGTTCCGTTTTTTCCACAAACTTGTTCGCTTCGGAGATCTTGGCGCACCTCGGTTCTTCTGTTCATTCTATCAGCTCTTCGAACTTGGTTATTTGTGAAGATATCATGTCTTCGTCTTCTTCTACCGTGTGGTCGGGATTCAAGAAGTGTCGGGACTGCGGTTCCAAGATGTCACTTATGGACCCGCACAACCTCTGCCTCTGATGCCTCGGCGAGGACCATGCCACCGATGACTGTGTTGATTGCTAGTCGTTAACATCGAAGACCTTGCATGAGCGGAAGAAGCTTTCTGTAGGTAGGGTTTCCAAACCCCGAAAGTCAAAATCCGTTGGGCTTTCGACAGAAGATTCGACGGGCGACTCTCCAGGGGGGTCTTGGTCCCGGAGTGGTTCCCGCCATTCCTCTGCCTCCTCGAGGCATTTGCAGAAGCGCCATCACCGGGCGCCTTCCTCATCCGAGGACTCCGCCAGACGGCGGGTAGATTTTCCTACCAAGTATTCCTCTCCTGCGGAATGGGACGCATTTTGCAAGGAAATGATGGCGATTTTCGAGTCGCAGGGCTCCGTTCCGTCTGCGCCTTCGAGAAAAGCCAGCAAGGAACGCACTAGGGCCACCGTTCGCACGCCTTCGGGCGGTCGGCGTGATCACCGGGAACTTTCGAGGTCCTGGTCGGACAAGGTGGATCGCTCTAGCCATGCCCGCTCCAGGTCCCAGTCGTCGACGCCCTTGTGACCGGTAGAGCCTGTGAGGTCTTCTAAGAAGACGTCGACGCCTTCGGCGCCATGTCCTTCCAGGGACTGTCTCGAGGCTCCGCCTCCGAGGAAGTAATCGGCGCCAAGGCCGTCGAAGGACACGCTCGGGGCACCGCCCTCGAGGCCTGTGTCGAAGCCATCAGCACCATGCTTGACGTTGACGCCCTCAACGCCTTTTGTGGAGGCTTTACCGGAGGTACCCCGTGCATCGGTGGATACTCCGAAGAAGGCCCTGAAGAAGTCAGTAAGGCCTGTATTTGAACCTTTTTCTGTGCCCTCATCCAGGGATTTATTCCAGCCTCTGGATTACGTCTCTGAGGTAGATGAAGGGACGGATGAAGGTTTGGTTCCTGATGAGGTTCCTGACGAACTCTTGTCTGGTCATAGCCAGTTGGAAGACCTGCGTCAGTCTTTGCACGACGCCAGTGGTCTGGACACCTTTCCGGAGGTGGAGTTCGGTAGGTCTGAGCCTGGCACGCACGCTGAGTCTTCCTACTGGCGGCTCATGTCGAGGGTGACAAAGAAAGTGTTTTCTTCAGGGGGAATGGCTTTACTGGCAGCCAACTGGGTGTGTGCCTTAGCATGTTTTACTCACACTCTGTGGAATTGTGTCTTTGGCGCTGAACATATTCCCGAAGCGGAGGAATAGGATGGTTTTCTTGCCCTCGTTCAAGATGGCAAGGATGCCATGTGTGAATCCATTCAGTCGGGTCTGGACATGGCAGACTGTGTCAGCCGCTCCATGTCGGCGAGCACCGTGTTACGCAGGTTTCCGTGGTTGCGGAAGTCGGGGTTTGCTCCTGATATACAGTCCCGGCTTCTCAACATGCCCTTTGATAGTGACCATCTTTTTGGCAGCAAGGCTGACGAGAGCCTTGAGAGGTTGCAGACCTCCAAAGCTGCAGCAAAGTCATTGAGTGCTGCAGTACGTCAACCTCTGCCTTTTCGTCCTAGGGGACAGCAATGGAGGGGAGGTTCCTTTCAATACTACTCTTCATTTGGTAGATCGAGGGGAGCTGCCAGTCAAAGGGGCCAACGTCTGAGTACCAGAGGTGGAAAACAAGGTACTCAAGGTAGGTGCCTAAACCGCTCGGGCAGTTGCCTCTTTGCACTCAGGCACTGCCGCAGCCGCTTCAGCTCAGTCATGAGGCCATGTTCCATGGTTCGCCGGTTGAGGGAAGGCTGGCGCAGCATCTTGTAGAATGGCGTGCTATTACTTCAGATGCGTGGGTTCTGGAGATCATAGACCATGGCTACTGTCTTCCTTTCCGGGAGACACCTCATGACAATCCACCGGGGAAGCTCTCTTTGAAGAGTCCGGATCTGCTCCTTGCACAGGAAATCAAATCCCTGCTTGAGAAAGGCGCCATAGAACTGGTGCCTGTAGCGGAGAGGAACAAGGGATGGTATTCCCCATATTTTTTTATCCTGAAAAAAGACTGGGGATTGAGACCCATCATGGACTTGCGTGGTTTGAACAAGCTCGTCAGGAAGGACAAGTTCACGATGGTTACTCTCTCTCAAGTCCTCCAGGCCCTTCAACTTCAGGACTGGTTGGTGTCTCTCGACCTCAAGGATGCTTTCTTTCATGTGCCGATTCATTCCACGCACAAGAAGTACCTGAAGTTTGCGGTTGGCGACTTGCATTTTCAGTTTTGGGTCCTGCTGTTCGGATTGACCTGCGCCCCGAGGGTCTTAACCAAGCTCATGGTGGTGGTGGCAGGGTATCTCAGGAAAGGGTGGGGATTCACGTCTACCCTTACCTGGACGATTGGTTGAGCAGGGCGCGCTCTCCCGAGCAAGTCCTGGATCATCTGTTATTCACCTGCCACTCCCTTCACAAGCTGGGCTTCTCCCTCAACTTGAAGTCCCACTTGACACCTACCCAGCGTCTCCAGTACATCGGAGCAGTGCGCAACACCTCCCTGGGGCTGTGTTCGCCTTCCCAGGTGAGGGCTTATCACATTCTGCAGATGGTGTACAAGTTTCAACATGCCCATTGTCTCCCGGCGTTTGAGTTCTTGAGGTTGCTCGGCCTCATGGCATCCTGCATTCTACTGGTGCCAGAGGCCAGGTTGCGGATGAGATCTCTGCAATGAGCTCTCAAGATGCAGTGGTCGCCGTCCTCCGGCAGGATGTCGGATCCCGTTCAGGTGCCGTCCTCGGTCGCCCTGGATTTTCTGTCGTGGCCCGTCAAAGGCAATCTGATGAAGGGGGCTCCATTTTGGCTACCCTGGCCAGAGGTAAAGATTGTGACGGACGCATCCCTCACGGGATGGGTAGCTCATGCCAACGAGTTGACAGCGGTCATTGGTCTCTGTCGGAGTTCAGACTCCATATCAATCTGTTGGAGCTGAGGGCCGTCAGGCTAGCCCTGAAGGCTTTTCTGCTGTCTGTACGGGGGAAGAATGTCCTGATTCTGACAGACAATACAGTGGCCATGCACTACCTCAACATGAAGATGGGGGTGGGGGGGCGCAGGGTCTCTCCCACTGTGCAGAGAGGCGTTGCAGCTCTGGTTCTGGGCCATCCAGCAGGAAATGTCTATTACGGCAGTTCATCTGGCATGGAGACAAAAACGAGGCGGCGGAAGCTCTGAGCAGGCAGAGCACGGTCTCTCACGAGTGGGAGCTGGCTCAGGAAGTTCTCTTGGAGATCTTCGCCCTTTGGGGGACCCCACAAGTGGGTCTTTTTGCCACCTGTGTCAACCCGAAGTGCGAAAGATTCTGCTTGCGGGAATTACCTCCAAGAGGAGCCTTAGGGGATGCGTTCGTAGTGGAGTGGTCCTTCCCACTGCTGTACGCATTTACCGTCATTCCACATGTGTTGCAGAGGTTACAGAAGGTCGATTCCCGAATGATCCTCATTGCTCTGGCATGGGCCAGGAGAGCATGGTACCCGGACCTTCTCGACATGTCCATCTGCCCTCCACGCCGTCTTCCCTATCGAGACGATCTGCTCTCATGGGAGGGATGGGGGGGTCTGGTTCTCCATCAAGAGGTCAAGTCTCTCAACCTTCATGCTTGGTTTCTGAAAGCTTGAGGTATAAGGATTGGGACCTCCCTGAAGACGTGATGGAGGTGTTGCTTTCGGCCAGAAGGCCCACAAGAAAGTCCCTGTACCGTTGCCGTTGGAGAAAGATCTGTGACTGGTGCAGGGAAAAGAATGTGGATCCTTTTTCATGTGTCATTCCTGTGGTTCTGTCGTCTTTGCTTTCGTTAGCCCACAAGGGCCTGCAAGTGGATACCATTAAAGGGTTACCTGGCAGCGCTGTCCATATTTAAGCGCTCGTCTGAGGAGTGTTCTTATTTTAAGATTCCTTTTGATTTCTCAGTTTTTCAAAGGGCTAAATAATGTGTTTCCACCGTCACCTTTCCAGGTGCCCGGTTGGGATTTGAACTTAGTTTTTAAAGTTCCTGATGGGAGCTCCGTTTGAGCCCTTAAATTCTTGTCCATTGCGACTGTTGTCATTTAAGACTGTATTTTTAGTTGCGGTTACTTCCGCTTGCTGAGTGAGTGAGTTGCAGGCAGCATCCGCCAAGCCACCTTTCAGTGTTCCCTAAGGACAGGGTTGTCCTTAGGGTTCGTCCTTTTTTTCCGAAGGTTGTGTCAGAATTTCATTTCAGCCAGAAGGTAATTCTTCCGGTGTTCTATCCTCCTCCGCATCCTGGTAAGCAAGAGGAGAGTCTCCATAGGTTGGATCCTAGGAGAGCTTTAAGTTTCTACCTCTCACGCTTGTCTCAGGTGGGAGTGGACGATCAGCTCTTTGTAGGATACGCTGGAAGGCGTTTGGGTCAAGCTGTTACTAAGCAGACCTTGTCCAGATGGATTATCTTGACAATCTCTGAATGTTAGCGTTTGGCGGGTAAGGACCCTCCGGTAGGCTTACGGGCCCATTCTACTAGGGATGTGGCTACCTCGACTGCTCTGCAAAGGAGTGTTCCCATTCGCAACATTTGTGAAGCAGCCACATGGGCCTCTGTCCAAACTTTTGTAATACACTACTCCCTGGATTCTATCCATGGACAAGATTTGGCCTTTGGTAAGGTGGTCCGCTATTCTGCAATTTGATTGGGCATTCTAAAAATCGAAATTCTTTTCCCACCTCCATACGTTGGTACTGCTTTGTGAGTCTGTCATAGATGTGGAATACATTGTCAGAACATCCCATCGAAAGAACGTTACCTGGTAAGAAAGTAACTTGTTCTTCTGTGCTAATACCCTTCAACTTTAGAGACCCCCAGCTCTTTTGCTAGACTTGGGACTTTTTAATTTTTTCCTCGAGTGAGTGAGACCTTTTTTTCACTCAGGTGTTACCTGATTTGGATTTTGTGTTTTCACTGTTTTTGGAGCCTGACGGACTCCATAGGCATCTGCTTTTTTTAAATGTATTTTATTGGCAACATACTGTTTTACAACAATGAAAACCTTAGGCCATTCTTTAAATAAACATTCCTGTAAATAAAATCCATGCCAGATAAACTCTGTAGGCATCTGTTTTTGGTATGGTGACATACAGCACCTTTTAATGTTGTGTCACTGAGAAATTCTTTAGATTTCTCAAGGTTTAAATACCTTTCTTGTATGAACTACAGTTCCCAAGATTAGTAAAGTGAAATTGACTTTACTTCTCTTTCCTCTCTGTAGGTCCAGCACACACCATCTTATGTGGAGTGCTGAGGGGCTACCTAGTAGTGAATACAAAGTAGTTGGATCGATCTGAGGTCCTATGCGCTTGTGACCACCCTCACAATTATATTAGTAACGGTGTTCAGACACGGCAGCAAATACCCATATCCCACAGATCCCCCACTGTTATCTGCACTGAATAGAACATAGGAATTGAAAAATGGGTCGGGTAGATTGTGCTCCGATAAATTGATCCAAGAATGATGGACAATATAAAAAAGTAACTAGGTTCTGTTATGCAATAGAGTGGTTTAATCCAGAATGGTTCAGCTGACACGTGTTTCGACCTTTACATGGTCGTTTTCAAGGCTGTGTATAATATACTTGTGGTGATATCATAATACAAAAACATTATCATACCTGATTGTTGTTATAATGAAAGAAATTGTCAATTGGTTAATATGACATGCGGATAATATACATAAACAATAAGCGAATAAAAGTAAGTATTCCTCTCCGACACCTTTTTCTCTACCTGTGGTGTCCCCCAGGGATCTAACCTCTCTCCCTGGCTGTTCAACCAATATCTGGCACTCCTTGCCCACCGCATCGCTGCTCTCTGCCCCAACTTTCATTGCTATGCAGATGATACCCAGCTTATTTTCAGGCTACCCTCGGCCTCCTCCCCTCCCTCATCTCTGACTGTCTGTCTGCTATCCAGGAATGGTGTGCCGCCAATGACCTCTGCCTTAATGTCAGTAAGACTGAGATTCTACTCATCGGCACACCCACTCCCTCCTTCCCTGCTACTCTCTGTCCGGCCTCTCTTGGCCCTCCTCCTGCCCCTACCTGCAAGGCAAAAAACCTCGGGGTCATCTTCGACTCCACACTCTCCTTCTCTCCTCACATATCTGATGTCTCTAAGAAGTCACACTACCAGCTGCACCACCTCAGAGGTATTCTTCCTTTCCTCTCCTTCCCCCAGAAGATCACTGTCTCCCGAGCCCTGGTTCTCTCGAAGCTGGACTACTGCAACAGCCTCTATCTAAATCTGCCTGCCTCTACTCTCCGCCCTCTGCAACTTATCCAGAACAGCACTGCGAGACTTGTCCTTGGCCTCAAGCCCAGGGATTGTATCTCTCCAGGACTGAAATCACTGGCTACCAGTGGCTGCGAGGATTAAGTTCAAAACCCTCTGCATTGTCCACAAGGCTTTCTGGGGCCTGGGGCCTAAATACCTTTAACTCTCTCTTTCTAAATATCTTCCCTCTCGAGCTCTTCGCTCATCCGTCTCCAACTCCCTCAGGGTCAGACGCTTCTCCAAGAAACGAGTTGGGGGTAGATCTCTCTCCGCAGCAGGGGCCTCCCTCTGCAACAGCCTTCCCCCCCCCTCCCTGAAACTTGAGGAGTTCCGGAAGCACCTCAAAACCTTCCTCTTTGCTTCTGCCTTCTCCCCCCCTCTCCCCTGCTAAATTCTTGACTGTAACTGCACTCAACCTGCAACTGGGCTGCTCTCCACTTGCACTGCCTCCCTGGCAACCCCTGCACTGCGGGACTGTCTCTGTATCCCCACAGCCCCCTTTTCCAGCACTTGTCTGCACTTGCCACCAGTCTGGCCCTATTATTTATCTGTTGTTCCACTACCGTGTACTGCACTCCCTCCCTCCCCCATTCCCCTTGCACCTTTCCCTTCCCTCCACCCATGCACTTGCGCGATCTGAATGACACCTGGCCTAGTAGGATCGTTGTCTGTCTTCCCTTGTTCCCCCCTCCCTGCCTCGTCGCGCCTTGAAACTCTTGTGTATAGGCACGTTACAAATGCCATATCGTATCATATCATATATTGAAAGAAATATCACACATACCACATTTCACGATGGAAGTGGATTGACGATTCAATAATACGGTCCAAAAGAAATAAAATACACATTATGTATTTAAATTATAAACAGATCTCTGTAATGTCAAAACAAATGGAAACACACCTGGTGAGTCGTAAGTCATGCCATCGAGATGTAGAACCCATAAAACCATCTACGGTTAGAATATCTTTGAATACAGATCAAAAGTAGTTTTACAGATAGAGTAAAAGATAAGAAAAGATGGAAAAGAAAGAAAGTATGCTTGTGCGATATTCACTGGTGTAATTGGAATATATATACAGTATGTGCCAAGTGATAAAGATGAGGTGTCATCAGTTAAATGTACACCTATTATATAAGCTCACCCCATTGTGAGAATTCCAGTCATGAAATCTGCAAGGTAGATGTAACACCACATGAAATTGAAATCCTAGATTCTGGTTTTATATATAACTACCGATTGATCAGAATGCCAGTGCATACTGAAAGTCATACCTTGATACATATTGTAGAAAGGATAATGCTTAGTTCACACTAGTGATTCTTACTAGGTTACTCCTTTGCCTGCAAGATTTACAAATCTGCCATAAGAATGGAGCGGAAAAATATATGTTTTGAATTACACTCTAGAATGATATGTCGGTGGAGAAGGGGGTCCTACCTTAAGATCGACAGCATCAATTGGTTTGACAACTACAGCGACTAATGCAGGTCAGCTGGTGCTGTCGTACCCATTTCCAATTTCGACGACATAAATAAAATGATCAATTGAATTTTGTCTGCAATTCAAACATATAGATGAGACAAGTATTAGTAATAAGGTCCATGGATACATCATCGGACCAAACATACGAGTCCTTCTCAAATTGTGTTACTCCCATAGATTGCAAAGGACCCGTTTGGCCCTAGACCACCGATGCACTAGATCATATTGCTTATAGTGCTTGTAAAATCCTAAACTACACCTAAGATCACTCATAATTAGCAACCCCAATGGTTAGACATAGCACGCGTTGACATCCTTATCCCAATGATTAGTGTACGTGAATTACACATCATTGAATGCATCCCCTTTGTCTAAGAGTAATGAGACCGTAGTCCATGAAAAGTAATGCCTTAAATACTTAAATGTAATGGTAAACCGATCTCTTACCTATGAGGTCATTTGAACGAGCAGAGTCCCGGGTTCAAACCCCCTCCATGTTCTTGTGAAAATGCACCCACTGCTAGAACGCTAAAGAGATAGGACAGCAGACAACTGCTCTGTCACGTCAAATGACGTGCAACGTGATGACGTCACGCGTGACGTCACATGTAAACAATGAACAGCGGATGTACGTCACGGGCATGTTGTCCTTCATTCGTCAAGAAGATTGTGGTATCCCAGTGCATTAATTAGAAAATAAGTATTGAGATGTCCTATTTTAGTGTTGCCCTTTATGTCAATGAACATTTCGGAAACAGTGTGATATGCATCACAATTGCAAAAGTGCGAATACAAATGAAAATGTTCACGGCAGATACGGGTACTCAAAAGGTCAAATCGCCTTAATAATAAGCCTGAATAGAATCCCATTTCATATGTCTAATATCTTAAGTGAATAAAAAAGAAAGAAATTGCTCGCTTAATGAAAATACCAAACTAACTTGTTAACGATGTCTCGCTGCACTCTTGGTGAAAGCAACCCTCAGCTGCAGTACAGCACCCATGACTGACCATTTTGTCGAAATGGCCCCTGTCGTCTTTTATTGCCATTTTGTGTTTGTGAGGTCTTTCTTGGATTTTACTGTGCGTTGAGACAGGTTGAGCCCTTTGCTTGTCTTGCCTTTGGTGGGCTTCAGCCCTGAAGCCAGCCCCTGGCTCCAGTGTGTCTAGAAGGACAGGATGTTAGAGAGGGTCCCGAAGCTCCCCTGTCCTTTGTCTCTAGGAATGCCTGAATGCAACTAGTCCTGATTGGCTGGCTGCCCTTTCAGGACTGCCACCCTGCTGTGTGATTGACAGCCAAGGCTGTGCATGAATGGGAGAAAACTGCTTAAAAGGTGAAGGTTTTGGGACTACAGGCAGAGTCGACCAATGGGAGAAACACCCGACAAAGAAACCGTGAACAAAGCTTGCTGCATTCTCCCTGATCTCTGAATTGCCCGATGAAGCCCTGCTGCTGTGCTGACCTCATTTTTCACCTTGACAGAGAAGCTCTGGACGGAACAACTTCTTCCCTTGGGTTAATGGGACCAACTAACCCCGAGACGAACTCCACTGGACCACTATCCCTGACTTGCTGTGCCTCTGTTGCCGCAGGAGCCCAATGCCAGGGGTCGAGTGTCCATAGTCAAGTGCAATGTCTACCGTGGAACGAATCCGGCTAGAAGCTCCAGGGGACTCTGAAGGACCCTCCAAAAGCAGGACCTCCAGAGTCCCCTCACCAGAATGCAGGACCGAGAGGAGCAAAGAGTCCAACCTCTGTCCGAGACCCGCATCAATGCTGTTTGCTAAGCGCTGAAACTGTGAATTGCCGCTGAACCGAAAAGAGCCCATAGCTGCCGACGAAAACCCAAGTGCTGCCGCAGGAGCCCTCCAGACGTCCTCCCTCTTGCCCCCGCGACAGACTCAGGAACCAGGGTCTGCACTGCTGCAGCAAGACGGAATCCAGCGTGGCCACTCTTCTTCTAACAAGTTACTGTTCAGGCTTGGGGTACTTAACTTATTGCTTTAGCCATGCTCTTCTCACCTGGGAATTGCATTGGCTTAACTTTTTTGAGTTGACTTCAACTCCCTTATAACGAGTTTAACAGCTTGTGGCCCTACAATTGATTTTTTCGGAACTCTCTAACTTTGTGCAAGACTTTGATCCAAGCAGTGCATCAGATCCATAGACTGTGTTCCAAATGACTGTCTGTCCTGGCTCCCTAAGGCACTCTTCTAAATCCATTAACTTTGATATTGCTTGTCCTTCATAGGTGGTAGCTTGTTCTGTACTGGTACTGCTTGGAAAGACTCATCTAGAATTCATTGGAGGATTTAGTTGTCATCACGTTTACTGAGAAACTGTTCTAACCTTTTCAATTCCTTTAACCTTTCCTTTCTACAGCTCTGAATCTGTAAAGTATAACTGTGTAATATATAAATGCAAATATTATCCACGTGATTGAAGTCCCCTCTGGGTGTAGGAGAAGTGTATGAAGCATATCCAAAAGTTATTCACTGGCTTGTTTGATTCTAAAAAGTAATTTCGAAAGTTTAGCCGTATTGTTACAACCCTTTTGCCTTTTTAAAGCATGCTTATTTAAAACTGACGTTAAATTACTATAACTGAAACCTTGAGTGTAATTGTTACTTGTATTTACGAATTTCAATTGTGCAGCTCACATTTACCCTTCTTGAGAGAGGCCTGGCCGCTCTGTCACACTATCAACTTGTGTAGTACAGACCTATACCAAAAGGTGGGTTACCTAATGTTAAGATGGATTTCTGAACTCTGACATGGTGGGCAGAGGTTGAGAAGGCCAGCTTAGTTTCTTGGAACAGGGTAACCTTCTGAAAATGCCAGACCAATCAAGGTAGCATTGGCGGCGGTCAAGACTAAGTCTCAGGAGGGGTGAGGGTGATCGAAAGCCCACAATGAGCACACACAGTAAACGACACTACAATTACTCTGTCAGGTATATATTAAAAAATAAATATACATTTATTAAAGGCCTTTTAAATCAAACACAAGCAAAGATCAGCAGTAATACTTAAACCAACACAACACTACTATAAAACATATATACAGATACGAATAGCCTAAAGAAATGGGACACAGTTAGGATCCACAACCTTTAAGGAAAGAGAGCAAACAGTGTGAATATACTTTAGGCAGTTCTTAACTGTATCTGACCTATCTGAGAGGCTGTCCGATCCCTAAGAAGAGTTGAACCTTATGATCAAAAGCACTTTCAGATGTATTTGCACACGATCATGCGGTTGGCCAAAAATGGGGTCTCTTGCAGGGGCTGTAGCAGCTCAGGAAAGCTGGTGAGGTAGTGAAGAATAGGTTCCCACTATTCGAGGAGGGTCTCCCCGAGAGGTGTTAGGCAGAATCCTGTGCAGTTCCCTTGGGGAGCACTGCAAAAAGATTAAGACTACAGGAGTAAGCAGTAAATCCAATTGGTAGCAGTCTGTACCACCCAGATTTACCTGGTAGCTGTGGCTGAGCAGTCGGACTTCTCTCAAGAAGAGTAGGGCAGTATATAGAGTATACACAATAGGGCTAAAAACACAGTGGAACAAGCAAACACTGACCAGAGCTTTGTATCAAAAGTATATAATTATTTAACACACACATTGAAAACACACTAGCACTCTAAATCAAAAGCAAGTTCAAACACAGTCAGATAATGTATAACACCTCCCTTGAGAACTATAGACAAGTCAGAGTTAAAACACCACTATTTGTTAAAACAGATGTGAGCTCGTAACCTAGATGGCACTCCAATAGTTTGGTTAATGGGAGAGAAAAAGGCAGAGCATAGAAATAAAACAGGTCCCAACACTTTTAGGCGTTTGCAGCTAGGGAATAAAGGCAGTATACACGGTAGAGCCAAAGTTCATAGGCCAGGCCCAAATGGAGCAAAGCGAAATGTGCCCAGGATCACACAGTTGAAAATGCACTAAAAGTCTTTGCAGAATGTTCAGAAGAGGTTGGGGCGCTTCAAGAAGATAAAGAAAGCCAAGGATTTAAGGGTCACCTTGGGTAAACCCAAGAAAGGGAGACCAGGCAGGACACAGTACCTTAAAGAGCGAGGAAGCTCCAGCGGTGGCAGTTATTTCTGGCTGCGGTTGCAGTTTGTTGTTTCGACCAGGGGAAGAGAGGATCTCGTCGAGGAGAAAACGTGGAGTCGATGCATTGCACAGGGATGAAACCAGCCGCGGAGTTCGTCGGTAAAAGGTGCGTTCCTTTTATTCGCGGTCAAAGTGGTGAAGCTTGACTATCCAGCCGCCGGGGTGCTTGGCATGGGCGATTCGACCAAGAGACGTCTTTGGAAGACGAAAGGGCGAACTGGTTGGTCCCACCAGATCAGAGGAAGAAGACTCGTCCAGCAGAAGATCTTCTCTTGTCGTTGGGAAAGTGGTGAGTTTGTTGCAGCAGGGCTCCACCAGTGGTGTCGTCCTTGCAGATGGCTCAGCTTCTTCCCACTTCGGATTCTTGGGTCCTGTGGTGACTTCTGAAGTTGCAGTCCCAAAAGCCCTGCTTTTATGCAGAAAAACCCCCATTCAACAACCTAGCTGTCACTCAAACATGCTAAGTGGTGAACTGGGCGGCTCACCACTGTGCCAATCAGAATAGAGTGCGACTTGAGTTGTTAAGGCAACGCAGTCCAGGGTGCCAATTCCCCTCTCCACACATCCTGTGGAACCCAGACAGAGTGGCACCATTTGGAGGGCTTCTGTGGAGAAGCCCGCCAAAAAGTGGAACAAAGGGCTCGACCTTGGTCAGAGTTAGAGACGGACTCGAATGCCATTTTAAAAAAGAGTTCTGGCAAAAAGACCCAACGTGAATTTAATATTAAATAAATAAACCGGCGGTATCTTTAACATTGCACCAAAAAGTGGTGAGTTTAAAATCAATGGGAACATCCCATAGGAAATATTCTGGTGGAATATTTTGCCTGGTAACCACTGCCACCAGCCAGAAACTCGACAAGGGGGGGGAGGGGACAGTGCCCCCTTGAAAACAGACCCAGGGGCAATATAATTAACCCTTTCCAGTACTTCCACAGTATGATGGTTTGTACTGGGTTTGTTCAAAATTTAGGACTAGTAAAGTCAATGGTGACTTTACATGCCCTGGGAGACAGTAGTCAGTCCCAGGGTATGGAGTCTGTTTGTGGGTCACTATGACACCCCTGTGTTACTGCACTGAGGGTGCTGTGTAACACATATACAAAAAACAGATGATACCCTATGGAGTAAAAGACCCCATAGCCCAAAATCACACAAATAGTCAGAGACATATCTCAAATCAAACCCCAAAAATCCAGCAAAGCTGCTGGGGGGGGACTCACTAGGTTTGGGAAATTAGCCTTATAAGAGAATTCTCCCTAACAAGAGGGCAGAACAGGATCCAAGAGTTGGGAATAGGATGGTAGCGCAGGATACCTCAATAAAGAAGAGTGGTCCTCCGGGGACACTCAAGCGTAAATATTGATGGATGCGTCAGCGGCCACAGGTAAGGGTTGCAAGTACTCAATGACCTATGGCGCACTGTGCACCATATGTCGGCAGTAGAGTCCACTTCGGTTTCAGGTTCAAATGCTGCAACTGTGTGGCTCTGCGGCTTTCAGCGGCTGAGTTCCAGGGCTGAGTCCGTGGCGGAACAGTGGGGATGTCTCCATTCCTGGTGAAGGGATCAACTCGATTTCACTGCAGCTCATTTCAGGGCAAAGGGGGCCACAGCAGCAACGCACCCTCAACGTTCGTCATCACGGCTGGGTGACACGGTGGCCGCATGCACTCTGGTTCAGACATACTCTCCTAATTCCAGACCTAGGGTGCCTAGCTGTATGAAACTCTGCTGGAGAGTACCTTGTACCCAGTGCCTACGATCTCCAAAGTCTCAAGTGTCAACTCGAGGCTGCGGTGGTTCCAGAGCAAAGGTCCTGCACAAGCTGGTCAATTGACTGGCCGACCCAGGAACACTTCTGAGAAGGCTTGCTTTCAGGTTAAAGTCGAGGTGCCGTGAATAGTTGGTACGACTACTCAAATGGGGCAAATCGCCTTTGCAGACCTAAGTTTGATCAGAAGCAGGGGGTTCCTGCGGGCCAGCAGCTGGTCAGGGCGCCAAACCTTCCAGTAGGTCACCAGCGGTTCCTCGACTCTGCTTTTTAGTTTCAGGATGCTTGGATCCTATCCTAGGTTTATTTGTGAACTTAAACGATTGACCTGGTATGGGTGTTTGGAACCTTCTCTTATCCAGAATATCCTTTGCGCCAAAACGAAGAGGACCCAATGAGAGATCTGCTCACATACAGCCAGACATAGACCAATCACGTACCACAGGTGTCCCAGTTGTTCCCAGCACACCAGATTATCTGGCACACAGTATGTGTATTGGAACTAGACAGTCCAGTCCTAGAGGCTCACACAAGCCATGCAGAAGGCCACAAAAGCTTTGGTTTGCACTGGGAGCTGCATGACCAAATAAGGGATTTCCCGGGCCTGCTCGACCTGGGGAAGACAAAGGGACAAGATGCCCAAAGGACAGAACAAAGGACCTTGTGGAATGGCCATTTTGGGGACATGCCACTGTCCTGGTCAAAACACGATATGAACCAAAAGAAAGGGTTACAAATATATGAAAAATAACAGCTGTTACCAGCTCTGTCGAAGGCACATTTGTACTTCTACCAAAAAATCCTTTGAGGGTGTCTAGGGCCTTAAAAATGAAAGGAAGTACCCAGAGCACTGTACTGTAAGGTACTTTGTGCACTTGTAACATGTTGCTAAAAATGATAAACAAAGCAAAAGACTAATGGAAACAAAGTCTCCCAGTACTGACTGTCTTTAAGGGCATGTCAGTTTACCGATAACAAAGTTAGCGAACACCCAACGGAGTGCAGCAGAAGGATGTGCATCACTGGCAAAAGTCAGGCTAGGATGGTCAGACAACAGCAGAAGGGTGGGGCGGGGGGGCTTCACAACTGGAGGGAAAATTGCACATAAATGGAAATCTTTCCTAACACTGAATACCAAGCAGGTACGTTTTGTGTAGTCTCAGTGTGACTGCATCAATTCTTACCTAACAACTTGGGGCCCCTCTTCTTTTTTCACCATTACTAGCGAGGTTGTTTTTTGTCAGCCCTTTTTCTACCATTCTGTGTGTGTGTGTGTGTGTGTGTGTGTGTGTGTGTGTGTGTGTGTGTGTGTGTGTGTGTCCGTCCCTTTGGTGGGAACCATTGGGTGTCCCCGCCTAGCCTCCATAGTGTCTGGGTAGGCAGGAAGTGAGCGAGGAGTTATCCACCCCCCTATCCTTTGTCTGCCAGGGTGCCTGAATAGGACTAGCTCCCACAGGGGGTCTGGCTGTCCTAATTGGACAGCCAAACGCCCCTTTCTGTAAAATGCTGAGGGAGATTTCAGAGAATTGTATGCTAGAACTGTATGAAAGGTAAGGCTTCTGGAGTGAAAGGCAAATCAACCACTGGAAGGTGAAGTAATCGAAGAAGATGAACAGAGATACCTGCAGACCCTTTGCAACACAGTGAAGCGACCACTGCTGTCCTGACCCCGTTTTCTGTGCAACAGAGGAACTCCGAAAAGGACGATTCCTTCCCTTTGGCTGTTGGGAACAACCAGTCCCAAGACAAACTTTGAATTGAGCCATCTTCCGAGGTCCTAGGTGTTTCCGGAGCTGCAGAACCCCAATACCAGGGGACCTGCTGCCCTTTTTGAGTGCATTGCCTTGAAAAGGCTGAATCTGTCCAAATCTTTGCTAAGCACTCAAGGGCCCTCCAGAGATCTGGTCCAACACGCCCAGATCTGTTCATCAGAGAGTGGGACTGATGAAAGCAAAGTAGATTGACTGGTCAATCTGTGTCTTTTGTTGGTGCTGCAGAAATGGCGCCAAAACTGCAGAGTGAACCAAGAAGTTGTTGAAAGTCGTGCCCCAGGTACTCCCTTGAGACTGCTGCTGACGACCCAGTCCAGTGTCCTGCCTTCAGTCATCAGACCAAGGAATCCGAAGGTCGGGTCCAGAGCTGCAATATCACGAAGCATCCAGCATGAACATTTTCTTCTAACCTAAGGTACCGTATGGAAAACCATATTGCCTACCTGATTCAAGAAAGTCGCTCCAGAGCGTTGAAGTGCACGTAGAGGTGTCCAGTGCAGCCCCCCTCTTACCTCAGACTCAAGCCACTGCTGGTGTCCCTTTAGAGAGTCCTTTCTTAGGGTCTCCAACATTGGTTAAGCCTTCTTTTATCTTCTTCCATAGAGACTAGAAAGTATCACGGGAACTTTTGATTTTCACTGCTTTTCAAGACCTCAAACCGATACGAAATGCCTTTTCGCTAGGGTTGTATTTTTTACTTTAAAGGTCTCGCTGTGCTGCAAAACCACCTCTACAACCTGAAGCTCTACTAGGGTAACACTAACCAACTGTTTTCCTCCCCAAAAATCACTATCTCACATGTATGCAGACTAAATACAATTACAATATTATTTTGCAGGTGCGCGGTATTGCTGATAGAACTTTCAAACTCCTGTAACAATTGTGTGCGTTCATCAACCAACTAAGAAGTGACTATTTGAAAGTATTCAAAAGTATATCTGTGTGATGATTTACTGTGCTAAGTATTTAACAGTGACTCTTGTGTAAGCATAATAAATATATATTTTAATATACATTTGTGTAAGTGTTTCTTTGTGCTCCAGGTAAAATAGTCCCAGGCCTGCCACACCCAAAAGACTAGACCGCATAGCTCAGATCCTTGTAACTGATCTGTGTGTGCCTCCATGTTGGCTGAACCCCCCCCAACCCCAACCCCCCCCCCCCAAGTTAAATAGTCCCAAGTAAATAGTCCCATTCTAATGTTGGTCTTCATGATGGTTATGAGCCTGGCGCCGAAGGCGCCAGGACTGACTCCAAGAGAGTCTTGGATGAGGTTTTAAGGCCTTTGACCTGGCCCTAACTGGAAGGCTGACTTGCCAGTGAGGGCCAGGGGCAAGGGTCATGACATTATGACCATTTGTAAACCACTCGAGGCCAAAGACATTACCCTTTTCACTTTATAGTTTAGTTTGTTAGAATATGAGGCCAGAATAGTACTTTGGACATGGGACAGTTTTTCTCTGGACATTCTGACCTTGTCAGACCCTTAGTTTTGGTTTTAGGTAGGGACACACCTCTTAGAGCAGGCACAGAGAGGCATTTCCTCAGCCCCTTATATTTTCATACGTCTTTGACCAAAACAATGGCTCCCTTGTGTCCGAGTCTCATTCCTAGCTCTTCAGTATCCTGTGTGAAAATGAGTTGTGTACATATTGTCTAACACAGCAACATTGGAGGTGGATTCCAAAACAGCAAGAAGCAACAAGTACTTACCCGCCTGTACCAATGGGCTGCTTTATTTTAGACGCAGAAACTGCAAAAACAAATTTGTGGGATACTGTGATGTTACTACCAAAGGTCATGTGCACGTGGTAATGGGCAATATTTTGCCGGGCAGAGTTGAAAATGCCTTTTTGTTGCTGCACGACTTCGTCAGTTTTGAGAACGCCGGCTCATGCATGTTCCTCTCCTGACCTAAAATTGCTGCGTTGTCATACAGGTTCTAATAAAAACAACCTGCAAAAAGCACTAGTGTGTTCGCTAACGGAAACAAGGCACATACTGGAATTAACAGCCATGTCAGACAAGTTAATTATGCTGTAAATGAATTCAATAATGTTCGCCCTCATCTTGCTGCCCAGAGCCTAACCCATAGGTTTGTCTTTAAAAAAATCAGAAGCATTATTTAACCGTTGGGAAGACTGCAACTAGGATCAAGGTCACTTCAAGTGGGGTAACACCAGGATTTGCAAACAACCCCAACAATGAAGTATGTTAAAATATGTTAAGTGTAACTATTACAAGTATAGGGCCAGAAACAGTGTTTTATGCCAGGGCATGTTACTCTTCATCACCATTTGACTGCACATTTGTTTGTGTGCATTATTATTTCCATTAAAAACATTTGTATATATATTTCTCCAGCATGGGGTCTGGCATGGATTCACATGCTCATGAATATTCCCCGTCGTCAGGCTGGGAATCCTCGGTAAAGAAAAAATCAGTATCAGTTTTGTTTCTGATCTGTCTTTCTTAGTAGTAACCAATCACTGATCTCTGGGCATACTGCCCCCAGCCAATGACTGCCCTCTCGCTAAGCCCCGCCTCTGGCAGCCATCCTCAGATTTTTACCGCACGTTCAAGTGTTGGGAGTCCTCGTGCTTTAGCTCTCGAGTTTTTGCTGCGTTTTCGCGCTTTTTCAGGAGATTTTCTCATTTTTTCGGTTTAATCGAGCCTCAAGCTCCACCGTTTCTACCTCCGATAACGGGGACCCGTTTCGGATTTCTTCTACGCCCCTCAAGGGTGAAGTTTTCGTCGAGTTTACGCTTCTTGGAGGATTCCGGAAGATCTGCGGCCTACCCCAACGGACATGGCCCAGGACAAGGGAAGCTCGACGCCCGGATCCAAGCTATTCAGGTGCTGCCCTGGATGTCTCTACTGCCTTCATGAGGACAAGACTCACGTGGAGAAGGACTGTGCGTTCTGCAAGAACCTTTCGGAACGGACCAAGCAAGATCGTCATTGCCGCCTGGCTGGAGAAGGGCACAGCAGGTAAGAAGGCGAAGATAAAGTCTGAGTGGTCTTCTAAGTCCTGTGAGGAAGACCCGGCGACGGGGGCCCAACAGAAGGCCAAGCACCGCGAGTCTGCGGGCACCGGGAGCACCGAAAGGTCTGGCTCTTCGGCTGCCAAGCAGGGCGCGACTTCCCCACACGTTCAACCACCAGCCAGCGCTCTGGTTCGGGGAAGAGGAAGTCCGAGAACCTGGGTAAGCTGCTGGAGCGGCCCCAGTCGATCTGGAAGGGACCCGGGGGGGGGGGGGGAGAAAGTGAGGCGCTGACCCTCCCCCCAAGGCGAAGGCCCAGGACGCACATAAGGTGGTGAGGGCTTTGATCCAGCCGGCAAAGGCCTCTATTGAAGTGGTTGCTGTGGCCCTGGCGAAGCCGACTGAGACTACGCCAGTGTAGACGGCCTCTTGGCCCAGAGTGTCCCTGCCACTGCGGAGGGAATCCTCTTTCCAGCCCATCGTTAAGACCCCCAGTGAAGACCCTGGCGGAAAAAGAGTGGGGGGGGGGCGGTGGCCATTACAAACTCGGAATCAGCCTCTGAGGAGGATCTGGTGGAAACTGTGAAGGGCCTCAACGAGAAGTTCGAGAAAGTTCGATCCCAGGGGAAGGATCCTGCTGAGGAGATCGAAGATAGCAAGGATGGCGACGACAACGAAGGCCCGGTGGAGCAACCGTCCCACCCGTCGCAGCCATTGCCAGTGCCTCAGGATAGCTCGGCGGCCATTTTGTTGGCAATCCAATCCTTATGTACTGAGATAAGGACGAGGTTACCACAGACCCCGACGGAGGATCCTGAGCCGGGACCATCGGGAAGCCCCTGAACAAGCAGAGGAGAGTCCATCCCGCTCCGCCCTTCGTGCCCACGCTGCCTGTGGACCCCTCATCCCCCTCGCCTGACCCTCGGGATGATACGGATACGGGGACGGGCGACGACGGTGGCGATGATACGACGGTGGCGATGATACGACGGACATTCCTTCATTGCCTCCCCCTCGGGCCTCACCGTCTGACGAAATTGGCTCCTTTCACGCCATGATAGCCAGGGCGTCCGAGCTCTTCCAACGCTTCCAACTCTGCCCGGAGGAACAGAAGAAGGAAGGCTTTCTTTATCAACGAAGGGAGGCCAAGAGAAAGACGGTCCTGGCAGTGCCGTTGCTCAACGACATCTGGGACGAAGGGCTGGCTGTCCTCAAGAACCCTTCTACGACGCCCACCAATAGGGACAGGTACGAGAAGAAGTACCGGGTCCCGATGCCGCCCTTTGTGCCCAGCCTACGCCGGACTCGGTCGTCTCGGCAGCAGCCAAGAAAGCGGCAGCATCAACTTCCACTTCCCAGCCGGGTCATTTCGTCGGCGGCGACGCCGATTAAGGCGGCTAATGCCTTAGCGATCGTGGCCCTTTACGACAGGGAGCTTTGGTTCAATTTAGCTCCCCTGCTGGACTTCCTGCCGGACGACAAGGGAGCGGAGGCCCTACAGATTATTCAGGAAGGCGAGGTGGTGTCTGATCACGCCAGAACGGTGGCAACGGACATTGCTGATACCGGATTTCGCCAGGTGGGCAACAGGGTTTGCCTACGACGGTGAGGGTGGCTCAAGGCGACTGACTTCCGCCAGGACATTCAGACCAGAGTGTTGGATATGCCGTTCGATGGCAGCAACCTTTTTGGGAAGACGGTGGATGAGTCGCTCCAGGCCATGAAGACCGACACGGAGACGGCCCGGGCCCTAGGGGTACTTCAACAACGACGGCCCTTTCGGAGCTGTGGAGGCAGACAGGGTGCCTCCAAGGGATCCAGCGGTGGCTCTTCTACATACCGCCAGGTGGCCCGCTCCTCGTCCCAGGAGGCCTACAGAGGTCACGGCAAGCAAGGAGGTTCCCGTCGTCGTCGTCAAGGAGGCCAAGGCGGCAAGGCCTCCTGCAAGCAGGACTGAACCGGCAGTAGCGTCGGGCCCCCACCGAAGCACCCCGGTGGGAGGCCGGCTGACTAAGTTTGTCAGCGTGTTGGAGTCCATCTCCACCGACTGTTGGGTGCTGGAAACCCTGGCCAAAGGGCACTCGCTGGAATTCCAAAAGAAGTGTCCTCACATTCCTCCCGTGGCCAGGAAGGAGAATCACGTCCCTCAACTGCTGTTGGAGGTAAGGGCGATGCTCAAGAAAGGTGCCATCGAGCTCGTCCCTAGGAGGCTCTGGGGCTCCGGAGTGTACTTGTTACGCTCACCTGGTGTCCACGGGGGCGTTGATCTGGACCGGCCTGATGTTACTTCTTCCAGTGATACACGGAGCGCCGAGATGACGGAGTGGACTGGGCCACCCAGCTTGGTCTGTGTGGCTCGTATGAATACTCTTCTGTAATGCAGAAAGGGGGAATTAACCACCTGTGAGGTTTAAGCTTAACCCCACATTCTCCCCATTAATTACTTCGGGACTCCTTTAGATTCTCACCTGATAATCTGGAAAGCTGAACTCTCCATCCTGCTTCAAGTGCAGGGGCGCATAGATGGCCAGTTGCCTCACTGGTGTGGGAAGTTGGCGAGTTGCAGACGGTGTTGACTCCGTAGAGGTAATAGTTATAAAGAGTTCAGTCTGGAATTCACTCTGTCCAATTCCCCTAGGTTGCCCTTATGGATCTGGAAAGAGTTCACGTGGCAACCAGACATGCACAGGTAAGTGTTTATAAAAGCTGTTTCGGAATAAAGAGGGAAGCTTGCTCTAACTTGTGGTCTTTTTCCTTTTCAGGCATCCATTCGGAGGAAGAACCGTGGATTGAAGCGTTTACCGCAACCGGGTAAGTCTGTAGCAGAATGTTTCCCCCAAGGGGCCGGGGTGCGGCGGAGATGCGGAAGAGGTCGCGCCGACCCGAGATTAGGTGAGTATCCCCGGTGATCTCAAGTAAGTCTTAATATTTGCCTTTGTTGTCTTAGATAACTCTCTGTTGCTCACCTTATTGTTATTATGTCCATAGGTGATGAAGAGCGGCCGCGAACTGAAGATGCGCGTGATGGAATGCTGAAAATGGCAACAGGTGAGTTCAGCGCGGTGTTGCAGGAGGCGCGGCAAGAGCGTCTAATGGATTCTTTCGAAGGGATTGTGTCCTCCGACGTATTCCTCATCTTCGATATCTCCTTCCAGCTCTGCTGGCCTCGGAAAAGTTTTTCTCTAGGGGGCGTGCGCGTCGACGTCCTCCGAGTCGATGTCCCTCGACAGCCGCGTATCGATGTCCCTCGACAGCCGCGTATCGACGTCGACGTCATCCTGCCTATAAAGGCCGCGCGCAGCGTCCGTTGCTCAGTTCCGTTTTTCCGCGCTTACTCAGTGCCTCGGAATACCGTTGCTCAGTTCTTAGTCAGATTAATCCTATTTACCTCGAGTCATTCGATCCGTACTCGATGGCTTCCTCGTCGGAACCGACAACTCCTCGATCCGGCTTCAAGAAATGTCGAGATTGTGGGAAAAATGTCGTTGACTGACCCTCACAGAGTTTGTCTGTGGTGTTTGGGAGCTGAACACCATTGTTCGGAATGCGAGGACTGTATGTCCATGACAGCTAAGGCCCTGAAGGAGCGTAGGGGGAAGCTGGAGAAAGGTAAGACTTTTAAAGCTTCTTCTTTGTCGACGAAGTCGAGACATTCGTCTCCTCGTCACCATTCGCGCTCCAGGTCTCGGAGTGGGTCTCATCACTCCTCGAGATCGAAGCACTCGAAGAGGAGACATCGAAGATCCCCTTCTCCGTCTTCCTCTTCCTCTGTTTCGCCAAAAAGAATCCCTTGCCCCACGAAACATAGTTCCCGGGCTGAATGGGAGGAATTCCGAAAAAATATGATGAGCGTCTTCGAGAAAGCGGCCTCGAAGACTGCCGAGAGCGATGCTCTGGTCGAAAGAACCGAAGGTCAAAAACGCCGCGAGTCGCAGTACCCGGCGAAGGAAACCTCTCGAGCGCGTCTCGAACCCTCGATTAGGACTATGACCTCCAAACCTTCCTCGAAGGTGCCGTCGACTAGGGTTCCGTCGAGGTCGATGTCTTCGACGCCGTTGTCGAAGGGACCTTCGACACACGGGTCTGTCGACTCGACGCCAGCTTCGACGCCAAGAAAAGTCACGGTTACGACACACCCAGTGACTATCCCCAGGTCCTCGACGTCGATGGCTTCGAGATTGTCGAGTAGAATTCCAATTCTGTCGAGGTCTTCGAGGCCTCCGCTTTTGTTTTCGACGCCACGCTCGAAGCCTTCGGCGTCGACGACATCAACGTTTTCGAGGCCGATAATGACAAGTTCGGCACCCTCTGCCTTGGAAATGGGATTTACTCCCTTTATGAGTTCAGAACAATTGAGAACTATGTCCTCAATTTTGGAAGAGGGTGAATTGTCTGAACAGGAAGACACATTTGAGTTGCAGGGACCTGTAACCCCAATTAGAGAGGAATTTTCCTCTGAAGAGCGCAGGTTAAAGGATCTTCATGATTCCTTACATGAGGCAAGTGGGTTAGACACTTCCCCTGAGGTGGAGTTTGCTAAGCCAGACCCGGGGGAGCATGCTGAAACCCCATATAGAGCCTTAATGGCCAGGATCACAGAGTTCATGGGGTGGTCTGCACCTTCACAATCTTTCCAACAAGATGACCTCACGGATATTCTTGACAAAGGCCCACAGGAGGATCCTGTGGTGCCTTTTCATAAAGCTCTTCAGAGAAAGATCATGACAAACTGGGAAACCCCAGATGTAGTACCAGCAGTAAATAAAAAACTGTCTACAAAGTACAGGGTATCTTCTACAGATCCAGAGTTTTTGTCTAAACACCCATCCCCAGAAAGTCTGGTGGTACAGGCAGCATCCTCTACCGATGTCAAGACGGCTTATCCTACCGTCCCACAGGACAGGGACGATAAAAAATATGACGCTATGGCAAAGAAAGTCTTTTCAGCATGTAGCATGGCGTTAAAATCTGTTAATGCTACTTGCACCCTTGCTAGGTTCAGCCATACACTTTGGGAGTGTGCTTCTACAGCGGCTGACTGCATCCCGGAGGGAGAAGAAAGGGATGCGTTCCTGAATATTATACAGGATGGTAAAGACGCTATGTGCGAATCCATCCAGACGGGCATTGATTCGGCTGACAGTATTAGCAGAGCAATGGCGGCAAGTACATCAACCAGGAGATTCGCTTGGTTGAGAAAGTCTGGTTTCGCCCCAGATGTGCAAGCCAGGCTCTTGAACATGCCATTCGATGGCTCTTCTTTGTTCGGGAAAAAGGCGGATGACAGTTTAGAGAAACTGCAAACTTCAAAAGCAGCAGCAAAATCCCTAGGAGCTGCAATCCGTCAGACTCCTTTTCGTCCCACAGGAACCTCTGCGAGGGGCAAGTCCTTTCGCTTCTACTCCGCATTCGGAAGAGGTAGAGGACGACCGGCTCAAAGGGGACAAAGAAGAACTACCCGAGGTAGACGGGGAAGATATTTAAAAGCCGCAGCAACAGCAGGTACCTCTTTACCATCGGCATCTGCATCAGCCGCCTCAAAACCACTCTGAGGACTTCCCTCACAGGACACCTGTAGGAGGCAGGTTGACTCAACATCTGGCGGTATGGCAGGCTACCACGTCAGATGCTTGGGCATTGGAAACAGTTGCCCAAGGTTACTGCCTGCCTTTCCTACGTATACCTCAGTCATCCACCGGGGATCAGCTCTCAGAAAGCTCCAGATCCGCTCCTCTTGCAGGAAATTTGGGACCTGCTAGAGAAAGGTGCCATAGAACCGGTACCTGTAGCGGAGAGGAACAAGGGCTGGTACTCCCCTTACTTTCTCATTCCAAAGAAAGACGGAGGACTGAGACCCATCTTGGACTTGCGAGAATTGAACAAATTCCTCAGAAAAGACAAATTCAAGATGGTCACTCTTTCTCAGATCCTCCAGGCCCTTCAGTTCCAGGACTGGTTGGTATCTCTGGACCTTCAGGACGCTTATTTCCATGTGCCTATCAATCTCAAACACAGGAAATACCTGAGGTTCGCAATTGGCAACTCTCACTATCAATTTCGAGTGCTGCCATTTGGGCTGACCTCCGCCCCGAGGGTCTTCACCAAGTTAATGTCGGTAGTGGCTGCAAGTCTAAGGAGGGAAGGGATTCACGTCTACCCCTACCTGGACGATTGGTTGATCAGGGCTGTTTCTCCGGAACAAGCTCAGATCCAGCTAAATCACGTGTGCCACTTCCTTCACAGACTGGGCTTCTCCCTCAATTTAAAGAAGTCACAAATGATACCATCGCAGAGACTCCAGTTCATAGGAGCGATCCTGGACACTTCCCTGGGAAAAGCCTCGCCACCAGAGGTGAGGGCTCAAGATATTCTACAGATGGTTACCAAGTTCCAACATGCCCAACGTCTCCCAGCCTTCGACTTTTTGAGGTTGCTAGGCCTCATGGCATCCTGCATTTTCCTAGTGCCGGAGGCTCGCCTGAGAATGAGATCCCTCCAGTGGGCACTGAGGACTCAGTGGTCACAATTCTCAGGGAGAATGACAGATCTTCTTCAGGTTCCCGGCAGGGTGGCTTGAGACCTTCAGTGGTGGGCCTGTCAGGAGAACATTCTGAAAGGAGAACAGTTTTGGCAACCCTGGCCAGAGATAACAGTAGTCACGGATGCCTCACTCACGGGGTGGGGAGCCCACGCCAACGACTTGACCACCAGCGGTCGTTGGTCTCCATCGGAGTCCAGACTACATATCAACCTGTTAGAGCTGAGAGCCATCAGACTTGCGCTGAAGGCGTTCCTGCCAGCTGTACAAGGGAAGAACGTCCTGATAATGATGGACAACACGGTGGCCATGCATTACCTCAAGAAAAGAGGAGGCGTAGGATCACTACCCCTGTGCAGAGAGGCGATGCAGCTCTGGTTTTGGGCAATCCAAGAAGGAATCTCTCTATCGGCAGTTCACCTAGCCGGAGAGAAGAACTTGACAGCGGACGCTCTGAGCAGGCAGAACACAGTCTCCCACGAGTGGGAGCTAGCTCAGGAAGTCCTTCAAGAGATCTTTGCCCTTTGGGGAACCCCTCAGGTAGATCTGTTCGCCACCAGCCTAAACAGGAAATGCGACCTGTTCTGCTCAAGGGAATTTCCCCCGAGAGGAGCTCTGGGAGACGCGTTCATAGTGGACTGGGAGTTTCCGCTTCTGTACGCGTTCCCACCGGTCCCTGTCATTCCTCAAATGATCAGGAGGTTGAGAAGATTCCGGAGAACCATGATCCTAATTGCCCCGGATTGGGCCAGGAGAACGTGGTACCCGGACCTTCTAGACTTGTCCATCTGCCCTCCAATTCGACTTCCACTCAGAGAGAACCTACTCTCACAGAAGGGAGGTTAGCTTCTCCATCCAGACATCAAAACCCTCAACCTTCACGCTTGGCTTCTGAAAGGCTGAGGTACAAGGATTGGGACCTCCCTGATGATGATATGGAGGTGTTGCTTTCGGCAAGGAGGCCAGCAACAAAGTCTTTATACCGCTGCCGTTGGAACAGATTTTGCAGCTGGTGTAGAGAACAGAATATCGACCCTTTTTCATGTGGTACACCAATGGTTTTGTCCTTCCTACTACATTTGGCAAATTCAGGCCTTCAAGTTGGCACCATTAAGGGCTATCTCGCAGCGCTATCCATCTTTAAGCGTACTGCGGAAGAACCATCCTATTTCAAATTACCCTTGGTAATACAGTTTCTAAAGGGGTTAACCAATGTTTATCCCCCAAGACCATTCCAAATTCCCCTATGGGATTTAAACTTAGTACTAACTTTCCTGATGGGTACACCTTTCGAACCTCTCCATTCTTGTTCGTTAAGATTCCTTACCCTTAAAACTGTTTTATTAATAGCACTTACATCTGCTAGAAGGGTGAGCGAATTACAAGCTCTTTCTTGTAAACCCCCTCAGACAATATTTCACAAAGACAAAGTTGTCCTGCAAGTGAAGCCTAATTTCCTCCCAAAGGTGGTTTCTGAATTCCATATCACTCAGAAGATTACCCTACCATCTTTCTATCCTCCTCCTCACCCGGGGAAAGAGGAAGAGAGGTTACACAGGCTAGACCCTAGGAGGGCTTTAAGTTTTTACATCAGTAGACTAGCCAGGATAAGACAGGCAGACCAGCTGTTTGTAGGTTACGCAGGTCACAAGCTGGGGCTACCAATAACTAAGCAGACCATTTCCAGATGGATCATTCTAGCCATTCTGGAGTGTTATAAACTGGCAGGGAAAGAGCCCCCTCAAAACCTTAGGGCTCATTCAACCAGAGGTATTGCAGCTTCATCGGCCCTCAAAAGGGGCGTGCCGGTAAAAGACATATGTGCGGCCGCTACATGGTCGTCTGTCCATACCTTTACACGTTTTTACAATTTGGATTCCTCCTCCAGTCAAGAGACTAGGTTTGGAAGGGCTGTACTGCATTCTATTCATCAATAGAAGACAGCGTGAAGTCAGTACTCCCTCCTCCGATAATAGAATACTGCTATGGGAGCCTATCTAAGATGAGGAATACGTCGGAGGACACAATCCCTTCGAAGAACAAGTTACTTCTTACCTTGTAACGTTCTTTCGACGGGATGTTCCTCCGACGTATTCCTCATCGACCCTCCCATCCATCCCCGCAGTTCTACTTCCCTTGTTGTTGCAGCTTACGCTCCTTCAGGGTGATTAGTTAGTCCAGAAAGTATTATTGTGGGCTACAAAACGGAACTGAGCAACGGACGCTGCGCGTAGCCTTTATAGGCAGGATGACGTCGACGTCGATACGGCGGCTGTCGAGGGACATCGACTCGGAGGACGTTGATGCGCAGCGCCCTCTAGAGAAAAAATTTGCCGAGGCCAGCAGAGCTGGAAGGAGATATCTAAGATGAGGAATACGTCGGAGGAACATCCCGTCGAAAGAACGTTACAAGGTAAGAAGTAACTTGTTCTTCTTCCAGGTCCAAGTCGGGAAGATGCAGGATTCAGGTGAGTATGAATAAAACTCTTGCTCTAACCTTTCCTTCTGTTTTCCTTGCAGGGTTCAGGAGCTCCGGGGTGTAGACGGGCGTGGCTGAAGACTGGAAGCTGCTGCAGGCACGGTGAGCGTTACGCTGCTACTGCAGAATAACGCGAAGCAGGTGTGGCTGTCCATAGCTTTGGAAGAAGTCCCAGGTAAGTATTCTTCCACTGCCCCACCCAGGTAAGAAAATAGTCCCTGCATTAAAATAGTCCCTCCTAAGCCTCATTTGGCTTAGGTCTTCATGCAGCATGGTCTGCATCAGGTGAGTAAGCAGCATGGTCTGCTTTAGGTAAGTTATCATAAATGAGCCTGGCGCCTATGGCGCCAGGACTGACTTTGTCCTTATGAGCCTGGCGCCAAAGGCGCCAGGACTGCACCCAAACAGCCCCTAACTGGGGCTTTTGGGCTTGCTCCAAATGGCGTGATGCCTGCTTCCGGGGCTGCTGGGCCTGGTCTGGTTTCCTGGGGGCAGGCATCATGACAGTACTCAAGGTACTTCCTCATCAAAAAGAAGACAGGCGGTTGGCGCCCCATCCTGGACCTGTGTCGGTTAAACAAGTACATGAAGGCACAGAAATTCAGGATGGTCACCCTCCAGCACGTGCTGGGTCAGCTGGAGGAGGGCGACTTCATATCGTCGTCGGACCTGGAGGATGCTTACTTCCACATCCCCATTCTAAAAAGACAGTTTCTCAGGTTCGTGGGTCAGGACGCCACTACCAATTCAGAGCCCTGCCGTTTGGATTAAAGTCTGCACCCAGGGTATTCGCCAAGTGCCTGGCACCAGTGGTGGCGCGGCTGCGCCTGCAGGGGATCCACGTCTACCCCTACCTGGACGACTGGCTAATCCGTGCAAGGACAAGAGAACTCGCCGTCGAACACACAGCGAGGACCGTCCGGCTGCTCACGTAACTGGAATTCGCCATCAACTACCCCAAATCCCATCTGGTTCCATAGCAAGTAGCACTGTTTCTGGGAGCGAAGCTCGATACAGTGGGCCAATTGGCCTCCCCGTCGGAGGAGAGGACGAAGGCCATTTTGGGCAAGGTGCAACGCCTGCTAGCCACGGACGTGGCCAGGGTGAGGTCCATCAAGTCCCTCCTCGGGATGATGTCCTCATGCATCTACCTTGTACCCCTTTGCAGACTTCGGATGCGTCCGCTACAGGAGTTCCTCGACGCCCGCTGGTTTCAGGCGACGGGCTGCTTCGAAGACAGGATCCCTCTTGACGAGGAGTTCCGTCGAACGATCCTATGGTGGGGTAATCGTGCGCACCTCACGGCAGGCACAGACTTTCTGACCCCGATGTTTCAGGAGACGGTGACGACGGACGCCTCCCTGGGGCTCACACCGGAGATCTCCACGCAAGAGGCCTTTGGCTCCTGGAGGAGAGGTCTCTCCACATCCACATTCTGGAGCTTCGAGCAGTGTTCTGGGCACTCAATTCGTTCCTTCCGTCCCTCAAGGACAAAGTGGTGAGGATCTTCACCGACAACACCACCACGATGTTCTACATACGGATGCAGGGAGGCACCAGATCCCCAGCCCTATCCAAGGATGCCCTAGGTCTGTGACACTGGGCCGTCGCCCAGGGGATGTTTCTGGTTCCCTTCCACTTGGCAGGGATAAAAAAGACCATCGCCGACTCACTCAGCAGGGAGCTGCGCTCGTGCCACGAGTGGGAACTACGTCAGGACCAGGTGGATCGGCTCTTTCGACGACGGGGCAAACCCCGGATCAACCTTTTCGCAATGGTGACGAACTCCAAGTGCCAGAGGAACTCCAAGTGCCAGCAGATTCCCGCAGCCGAGGAGCATGGGCGATGCTTTCTCGTTCCCTTGGGACGGCCTGTTTCTATACGCGTTCCCTCCGTTGCTGTTGCTGCTCCGTCTCACCAACCAGCTCAAGAAGTCCAGGTGCAGAATGATCCTCGTCGCACTGGTGTGGCCGAGGCAGATCTGGTCCCCGGACCTTCTGGACTTGTCAACGTCCCCACCAGTCAAGCTGCCGGCGGACGCGGATCTTCTCTCCAGAGAAGGAGGCACCATTCTTCATCACGACCAAGAGTCGCTGAACTTGCAGGCCTGGCTCCTGCAGCACTAGAGTTTGGAGGGTACGATATCCCGGCTGACTGCAGAGAGGTTGTTGCAAAAGCCAGGGCGTCCTCCACTCTTAAATGTTATGGTCATAAGTGGAAGAGGTTCTCTGGTGCTGTGCACAGAAGATTAACCCTCTGCTGATTACGGCCCCTCAAGTACTGCCGTAGCTACTGTCGCTGGCCAAAGCTGGACTGGCTCACGCCTCCATCAAAATACATCTGGCTGCCATCTCCCGAAATACCAGGACTACGGGACGGGCGTCCTTGTGGTCTCATCGCCTGGTGAAGGAATTTATGAAGGGACTATTCCGATCGTTCCCACTGGTGAAGGCTCCAGCCCCGGCGTGGGAGCTTAATGTGGTGCTGACCAGGCTCATGGGGGGGCCCCATTCCAGCCTATGCATTCGGCGCCTTTGAAGTTTGTCGTGGAAGACCGCGTTCCTCGTAGCCATCACCTCCGCACGACGAGTGGGAGAGATCCAGGCCCTATCTTGCAAGCCTCCATACTTGACTTTTCACGACACGAGGGTGGTGCTGAGGACGCCCCCCTCCTTCATGCCCAAGGTGCCATCGGACTTCCACCTCAACGAGCCCTTGGTGTTACCAGTTTTCTTCTCGTCGCCTTCGACGCCGGCCGAGAGGACTTTGCACTCGCTGGATGTAGCTAGAGCGCTGAAGTTCTACGTGGACTGCACAAAGAGTTTTTGGAAGACGTCACAGCTGTTTGTGAACTTTGGGACTGTAAATCAAGGGAAGGCTCTCTCAAAGACTTCCATTTCCAGATGGCTCTCCGGCTGCATCATGCACTGTCACCGGTTGGCAAACCGACCGCTGCCCGGCCGTCCGAAAGCCCATTCGACCAGAGCGATCGCTGCTACCACGGCGTTCCTGTCTGGTGTGCCCCTGCTGGACATCTGCAGGGCTGCTACGTGGAGGTCGACGCACACCTTCACAAGATTCTACTGCGTCGATCGGGACTCCAGGGAGGAGTCCAGGGTCGGCCAAGCAGTGCTGCGCAACCTATTCGCTTGAGGTGAACCTGGTGAGGAGGTAAGAGATGCTTAATGTTGAGTTGTTGTATTGCTTAATGTTGAGCCTGTTGCTACCTCCCGTGGTTGTGCATGTGTGTACTACTATGTATTCTTTTATTCATGAGCATGTGAATCCATGCCAGACCCCATGCTGGAGAAGGAACAAGTTACTTACCTGTAACTGTTGTTCTCCAGCATGGGTCTGGCATGGATTCACATGCGAACCCTCCCGCCTAACCCTCTGCGGCTCTTCACTTGGTCATACTGCCACTTTACGTGCTACCAAATCGGAGGATGGCTGCCAGAGGCGGGGTTTAGGGAGAGGACAGTCATTGGCTGGGGGCAGTATGACCCAGAGATCAGTGATTGGTTACTACTAAGAAAGACAGATCAGAAACGAAACTGATACTGATTTTTTCTTTACCGAGGATTCCCAACCTGACGGGGAATATTCATGAGCATGTGAATCCATGCCAGACCCATGCTGGAGAACAACAGTTACAGGTAAGTAACTTGTTCCCTTTTTAGGTTTAACAATGTTACAAATGTGTGCTTGACATATTGTTTAACAAGGGTTTTTCCCTTTGCAACACTTACTATGCTGTTCCCTTGTTCTAATGTTGAGAGTTTTTCAAGGTGCTCTTTTGCTTTTTGACTGTTTGGGATATTTCTGCTGCTCTAGGTGTGGCTGGCTCAGTATTTGGTTACTCACACTTCCTTCACTCCGTAGGTACGTCTGTCATTGATGGTTCATGCTTGGCTGCACAGGGCTTGCTCTTTGCTACGTCTATGCCTCATCAATGAAGATCCTTGAAAACAAATCTTTGAAGTTAAAAAAACGCTTCGACATAAATCAAGACTAAAAAGGCAAAACCCATCCCCAGAAAGGGAGGTGCCTGCCCATACTTCATGAGGGTAGGAGTCGCTCTATTTGCACGTGCTCTGAGGGCGTGGGTTGGGCAGCCACAGAAGAGGTAGAGTAAATGCGTCTGCCAATGTGCAACTCAGGTACACTGCCATAGTGTGCGAAAATTAAGAAAGTGTGATCACTGAAGCTTGGTTGTGAAAGCCCACTCGCATACATCCAAATTCCTAATTGGCACAAATCAAGACCTTGTTGGTGTATATGGCCAGTTGACCTGCTACCCAGACATTCTGCTTTGTAACACTCATTCTCTCTATTGCACTGTTTTCTCCATAGTCGCGCTTTGTGCAACTATATGCACCAAATCCAAAAATGAGAATGGTGACAAGGAGAAAAATAGGTGTCACTGAGACATGCCATTATATCTAGGTACTGTATGATCAATGCAGTATGACTAGAGGGTTAGAGCTTTGGATTCAAATATGGCGAATGAGGCTTCTTGAGAAAGTTGTTGCCCTTAATTATTATTCTCCTATTAGTTCAGTTGGCATTGGTCATACAGTGCTTAAACAGTGCAAGCTGAGCACATGACCTTTGAAAAACATGGATTGTGACGTGGCCAAAGGTTTGGTATGATTGCGGTTTGCATGCGTCACCTTTTATAACTGCCATACATTTTTAACAAACCTTTAGGTATTGTTTTCTCTCAACATGAGGAGTGGAGGAGGTTCACGTGTTCAACCACTCATGCTGCAGGAGTCTCCCCTAACTACCTCTTCTATTATCATTGCAGTTACTGGTGCCAGCTTCTTTGTGTTCAGCGGAGCTTTAAAACAGTCTTCAGGGTTCTTGGCCAAATCCAGCATTGTAGAAGGTAAATCATTCAATTGCATGAGCTATTTTATGTTTTCTGGCAGACTCACCTACTGGTTACACACATCCGTATATCACATTTTGATTAATACTTTTCTCTTTTAAGCATTCTTTTCATTGATCTTCACATGGTAATGAAACATCCGAGGTTTCTATTACAGCCTTTTTTGTATCTGAGTGAGAGGTCAGTAATGTGAGGCTCACAACTGGATTTAGATTTCTCAGAATTGAACATTTTATTGTGCAGACAATTGTAAAATAACCCCTAACTAAACCTACTCGACCATGGGATTCCCTACCTAGTCTAATATCTCTGGTCTAGGGAAAACCTCCTAGCATTCACAAAACTAACCCATGCGTGAAAAAGAAGGCGTAACTGGGGAAGTACTGCAGGGAACTACACGGAACGCCCACACGCACGCGAAAAACCCGTATTCATAGATCCGAATACGGGAAACCCGCGCACGGCAAAAGACACGCACAGGCGTCAACGCGTCCGCCACACGAAGGCAGGCGGAAGCGTCCCCGCGCACAGTATAAAAGTGCGCGCAAACAACAAACGCGTATATACAGCTACGTTGAATGCCCCATTTGTCGCAGCACTGATCGTGGGACACCGCAGTAGGAGAATAGCCAGGGCACGCATTTTCGCACCACGGACAAGCCTTTTTGGGATGCCTGATGACCAGGTCTATGGCAGGTATAGGTTTCCACCCCATATCATCCTAGACCTGGTCAGGGAGTGGGAAGATGACCTTACAGCCCCCACCCTTTGCTCCCAAGCATTGAGCCCCTTGGAGAAGCTGCTCAATGTCCTGCATTTTTTGGCCACTGGGTCATTTCAGCGGACTACTGCTATAGTGGGGGGGGGTCTCACAGGCCACGCAGTCACGCTGCCTACACCAGGTACTGGCAATCATGACAGCGCGCCCCTCAGTCCGCAGGCACATATACATGCCAAGAACACCCGCAGAAAGGCAGGCCGTTGTCCTGGATTTTTTCAGGGTGGCACACTTCCCCAAAGTGCTCGGTGCCATAGATTGCACCCATGTGGCCCTACGTCCACCTAGGTCCACTGAGCACATATACCGAAACCGCAAGCACTGGCATTCCATCAATGTACAGGTGGTATGCGATGCAAAGGGAATCATCACCTCTGTCTATGCAAACTACCCTGGCTCCACCCATGACAGTTTCATATACAGAATGTCCGCCCTGAGCCGGGCCCTGGAAGCTGGGCATCATGGCGACACATGGCTCCTAGGTGAGTACAAATGCCCTTGCACATGCATGCAAGTCACACACAGACAAATACCCAAACCCTAATAATCTCAACTATTATCACCTCCCCAGGGGACAGTGCCTACCCTCTGAGCAACCACATAATGACGCCAATCCGGAACCCCACCACACCACCCCAGGTAAGATACAACGCCGCCCATATTGCAACCAGGGCCATAGTGGAGCGCACATTCGGAGTGCTCAAGTCACGTTTCCGCTCCCTTGACCGCTCTGGCGGGCAACTACTCTATGCACCACCAGTAGTGTGCAGGATCATTGTGGCAGCATGTGTCCTGCACAATGTTGCAACACGGCAGGGCGTCCCGGTGGACATGGTGGTGCCCCCACATCTCCAACCACAGGCACAGGCGCTGCCCATGGGAGGGGATAGGGCATGTGGCGAGGAAGCCCGGACCCAGCTTGTGGCCACATTTTTCACCTAAACTCCCACCCCTGCGGAGTGCTCACAGGCCTGGCACATACCAGGTGACAATCGATGATGACAAAGAGACAGTCAACTGTCACAACCCTACCACCCTGAGATAGTTGCCATGGAAGTGCCACATCGTCTGCATCCCTAGCTACTTAAACACAAGCTATCCCGTGTGACCAAAAGGCACACATATGACATGATATGGCCTATACACAAGTATTTCAAGGTGCAATGAGGCAGGGAGGGGGGAACAAGGGAAGACAGACCACGGTAATACTAGGCCAGGTGTCATTTAAATTGTGCAGGGGAAGGGGAGGGGGGTGGGGGGGGGGGAGTGCAGTACAGGGGAAGTAGACCAAAAAACAAATGCATAGGTCGGCTGGTGGCAACTGCAAAGGTAGGTGCAGACAAGTGCTGGGAAGGGTGGGCTGTAGGGATAGAGAGACAGTACCGCAGTGCAGGGGTTGCCAGGAAGGCCGTGCAAGTGGAGAGTGGCTGGGCCAGGGACCGAGGTCGGTGAGAGTGGCCCAGTTGCAGCTCCAGTGCAGTTCCAGTGAAGCATTCCGCAAGGGAGAGGCAGAGAGAAAGCAGAAGCAAAGAGGAAGATCTTGAGGTGCTTCCAGAACTGGAGATGGTTCCCCTCAAGTTCAAGTGAGGCAGGAAGGCTGTTCCAGAGGGAGGGCCCTGCCGCGGAGAGATCTAACCCCAGCTAGTTGCTCTGAGAAGCGGATGACCCTGACATGCAAGGTGTGCATCACACACCCCTGCAAAACAGGCCATGGCCATCACTGTCATGTCACTCAAACCCTCCCAAACCACAACATGACATGGCAAGCAATACCCATACACCAACACAGTAACGATGAGGTCACATTGCCATGTCCTAAATCTACAGTGGCATCAGACAATGATGCCTGACCCGGAATCAGATGAAATGACAGACCAACAAAATCTCCCACCCAAAATAAGTCATTTCCAAATGCATTAGAAGAGTTGTAGACGTAACATAACAATGAATGCTTGTCTACATGCACATTGTGCATTGCAAAATCAACACTGCAGCTCATGTGTGCTGTGTCCTACTCCTGCAATACACTGCTCAGCGCACAGCACAGTGAACAGCCTTTGTGTGTGATGCACACCCTGAGCATCACAGCTAAGTGACAGACCACATCAAACAGCAAATTAGGCATGTACAGGATCCATAATCGGTCACGGAACATGTGCTGCAGGGACACAGTGGGCACCAGAAGGCAAACATTGTACACGTGGATATGCAAGGGTGGGAGTACATGTAGTGCATCAGAGTGCAAGTGTGTGGTTCTGCAAGGACATGCACTCCACATATGCATGTGCACTCAAGTGACCATTAGTGTTCTCTACACATCACATGTGAACATTCACCATGTGTACACCCCAGCATGTCAAACCACAACTATCCCCTCGCACCTGAATGGTAAACACAACACATGAACAGGCATTGATCAGCAGAACACAACATGTACATAGGATATCACCATTACAATGTCAGAGTTCCCATCACACTGCAGGGCAAGGCAACTATCAACAACAACCCCCCCTCCCTCACAAATGACCATGACCCACTGAACAACTGCACCTGGGTCATGGAGCCTTCAAACCTCAATTCCACCTGGCCACAGGATCACCTTTACCCTTCGTCACCATCTCCCATCTTGTGTGTAAAAAGGTGCCTGCACCCTCATAATCCACACTCGTATACAAAATCCAAGCCATAAAAACGAACCAGAACACCCTCCAGTAGATGACTTGACGTAGCAGTACCTCACAAAGGCCAAGTACTACCACAATGATGCAACAACCAAGGTAGCACAGTAAAACAATGTCACAACAGGATGTGAAACATGTGTGGTACATGACATAGGATGATGCACCATGAACGTATGTGTACTGTCACAGGTCCCCTGTACAGGCGCGGGAGTGTCACGAAACAACCACCCCCACCATGTCCCGGGTGCCTGCAAGGTCAAACTCACACAGGCCCCTGAGACCTTGGTGGGGAAGGAGGTTCAGGGATATGCAGTCGGGACAGGTGTTGACACACTGGATGACTGGAATGAGTGGCAGGAGAGGGGAGGAGGAATGACACATGAAACTAGGGAATGCACGAAAATGTACTACCTGCATGAACACATACACAATCCAAACAAACTTGGACATCATTGTCATGGCCTTCTGTAGTCCAGGCTTAGGAGTGGTACGAACCAACCACCCCCTCTAGGGTTTTGGCACCTGCAAGTTCGGGGCTTACACAGGCATCCGCAACCCCAGCGGGGAAAGAGGGTCAGGGAACGTTGCTTGGATAGGTACGGGAAGCAGGAACACCGGGTAGAGGGTACAGGGTTCAAAATTGCATAGGATTACGGGTGATTAGGGGGATAAAAACATACCAAATTGAACCACACATACATCCATGCATTAGTACACTCCCCAGCAAGCCTATGCAGAGCAGTTTGAAAGAAAAACAACAAGACACTTAGCTCTGGTTTTGAGTGCTGGCCTCCTGCCTACGCACTCTCGGGTCCGGTTACAGGAGCACTGCAATGCTGCAAAGAGAGCCACAGTCAACAACCTGTACGTGCCAATTACACAAAAACACAACACCAAACATGCCACAGAGCAACAAACTACTCTACAAACAGACAATCTGGTGTAGATCCTTTGTACCCATATATAACATCACCCCTGTGACGGGTCATACAAGTCAATGCAGTAAGTCAGCCGCCGGTGGGTGCGTGGCAAATGGAACACCAATGTGTCACAATTCACACAACATGCAATGTTCCCTGGGTAAGCAGACAGACCCATATAGCAAGCCATGACTTCTGAGCAAGTTGCGTACCACCATGACCGAAACAAAGTTGGCAGTGCATTTATCATAAAGTACATGGAAAAGACATGCACTGCACCCGAGTATGTCCCTTGCTGTATGTCCCTGTGAGCTGCCCCTTTCCATGTCTCGGAAGGCTACATGGTTGATACAAGTGCCTCAATGGACCTTGGTGTACCGGAGGGTATGTGCCACTGCCCCTGCATGTGTCCCAGACAACCTTACAATCAACAGCGATCAGTCCACCAACACATCTGAGCTGCATTGTGCGCTTCAACACCAATATTCGTCTAAGCTCACCCTCAGTGCTGTGACTAAGCCTGCATGTGCAACTCGCCTGGTGCAAGCTTTGCTGTGTCGTGGCCCCCCCGTGCTGCTCACCTTGCCTGCAGTTCCTTGGAACATGTCAGCAGTTCTAGGATGTGGGTCTGCAATCCCTGTGCCTCTGCTTGTGCACACATGTGCATGTGGGCACCAACAAACGTGCCCAGAATTCCGTCGTCCAGTGGGCCATGTCTGCTGGCAAAGGTGCTCTGGAGGCTCATCCCCCTGCAGAAAGGGCATGAAATACATATGCTTCAAAGTCATCTGTGTGTGTCTCATCAGGCATCTCATTACTTGACCATGTCAGAGAGTCACATCACAAATCACACCATCAGTCCATCTTTCACATCCAAAGTGTGGAACACTATCTACAACATGAATTGCAACAAGCACGTGTACAGTAAAGATATGAAACATACTACACAATGCATAGCAATTAATGTACACATTAATCATGACACACCCCATCTAGCAAAAGCTGAACAGTGGACAATAACACCAAAATCATCCCCACTAGAGGTGTCAACACAAGTAACACAGCACCAGACATGCCACAGATATGACAGTCCAAAGCCCTTGTGTAACACCGAACCATCCTTGCGAGCCCATGGACAAGGGAGGCAGGAGTGGCATATGTGAGTCAAGGACCCCAAGCAACAACCACATACACAAGACAAGCCTGAAGGGCCCAGCTGGAACAGACAGTGGATGCCTTCAAAAGCCACAAAGCACCGCACCGTCACATGAAAGCACAATAGACTAGCAATTTTAAACTAAATCAACTATTAACTAATTACACTAACAATGGAAAACCTACATTACCTAATTAAACTAACTATCAAACAGAAACTTAACTAACTAAACTAAAAGAAAAATCAAAAATGGCCACATACGACCCGGGGGGCAGGGGAGGCACCCAGGAGGGGGGAGGTACAGGGTGCTGCTCAACATCCACATGCGATGATGCTGAGCCAAAAAAAAAACCTCCATGGGCTCAGCGCCTGCACAGCCCGACCTATGTGGGAGATGGATGGTCGTCCGAGTCTGGCTCATCCTGGAAAGGAGGATGTGGCACAGTAGCCTGGCCACGCCTAGCCGCAGCTTGCCCCTCGTTGGCAGCAAGTCTGCCGGACGGGTGAGCCTGGTTCTGTGGCGATGTGACGTAGGTCTTCCTCTTGCAAGGTAGCACGTGTAACACGGAGTTCCCCCTGCAAGGCCTGGCTGGACAACCGCTGCACCTCCCGGCAAGCCTGTAGCTCAGCCGGGATGGTACGCTCAAGCTGTGCAAACCTCTCCTCTGCCTGTTGCCTCTGGGACATCATAAGGACACCCAGAGTGGATCTGAGGGAAGCATACTCCTCCGTCAGGGCATCCATGTGCGCCTCTGCGTGAGCAGCAATTGCTTGACGCAGAGACGACATTTCAGCCTGGCGTGCCCTGTCTGAGGCCGCCATGCCCAGCCTGAGCGAGCGGGCCGTGGACCGTGCCGCCTGCTGCTGGAGAAGCACCTGCCTAGCAGGGGGGAGCACAGATCGGGCCACACGCTCCATGCTCTCAGCGATGTTCTCCATTGCTGCCCCCCTGCCGTTCGGAATTGGCAGTCATGTCTTGCTCCCACTCAGTATACTGCGGTTGCGCGCGGCGTCCGCGTTGCCAGGCTTGACCCCTGCGGGACCCAAGGACCGGGGGTCCTCGCTGTGTTGGCACCGCCCGCGGCTGCACGACTACATGCCCCCGTCAACGTGATATCCCAGGCACATCAGTGACTGGTGTGGAGGGTGACCCTGCGTCCCGATCCATCACGGGCGGAGGAACCAAGACTGTCTGATCCCTCAGTGCAGGGGTCGCAGACAGAGGAGTGTCCACATCAGAATCACTCACCCCTGACACATGGACTTGATGCTCATCCAACTGAACATGGACGTCATCAAGGCTGGACTCGTAGGCAGCCAGAGACAAGATGGACTGCAGCACTTGGGGGTTTTCGTGGCCTACACCCCACGACCCCCACTAGTGCCGGGTTGATGTGGTGGTAACAACCCTGTGTCTGGCATGACAACACCATCCCCCGCCTCCATTGCGTCATCACCTGAAAAATAGAGGGAAAAAAGGTCACTACACATGTCAGAAGCACACAACACACACACACCGACAGCAAACGCATCCGGCAGACATGTGACACACAACATATAACCTGGCATGCATGCTGGGTCAACTTTGAATAACTTCTGTGATCAGACCTGTTGAAAGGTGGCAGTTTCCATGGAAGTGGGTCTATACAGCGCAGAAAATGTGTACGCCACTCATTACCTACATGTACAAGGACTCCATGGTGTGTGCCAGGAAATGTGAAGGCAGTGCAATGTCAAATTCAGGCATCACGTGCATTGTGCATTCAATGTGTACCATATCTAGAAGCCAAGCACCCCTCCACCCCAGTACCAAAGCAGGGATGCCTAGCATGGTATCAAAAGGCTGACCATACACCTGTGTATTGACAGGCAGTGTTGACTGCCATCAACAGCTTAATGTGATTCAGGTGACAACACTGCAAATGATGCTGGGACAGTAGGCAGGACACATGATGAAAACTCTGGAGGCCGCCCACGTGTGAAGAAGACACAACAAGAGTTGGACAGTCATTGGCCATTGAACAGGCTGAGGCCTGTGAGCCACACAGATTGTCAGAGCCTAAACATGTGTGCAACGCAGGACTGAGCCACAGTTGACATGGGAAGGCTGATGAGATGGCAGGCAATGTATGTAACCAAGGACTTGTATTACAGTGATCATCCACACAAGGACACATAGGGGCATGCGTGCAATGAACATCGAGCATGATTGGGCACTCATGTCCCTGCGGGACATCTGACCCATGCACAGTACAAGTGAGATACCCTGCATCGAGTACTAAGGCTGTACCACACGGCATATGTCTGGCAGATTCTACGCTGGATGTTAGCATCTACACAGGACACATGAACAAGAAAGTACACATTGGCAAGATTGAAGCAGACCAGTGCAAAGGTGGAACTGGGGTGCAGAGTGGCGGAGGAGGGGCAAGGGAGCATGCCTACATGGAGTCCCGCAGGCAGAGGAGACATGCATGACGGAAGCATTACATTACTTACACATCAGAACCATGTACACGTCACATGTAGCGGCAATCATGCACAACACATACCACAAGTGAAACACACACGTCCTCAACAAACACGCATCAACACTCACTGGACTGCGCATCAAAGTCCAGCATCTCTCCCACTCCTTCGACCAATTCAGGTGGTATGAACTCTGCAACGAGAGCCTCATGCGGAGTGAGCTTTTCCTCCTCTGGTGCAGGCCCACCGCCAGTCACCAGAGTCAAGTTGTAATTAGAGGCACGCTTGGCCTTAGTGCTGCGTTTGATGTCATTCCAACGCCTTTTGCACTCTTGCGCCGTGCGCACCTCATGGCCGAATGAACTGACATGTTCCGCAACATGCTTCCAGTGGGTGTCAGGTTGGGCAGCCGTAGTGTGACTATTGGCACCCACTAGCATGTCACGGCTGTGGCCCCGCACGTAGTCCACGAGGAAGTCCAGTTCCTGCTTACAGAAAGGCTTCTTCCTCGACGTGCAAGAGGTTGTAGCTGTGTGTGGGATCCCAGCCTGTGCTGCAGGTGCAACCTTCCTCCTCTTGGACTGTGGCGCAGACCCTGGCTGGCTAATGCCGCCCTGACCAGTATGGCCAGTGGGTTCGGTGGATTGAGCCAAGGGAGTGGCAGGTGGAGGGATGACTAAAGGCCTGACTTGTGTCAGTGGCAGCTGGGTGCCCACTAATGGACCCTGCGCAGCAACATCAGCTGTGGCAGGGTCATTGACCGCAACGGTCCTGGTTGGCAGACTCACAACCGGGGTGCTGTTGGGTGCATCTGCCCCTGCACTTGCCAACACCCGGCTGTTCGGGGCAGCAGATGACATGACTGCCCCAGGGACACGTGTCTTGGTCTGAGCAGCCCGGCCTGCCCCTATGGTTTCCCCCCTGGCCTGTTGGAGATCTACCAAGGGCCCTTCAAGTGCCAATGCAGCCTGCGCTGGCAGACCCTGAGCCTGGCTGGCGGTGTCCACAGCTGCACCTGCAGCTACCTCTACCCTTGGGCCCGTGGCAGTCGATGGAACGGACTGCCGGGTCAAATGGGTGCCAGTGCCAGATGCAGGAGCTGCATCCCCTGGAACCACAGGGGGTGGTGGCATGACTGCACCGACACATGGCACAACATTGTGCTCAAGTGGCGCACCCCTGCCTCTTCCCCCTGCCGCCCTGGACACCCTGGAGTCCTCCTACTCCCTGGTCACCACGGCCACGTCCCCGACCACGCCCGCCACGAGGAGGACGCCCTGCTGAGGCGCCCCTCACCTTTGGTGGCCTCCCAACCATGGCACTGATGTAGTAGTGCTGGCACAGATGGAGTGGTGCCAATGGGAGGTGTACACCCAGTGCTTTAAGTGGGGTAAGAAATTGAGGGGGGGCCCTCGTTTGGGGGCGTGGCCTAAAAGTGCACAAATCATAGTAAGGTGCGCAAACATATATAAAAATGTATTTGAGCATTTATATATTTGTTTGCGTACTACTATGGTTTGTGACTTTTCAAGCCTTCTTTTATATACATAGCAATGTTACATATTTCTATGTTTATAAAAGGTGGCTTGTAAGTGCACAAAGCATAGTAAATTACGCACACTTGTGTGCTTACCTTACTATGGTCTGTGTACTTTTCAAGCTGTCTTTTATAAACATAGACATTTGTAACATATGTCTATGTTTATAAAAGACGGCTTGAAAAGTAGGCATCTTTTATAAAGCGTTGAGGACGGACAAAACCCAAGGTGGCTTTGTCCGTCGACAAAGCTTTATAAAAGATGCCTTGAATTGTGTACGATTCAAGCAGTCTGTTATAAACATAGAAATATTTCTACGTTTATAAAAGATGGCTTAAACGTACACAGTTGAAGGCATCTTTTATAAAGCCTTGCCAAAGGAGAAAGGCGCCTCGAGCTCAGTGATCTCTGCTCTGAGCAGAGATCACAGACCCTGAGGCGTCTTTCACCCTCTGCGAACCCGCGGGCTCCGTGATCTAATCTGCATATTTGATCATGGAGCCCGCGGGTTCGCTGAGGGTCAGTGACCTGGCGAGGGAAAACTAAAGGACTCTAGCTTCCTCTGATGGCCCCTCAGATGAGGGGTCATCAGAGAAAGTTACAGTGACTGACGGAAGTGCCAGCCAGGCACAGCAACGGTGTGCCTGGCTGGCACTTCTGTCAGCTTGCCTGACGTTAAAGTGGTGGGCGCATCTCCCGTCGCGGCTGCGGCCGCGGCGGGATAATGCGTCCTGCCATGGCGTGATGAGGTCGGGGGGCCCCGGCAGGGCCCCGGCTCAGCCCCACTTTTTGGAGACTGCCGGGGCCCGGCCCCGGCAGGCCCCGGCCCACTTAAAGCACTGTGTACACCACAATTGACCTGGGCAATTGGGGTGAAGGGGGTGGGAAGCAAGATGTTAACAGCCCCTCTGCACCTGCAAGGCTGTATGTGACCCTGGTGATGTGGTGACGGGTCACGCAACGCTCAGGCACCCCAAAACTGCAGTAAAACCGTGCACGCAACCCTGCAGCCTACGTGCGTGGATTCAACCTCCCGCAGTATGCGGTGGCACCCAGTAACACGAATAACGCATACGCGTGGGACACGCAGGCTACTATGACATCGAAAATGGTGCGATACACAGGGGCACCCGCAGTGGGAAAAAGAGAGTGTGCGACTCACCATCTGACTAGCGCGATGCAGAAAAACACGCGTAGCCAATACCCCCGCCAAAAGAAGAGATACGTCCTTGATAGCTGTGAAGTTGTGATGGCGCGCGAAACAGGAAGCAGCAACACACGTCGGTCTCCACGAAAGGCACGTACAGCGAAATGCTGGGCCCGCTCACCTTTAACCCGTGCTGAGGGAAACGCACGCGTGCGTCACGTCACTTACGCGCATGGGCCCTTTCCTCGTATTACACGCGGACGTGTAGTTTTTCTCGCGCGCTGAAATGCCCATGCACGCCTGTGCGCGTCACGTCACAGGGGCGCTTGCGCTTCAGGGGCCTTCTGTCCAATGAAATTGCGTATGCGTGCAGACGCGCTTACGCGCTAAGGGCCTTTCCTCGAATTACACGCTGACGTGCCGAATTTTCACATGCCAAATCACTCCGTATCAAGCTGGCCACGCGTAAGCCCAGAAGGCCGAACTACTGCCCCCCAGAGCCACGAGCACGCTCCCACCTGCCATCTGCTGCTGCCTGACTGCCTGCTGCCCACGTGCCCTGCCATTTGCTGCCTGCACATCAGCCAGGGGTGCTGTTGCTGTGACCACCCCTGCTGGAACCGAAGACTCCCGACTGGGATTCCATCGCTCCACAGCCCAGCCCCAGGACCCAGTTGCACACCCACTCCTGCCTCTGGGGTTGTCATATCGGGGCAAACACCATCTGAGACCACTGAACCCCCGGCCAGAGAGGCAGGGGGGCACCAGCTTCAGTGCCACCGAAGTATGTGTCCTGGTGGAGCAAGTCCTGGGGCAGTATGATGCCCTCTTCGGAAGTTCCCGCGCCGACAAGGAAGGACGGACTCGGATCTGGACTGACATCGTGACTGCCATCAACGCGGAGGGGGTGGCAGTCCGCGACTTCCAACATGTCAAGAAGCGCTGGGAGGACTTCAGGTCCAGGACCCTGAACAAGGCCCGGCGCCTCTTGAAGGCAGCGGATGCCAAGGGGCGCCGGGGCCACTTGTCGGAAGAACAGATGAGGGTCCTGGAGCGCATATCCCCAGCGCTCCACATCCAGGTCCTTGAGAGGCAGACCCGTCTGGAGTCGAGCGGTAAGTGTACATGCATCCTGATTGTGAGCTGTGCGTTTGGTGATTTTTCAGTAGTGTGCAGGTTGCACATCTGTTTGTATGGGGTCGAGTATGGGTGGGTGTGTACAAGGCCGTGGGGCTAACACATGCAAGGGCTGGAATGTGAGACATGGATGGTGCTTGTGTGTAGGCTTGCATGCCAAATGCAGTTGTGTGGGCACACATGTTTGGATGAATGTGTATGTAAGTAGATATGTCCGTGATGTCACGCATGTATGTTGTTTTCAGCTGCATGTATCCGCACTGTGTACATGTGCATCTGTGTGTATTTGACAAGGGTGCAACAGTGATGCAACATGGATGCACGTGACAGCCGGATGAGGAAGCCTGATTGGCAGATGTGACATGGATGCCCATCTGAACACTGCGACACTTGGCAGAGGTGTACACATGCATGCAAGTGTGGTGGTGTGTGTACATGTGTGGTGCACTTCCTGTGTTGCATGTGATGTCTGGCTCACCTTTGCCTGCTCATGCTGTTGTATGGGTATGGATGGTGCTGGCAGTTGCGATATGGCTGTGGTATGGCTCATGTGTGCGTGTTGAAATGACATGTGTGTTGGGGATTGTGATGGCATGTCTGAGGTTTGCCAATGCCACTCATGTACAACTGTCATGTGTGTATGTGTCCATTGTACAGTGCCCTGATGCCTGTGTTTTATTTCTCCCTGTCTGCAGCGTCAACTGATGAAGAGGGCGGAGAAGGTGCTGTGGAACACAGTGGCGGGGATCCCACCGCCAGCCGGAGACGCAAGGCCCGGCTCCCCTCCCATGTTGTCATCTCGTCGGGAAATGAGGAGTCCGTTGCCGCGTCCCAGGCCGCAGCTGCCGGGGGGAGGTCCAAGAGGCGGAGGTTGGAGTTGGACTCCTCGGCAGCAGAAGGGGCAGCTGGGACCCCACAGGGCCCAACGGGGGATGATGGCACGGAGTCATCCAGGTTGGTGGGGGATTTGGTGGAGGAGGAGGCCGTGCAAGCAACAGAGACGGGGTCTGGAGGTGGGGATCCCACTGGTGCTAGTGGTGCAGTGCAGGACCAGGGACAGGAGGCAGCACAGGCCGCCGCGGAGGTGCCTGTGTGCAATCCTGTCCCTGATCCTGTCCCTGCATCATCTTGCACCAGCAGGGATGCCTACGTCCAGACCCGTTTTCAGTCAGGGGATGAGCAAACGACAACTGGCCTTCCAATGCCTGCGGACGTGGCTATCCGGGTCCAGCCTGTCCTGAGTGGTGTGGCGTTGCGTCAACGGGCCATGCGAGGTGACCTGCAGTCTTTTCATGAGGAGACTGCACATCATCTCGAATGGCTCGTTGACCACGTCAGCCTGCTGGGACAGGTCATCCAGGCCGGATTCCTCCGTATGATGGGGCTTGCTACGACCCCCTCCTCAACTGAACCCCCTACGCGCCAGTCGTCCTCCGTGCCATCTTCCCACCCATCAGTCACCTGGGTGCCCTGTGGAGCTGCCTCTCACGGTGCGGCCAGGCTGGTGGAGGAGGCATCCCTGCCACAGTCGGGAGTCGGACGTCCAGCAGGGGTGGCCACATCAACGACTGCACCCCAGCCGGCGGAGGATGTGCAGGCAGCAGGAGGCAGTGCACGGGCAGAGGCACAGCAGCAACGTGGTGGGAGCCATGAAGGCTCGGGGCCTTCAACATCTGAGGGGCAGGCATCGGCCGGAGGGCAGGAGGACCCAGGACAGAGAGTGTCTTCCATGTGGCAGCGGTTGGGCCACGCCATAGATGCGGAGCGGCAGCAGGCGGAAGAGGCACGGCTCACAATGGTCAGGGCAGAGAACTCCATGCGGAGGGCCCTAAGGCAGGCCGAGTGCCTCGAGGCAATCCGCAGGGGTTTGGAGGTGGACACGTCGACGGCCCTGCAGACCCTCGGGGCCATGGAGGAGGACCGCCTCCGGGACATTGAGCAGGAGTTCGATGATGCCCTGGCCCGGGACATCCAAAAGTGAGCCGTCAAACTAGCCCGCTGCCCTTGTACATAGTTATGTAGGTTGCGTTAGGTTTCCTTTTTTTTTGGATTTATTTTGGACCTTTTGGACATTGGCCACATTTTTGTATATAGTTTATTTTATTAGTTAGTGTAGTTAGATAGTTTTAATTTCTTTTGTTGGGATAATGGACCCTGGCTTGTTCGTATGTACATAGTTCACTGTTGGATTGTATTTTTCTTTCACATTTTAACCATGGAGCAATGGCTTTCAATTTTATTTCCCATTGGATTTTGTTTTGTGGACAGTGACTTTGGACACCATTACTTTGGATTATGATTTTTGGTTTTGCTTTTTATCACGGACATGCTTCTTTTCATTTTTGTACATTCCCATTTCTGTTTCTTTATTTTTGATTCTATTTATGTTTCCTTTAATACATATTTTTTTATCGAACTTCAATTTGTAGTATCTCATTGGTTTCATGCATATCATGATATGGGTTTTGAGATTCACTGACACCCATTGGGTGTATGTGAGGGAAATGTGTTTGTTTCGGAACTTGCAATTGGTGTTCTGTCATGTAATTGCCAATTATGAGTGGGTGGATGCAATACTCGGGTGGGTGTTTTGCATTTGGAGGCTGACCATAGGGACCAGGGATCTAGATTGTGATGACATGTTGGCTGGGGAACATGAGTTGGACATGGGTGGGGGCTTGCTGGCAGGTGTCCCACAGTGCTGGGGGGTGGGGGTGGTGGGAGACATGGGTGGGGGCCTGGTGGAGGGTGACCCAGCACTGCTGGGGGGGTGGGGGTGATGTGAGACATGGGTGGGGGCCTGGTGGAGGCTGCCCCTGCACTGCTGGGAGTGGGGGTGGTGGGAGACATGGGTGGGGGCCTGGTGGAGGGTGACCCTGCACTGCTGGGGGGTGGGGGTGGTGGGAGACATGGGTAGGGGCCTGCTGGCAGTTGCCCCACAGTGCTGGAGGGGTGGGGGTGGTGGGAGACATGGGTGGGGGCCTGGTGGAGGGTGACCCTGCACTGCTGGGGGGTAGGGGTGGTGGGAGACATGGGTGGGGGCCTGCTGGCAGGTGCCCCACAGTGCTGGGGGGGGGGTGGGAGACATGAGTGGGGGCCTGGTGGAGGCTGCCCCTGCACTGCTGGGGGGTGGGGGCCTGGTGGAGGGTGACCCTGCACTGCTGGGGGGTGGGGGGGGTGGGGAACATGAGTGGGGGCCTGCTGGCAGGTGCCCCACAGTGCTGGGGGGTGGGAGTGGTGGGAGACGTGTGGGGGCCTGGTGGAGGGTGACCCTGCACTGCTGGGGGGTGGGGGTGGTGGGAGACATGGGTGGGGGCCTGGTGGAGGCTGCCCCTGCACTGCTGGGGGGTGGGGGTGGTGGGAGACATGGTTGGGGGGCCTGCTGGCGGGTGCCCCTGCACTGCTGGGGGGTGGGGGTGGTGGGAGACATGGGTGGGGGCCTGCTGGCAGGTGCCCCACAGTGCTGGGGGGTGGGTGTGGTGGGAGACATGGGTGGGGGCCTGGTGGAGGGTGACCCTGCACTGCTGGGGGGTGGGGGGAACATGAGTTGGACATGGGTGGGGGCCTGCTGGCAGGTGCCCCACAGTGCTGGGGGATGGGGGCCTGGTGGAGGGTGACCCTGCACTGCTGGGGGGTGGGGGTGGTGGTAGACATGGGTGGGGGCCTGCTGGCAGGTGCCCCACAGTGCTGGGGGTGGTGGTAGACCTGGGTGGGGGCCTGGTGGAGGCTGCCCCTGCACTGCTGGGGGATGGGGGTCGTGGGAGACATGGGTGGGGGCCTGGTGGAGGGTGCCCCTGGTGGCTGAGGGTGCAGGGGGGACATGCGTTGGTGGGCAGTAGTGCAAGTTGACATGTGGGTTGGCTGGGGGGCATGGCCATGGTGGATGGGGTGCCTGCAGGACATGTGCAGGGTAGGCCCCTGTGGTGTGAGCCACCTGCAGGGGCCGTGGAGGGTGTAGAGGGAACACCTGGGAGGACCCACACGTGCAATTCACGTGTGGTGCTCCCCGCACACCCCTGTAATACACGTACCCTGATGGAATCGCGTGTAGGAACTTCCCGCGCACCCCTGAAATACACGTACCCTGCTCGCACGGGGCCAATCGCGTGTGGAACTTCCCGCGAACCCCTGAAATACACGTACCCTGCTGAAATCGCGTGTGGAACTTCCCACGCACCCCTGAAATACACGTACCCTGCTGAAATTGCGTGTGGAACTTCCCGCGCACCCCTGAAATACGCGTACCCTGCTCGCACGGGGCCAATCGCGTGTGGAACTTCCCGCGCACCCCTGAAATACACGTACCCTGCTGAAATCGCGTGTGGAACTTCCCGCGCACCCCTGAAATAGACGTACCCTGCGGAAATCGTGTGTGGAACTTCCCGCGCACCCCTGAAATACACGTACCCTGATGAAATCGCGTGTGGAACTTCCCGCGCACCCCAGAAATACGCGTACCTTGCTGAAATCGCGTGTGGAACTTCCCGCGCACCCCAGTGATACACGTAGCCCGCTTGCCATGCTGGTACATGGTTAGCGCAGCCCTTTGCGCTGGATTGGGGATTTTTCCTGCGCGAGAGGCGTTCTTGGGGGCGTAACTGGCTCTGCTGCAGGGTCGCTGCGCCACTGTGCGCCACGGCTGGTTTTGGTAGCTGGAATCCATGAATACGCTGTGCGCGGAAATGGATTTTAGCACACGCGGCTGGCGCAGGGATTCGCACGCGCACACTGTGCGCCAGCCGCGTGCGCCACTTGTGCGCTGAATTCTATGAATTACCCCCCCAGTGTCTTGGATGACTTCTAGTGATCCTGGGCAGATCGAGCTCCCCCAGGAATGTCCCAAACTCAATTTCTTCCTAGGAACAAAAAGTATTAACCAAAGTCTTGGAAAGAAACAAAAGTTCACACAAATAAAATGCACTGACAAGTCTTCTTTGCTTGGTAAAAAGATTCACCTTTTACAGTTCCACAAAGAAAATAGTTGCAATGGGGTTTCCTGGAGGACTTCCTTTCGAGGAAAGATGGATGAAGTTGAACACAAATGTGCCACTTCCACAAAAAATTCTCTTTCAACTTCTGCAGCATTTTATTTAGAGGATTTGTCAGGATGCTTTAAGGTTTGCTCTTTTTTTTTTTTATCCGTTTATTGTTTTAGTAAAAAAAAATTGTCTTTTCACAAATTCCAAATTTTAGAAAAACAATAGATAATACATATATCATGGCAGTAAAAAAAAGGAGAGGTAAAGAAAGAAGCAGATAAGAGTAGAAGATACTTCAGTCAATCGTCTCACTTCAGAAGGCCCAATTCTTGTAGAAATGTTACTACTTTCCAGGTCAGAAGGCTTTCATGGCCCGAACACAGACAGTCCCAAAAGGATTGAGTGTCCAGCCACCATTCCTTGTCCACAAATCTCGCAAACTTTGCCACCCTCTCAGCTTGTGTGGCCGAGCAGTCAATCAGGGCGTGTCTTGCTGGCTCTGCACATGAATGGTTACAACGTTGGCACAAATTGTCACTATAGAGGTCCTTGTGTCTTGAAAAGAGAAATTCCCTCATGGTTAATATATTAAGCTGAAATCCTAAGTCATCCTTCCGACCTCTAGCACTTGGAAAACACCTTAAGTAGCCAGGTAAATGTTCCTGTGGTTTGTCATGGAATGAGTGGTTGTTAGGGAGAATTCTCAGAAATGTGCCAATTCCTCTTTACCTTAGGGTGCCCCACCACTTTTGCTGGACTCTAGGACTTTTTTGATTATTAATCTGGAGAGAGTTGGACCTTTCTCCCCATTCTCTCATGTATTCTGTGATTTGGAGTCTGACAAACTCCATAGAAATCATATTTGCATTGTGGCACACAACACCTTCATTGCAGTTGCACAGGGAAGTCTCTTAGATTTCCCAAAGGTTAAATACCTTCTCTTGGACAAAGTACTGTTTCCAAGAGCAGTGAAGTGAAATTGACTTTCCTTACAATGTGTAACTTTCTAGACCCAATACACACACTATCTTACCATAGGGTGCTGGAAGGGTTACTTAGTATCCCCTTTATCTAGTTCCTCATGTAACCTTTTTATGTTACCCTTTCTACAATTAGTGGCTTGTTGCCATGGTTTAATTTTTACTAACATTGTGTGTTTTTACTGCGGGCTGCAATTGCACTCTTGGGTGCCCATTTGTCAAAATGGCCCCGGTCTTCTTTTTTTGCCATTTCTTGTTGGATTGGTCCTGCTTCAGATTTACTCTGCGCACCAAACCAGGTTTGGTCCCTTTATTCATTTTGTCTTTGGCGCGATTCACGAGTGAAGCCTGCATCTGGCTCCAGTATGTCTGTCAGGGGCAGGAAGTGAGGGAGGTGCCCAAAACTCCCTGTGCTTAATCCCCTTGGTTACAGGAATGCACCCAAAGGTGATTGGCCGGCTGGCTGGTCAGCAAGGACAGCCACCCTGCTGTGTGATTGACAGCTAGGCTCCAATGAATGGGAGACGCCTGCATAAAAGGCGAGGCTTTCTGGCTTGGAAGGCAAAGTCAACCACTGGACGAAGGAATCCAACGAAGAACTTTGAAGAGGCGCCTGCTGCAACTCCTGGCCGGTTGGTTGCCCGTTGTAGTCCTGCTGCTGTGCTGAAGCTCCGAATTCGTCTGGACTAGAGAAGCCCTGCAAGAACGACTTCTCCCCTTGAGTTCGTGGGATCAATCAACTCCAAAGTGAACTCGTTTGGAAATCCTCTCGGAGCTGGCTATACTTCTGCTGCTGGAACTGAAGTGCCAGGGAGAGGAACACCAAACAGAGTGCATAACTTTTAAGACGGACCCAAACTGCTGGAAGATCCCCCGGACTCACAGTAAGCAGGACTGACCAAGCCTGAGCCACCTCAACAGACTGCTGGACCCCAAAAGCGAGGAAAGTCCAGAGTGGTATCCATGACACTCCGGTGTTGCTATTTGCTGAGACGCGAGGAGCTGAATCCGCAATGTGCCCAGAAGTCCTCCCGCTTGTCCCCATAACTGAGGCCCAGGAACAACAGGATCTGGACAGCCACACAGGAACAGAAGCCAGCTGGAACCATTTCTTCTAACCAAAGGTATTGTACAGTCTAAGAGAACTTACCTCTTGTTGTTGCAGCCTTACTTGCTCTCAGTTGGGACTGGTCTTGGTTGCTTCTGTAGAGTTGCTTGTATCTTCTACCTCTCACTAGCCTCCCAGCTTGTGGCCCTACATTGATTCTACCTTTTCTACATAGACTTCTAAAACATTGTGCAAGACTTTTACTCACCTACAAGAAGTGATTCAGCGCACCTAGACTTTTGCTCAATTGACATTGGCTGGCCTGGCTCCCTGAATAACTATTCTTTCCTCCAACATTGTTTTTTAACTTCCCTTCCAGGAAGGCGTTAATCTGCTTTGCATTGAGGGTTCAAAAGTGCTTACCTGCTTAAGAATATTTGTGTGATCTCTTGTCTTATTCTAAAACCTCTTTACTTTGACACACAAGTGTGTATTTTGGAGTGTATTTGTGTTACTATTGTATTGCCCCTTCTGAAGGAGGCTTATTCAAACTGACTGTTACATTAATAATTGTTTAATCAAGAAAACCAGAGTGTAAGTGTTTATTTGGATACTTGTCACTGTGAATCTACTGCTCACATTGACCCCTCTTGAGATGAGCCTGGCTGCTCAGCCACACTACCAACCTGTGTAGTACAGACTTATACCAAAGGTTGGATTCCTATTGCCAGGATGTCAAGGTTATTGTAGTACAACCAAAGGGTACTACAAAGTACAAAGGGTACTGCTCCAAATCTTGCCTAACAGTGGTATTGATACAATTCTTTAGACTTAATTTCTGTGATAGTTTGGATCTAATCCTTTCTCCTTAAGCGCTTTTCTACGTATATTGGATGATTGGTGAGGTGTCTTTGCATTCATAAGATCTCAGGATTTTGAGAGCATATTTTGCCAGGCCAGACAGAGTTTCATTCTTGGCGAGTTCCATTTTCAGATCTTCATACAGTGTATTTACTAGTGGTACCCAAATGAATCTATAAACAAACAGTACTCTCCACTCAATATATGAGCGGAGAGATAGAATTCATAACTTAAAGTTGATATCGGGAGGGATTGAGGGAGGGAGGGAGTGAGAGAATCTTTCCATAATAATCCCTCTAATTTATCCCAGTTTGTTTTTATTGCTGGATTAACATCCTCTCCATATGTCAAAACGGGAATCACTTTACTGGTATATTTTATCAAGGGCAATAACGAGAACTTATAATAGTTGGAATTCAATTTCTTCATTTGGCTCCCCAGTTGGATCAGTTTGTCCTCCATAATAGCCTCAACATACCCCTGTGAAGCAAAGTAACTGACATTGAATCCCAGGTATAGAACCGCCTTGCCAATTGCTACAACTTGGCCAGACAGCCTCCAGACAATATTTGGTTCTTTTGTCAAGGGGCATTTAAAAGCAACTATTTTGGATTTAACAGGACTTAATCGCAGCAAAGTCACCCAAGCCATCCAATAAACGCTGCAGTCCTACAGGGGTATAGTCTAGCAGCACAATGTCATCTATGTATGCGACCCAATTCAGCCCCTCCGAGACCACTATAGGACTCGAGAGGCCCTGCCCCTGCAGACATTTGGCAAGATCTACCGTATGCATATTGAAGAGACATAGAGCAACTATGCACCCCTGTCTCACCCCCTTGTGGGTCTGAATGCGAGTTGATAGGTTACCTCTTGATTCCAGCCTTATACTCCGAAAGGACCGCCTGTGGAGTTCAATAATTATAGCTAGAAGTGATTCAGGTAGTCCGCACTGTCTCAGTTTCTGCCATAGACGTACTCTATTAACTGTGTCAAAGGCCTGGGATAAATCAACCTAGGCCCCAAACAGGCTTGGACTTCCCTTCTGAAAGGATTTACTTGATGCTGTACCTAAAATCGGAACATTCAGTGTGGTAGGATTGTGTACTTTTTTTTTACCAAGCATTCAAGGTCCTTCAGAACCAACCGTGCAAATATTTTTCTCTGCATCCAGAAGGGAGGTTGGGCGATAGTTAATTGGATATGCCTGGTCCCTCTTCTTATAGATGGTTATTACCACAGCATCCCTCCATGATTCTAGCAAGATATCCGTGCCCGGTGGCTGATTATCTCCTGAAAGAGATTATATAAGATATTTGACCATAAAATGACACCTGATTTTGAAAATGATTTGTGAGACCATTCTTTCGATTCCTCATTGCTAAGTTTAGTTTCGCAAAGCAATTAGCAACCACCCGGCCGGTCGCCGTTTTCCTTTGTGCAAAGCTAACTGTTCTGTTATTTCGAACCCATCTACCTTAAATGTTTACTGTAGCCAGGTCTCCTGTAAGGCTATTATGTCAATCTCCTCTCTGTTTTCCTTATTTTAAAATTAACTGGAGGCCCTCGTGTTCAAGCCTAACAATTTTAGCTTGCGTGGGACTAAAGTAACGCCTCCATCAGCCCCAATTTATGGAAAATCTGGGAGATAATTCCTGGTACCAACGAACGACCAAGGATTTTAGGGCTCTGTCAGAAGTTGAGGCGTTTTTTTCACGTGACCTTAATCCCTTTTGAATAGGTAGTTGTCATTTTTGGAGATGATAAACTTCCTTTGGGCTTTGTACCTTCCTGGGCAATACTTTGGGGGCCTTGGAGCGCTCCCTGCTCACAGAAAGGTTTTGGTCCTTAATACCGCAGCTGCAGCTAGTATTGCTTTAGCTCCCATTCTAGACTTCAGTCCCATCTCTGTAATGTTATTGTTTCTATGGTCAGGAAATTTAACATATTCAATGTCATGGAAGGAGGAAAGAAATGGTTCATCAACATGGTGAAATATTCTGCTTCAGTTTAGTGATTTTGTTTTATTGCTTGCATTAATGTGTTCAACCCAAATATTCTAGATGGCAAATGGATTTGGGGCCAAATAGAGTTCCTCTGCAGCATTATTTCCCCTGATGGTGCCTGCTCTTTAGGGGATCCATCCCCATTCCCCTTAGGCGGGACTGAGCCCTCACTTTCTGCCGCCCTCATTTGTGTACAGTTCTGTTTTGTTTCCGGAGCTGCTGGATTAATCCCTGTATTATTTATATATTTCTCATCCCTGGAGCCTTCTACCTCATACATATCCACAAATGTATGGGAGGTAGTACACTGCTCATCTCTTACCACATAGGAATATTGGAGCTATCCTTAGTGGTTTTAGTGGGGTCATTGTTTGTACCACGACTGTGATTATAGAGCAACCCTTCCTCAACCTCGGGTTGCAGTCCTCAGATCTTTTACCCTTTCCCCTTCTGTCTCATTTATGCATGTGCATCCATTGTGTTTGAGGATTGCATTTGGATGCCTTGGCAATCAAGGACCTACTAGATTTAGTAGAGATACTTGGAATTGTACTAGATCGTACAAACTGGACGGTGGCTGATTTCTTCTTCCTAGGAGTTCTCTGATTTCAGTTTTTTGTTTTTTGTAGCTGGACTGTGCTCTGTGGCACCTCAAGTTCCCCCTCTGCGCCTTTTCTCTTTTCTTCCTCCTTGTGGATCTTATTTGACTTGTGAGCCTGGTCACTCTAGACTCCTTTCATTAGATCTATGGGGGGGGTAAGCTTACCTCTTCCTTGTACAATTGGAGTTCGCAAAATTGTGGCAAGCAAATAAATTACTCCATGATTGACTCAGAGAGAGATGTATCATTAAATTCTGAAAAGACCCTTTCCTGGTGGTGGTTCTCCGCCTTTACCTCTATGCACGACCTCCTTTGGGCGTCATCTAATATTTATCCTACGGTAACAGTCAATGTATCGACTTGAGTCTTGTGTAGTCTACCGTTTTCCATGCGCTCCTCTATACCCTTAAACTGGTGCTTAATGTCTAATTTTAGTTCAGATACAGATAGTGGCGTAAGCAGAGAATCATTGATGGCTGTTTTGAAGCCTACCATGGAACTTTCACACTCACGACTTCCCTAGTAAGTACCAACAGCAGCCCCAAGTGTGTTCGGACCTCACCTTTTAGTAGTTCAAAGACGTTAACTAAAGAATTTAAAACAAAATTTAGAGCTGGCAGGAGGCCTCATTTGCTCCTCTCTGCGGCTCTGACATGGCCCCGCCCCTGCCTGATTTCTCCCTGCTCCTATTAGCAGGAGCTGACCTACTGGCCAGAGCCTCCCCAAGAGCCTATATTGGACTGAAAGCTAGACCCGATGCTGAAGGAATAATTGTAGTTGTGGGGTGAGCTAGTTTCCTGTAACAAACTTTTGGAGAGCTACTAATACTGTCACACGCATGACTTGTCAAATCAGACTTACCCGTGAGGTCATCCAGTACATAGAGATCTGCATCCCCCAGACTTTGACATTCCCTTCTAGGGAAGAAGACTTTAATAGTTATTTTCATGGTACAGGCTGTTCTAGACCCTTCATATGTGGCAGTTTTAGGATCGAGGTTTTTATTGGAGATGCTAAACCTTTCTCTTGGTCATTCTCATTAATTCCCTCGGACGTCGAGGATTGTGCCTGGTCAGTTGGAAATTGCATTTGTAAAGATAGTGCCGTTTTACCCCTAGGAGAGGGCCTTTTTTCCACATAATTTCCCTATCACCACAGGCCCATCAAGTTCAGGGGCTCTTAAATCGTCATCCAGTAGCCTGCTCCTAAAATAGGACATGTGCGGCATTCCCAAGGAGTGGGTAGGAGTAGAAAAATATTACACACAACTTTTTGTCGCACTATAGGAATGATGGAGAAGAAAAACAAAAGAAGAGAACATTGGAACTGCTCAGAGCTCAGCGTTACCACCCACAAAAAGACTATTGGACTACAGCAACTTGACCTGTAGTGACCAGTGTTTGAATGGAAGGAGTTAACATTGCTGGACCTCCTGAAGTCTAGGCATATCAGCTCAAAGGCACCGACGGCCCGCAGTCTCTGATGCAAAGGAGGACCAATCGATCTAGAGGGTGAGCTGCTCAAAGGCGTATAATGCCTGCAGTCACCACCCGCAGAAAGTTGCAGACTGCACTGAGGCCCTTAAGCCATCAATACTAGAAGATTCTGGATTGTCTGCTTACAGTTCACAATATGCATTCAATTGGTTCAAATGCACTACTGGCCCGCAGTCATCGATGTAAGTGGAGCAGGTTGATGTAGAAAGAATGAGTGGCTCAATTGCGAGTAATGCCCGCAGTCACCAACCACAGAAAACTGAAAACTACTCGGAGGCACCTGGTTCAAAGGGGTCGCAACACTGGAGAGACAAGATTTTATCTGCTTCTAGCTCCACCTATGCTTCCAAACAGCTCAAAGGCACTTGACCAGCTGTCACCGATTTGGAAAGGAGACTAACAGACTGAAATTTGCAGCATCTCGATGGCATTTAAAATTGCAGCGCTTTGAAGGCACTAAATGCAAACAGTCGCCACTTGTCAAGAGAAAATACTTACAGCCTTTGCTGCCAATAAATCCAGATTGTTTAAATGCACGTGAACGCTGCAAACTGAGGAGTAATACCTGGGGACCAATTGTATACACCAGATGTATACTCCTGAGATGTAGTCACTGAGGGTGGACACTTCCACAACAGTAAGTATGTAGATAAGAAGTGCTGTAAGGAGCAGTTCTCAGAATGCGGTTACTATATTCTGTGCAAAATAGCTGAAATGCAACTCGAATTCAGTTCTAGGCGAGCTGAAAGCGCTATAGTAGGTTGTCGGGGAGCGTACAGCGGGAATGGTTGGGATCATTCACACTGGTAAGGTCACACTCTTCTCACCCGCTCTGTGTTCCATTGGCTTCTTCTGGCGGATTGATTACAAGACTTGCTCTTGGTCTGGCTTGCCTTGTTGAGGCTGTTCCTCCTTCTCCTTTTTTCTTCTCTCTTCCCAGGGCAGCAAGTGTTGGCAACTCGACAAGGGCAGGGCCGCACCTCTCAACCGGCCTGCCCCTCTGTGCCTCTCTCTGCGGGCTGTGCAGTGTTCGTAGGGTTTTGTATGAAAGCTCCGCCTTCAGTTAGCAAAGGTAGTGGAAAGACTGGGAAATCACTTCTGCCCCGACTGCTTCTCTGTGCCTCTTCGCTTTCCTTCCACTGGACTGAGCATCATCTGGGGCAATCAACACCTCGTGGAGACAGGCTTAACGAGGGAATCTTCTCTGCACGTTTATTAACTGTGATTACTGAGCATGCGCTTAAGGTTTGCTCTCTTTTCAGCAACTTCCTTCTCATTATAGCGCTGTGGGAGCAGACTCCCTTGCCCCACAGTTATTTCAAGTTTCTACTTCTTCCAGCTTTAACACTTCTGACAATAATTTGGATGACCACAGCATTACTACTGCTACAACAACTTGAGGTTAGGCCACATTTCTGCTGCTGCTACTACAACTTCTGAAATTAAGTAATTTTGCTGCTACAACTGCAACTTCAAAAGTAGGCAATTTACCAAGACTTCTTCGACCTCTTCAGGCTGGCAAAACACTCTTCTTTCTATACCATAAGAAAGGGGAGCTTCTTTGCCTGTCTTGCAGGTACCAAAAAATCTAATGTTGGCTTTTAGACCACTTCTTCCTTCATTTAGTCTTCGACTTGCAGATTTGAAAACCACTTCTGTTAACAAGTACCCTGCTCCCTTGCCCAGCTTCAGATACACTCTTTCAATGCTTACCTCAAAGCTTTTGTGCCACTCTTCCAGCTTTGGATGTTCTTTTCAATTTAGAGGAATCGTGGGTAACAAGATCTTTAACAGCTTTAGAACAATGCTGTATAGTTCTTGAGAGAGAAGTTTCACTTTGAGTTTGCTCTATAGGCTTGGGCAATAATTATGGCTTCAACTGCTGCTTCAGCCTTTAAATGTGTTGCAAGATATATAATTTCTACTAGAAACAAAATAAGGCACACGCATATTCATTCCCTCTCAAACTGCCACTTCAAAGATCGATGCGTTCCCACCTTTCGGTCAGCACTCGGCCTCCAAAGTATTGGGAAACATCTCCCGTGCGAGCTTTGAAAACATTGCTTGCAACACTTTGGGGAAGTCCATTTTATTTCAACTAACGGCAAAGTTCTGTTAGCTGGAGACGCGCAAAGTTCTGTTAGCTGAAGACACGCAAAGTTCTGTTAGCTGGAGACGCGCAACCACTCTGCAACAAAGTAATACTGATGTTAGGGAAAGAAAGGCTTTCACTACACACAAGCATTTTAAATCAGCGCCTGTTGCTTTCCCCTTACCAAAAATACTTCCCACTCCTACAGTTAACTTAAACTCACTTAGATGACAACGAAAGTGCAATTAAAGTTGGTTACAGTTAACGGCAAGGAAATTCTACCGTTCAGGAGTACAGAGCTCTTCAACTCCTAATTACGGGCTGCTCTGGCTTCCCGACTGTTTCTTCTGCTGTTACTTCTGTCGGCACTCTTGGGATCCACCCCCCCTGCTGCACGGGTGTCCCTGATTCGGCCTCATCAAGGGAGAGACTCCTAATCTTCAGTTTCCCTCGGCTTGACTCTGCACACAGCAACTTCAGCTCGGCATTCACAGCAATGAGGCGTATCTTGATAGACTGCCTGTTGCTTACAGTCCCTTCCAGTGCTGCCACAGCTATATAGGGTCTGTGAACACAGGACCAACTCAGTCTGCAGGAGATATCTGCCTCCTCTCTACTCCGGCGTCCCTGTTGTGGTCATACTTGCTTGTGAACTGCTGGCTATGTGCCCTGCTGACCTTCCAGCGCCTGCCCCAGCTTCTTTCTATGGCATCTCCCTCCTGCAGCCTTTTATGGCCCACAGATGGGCTAATTGGTTTCAGGTAGAGGCCCTTAAGACTAATTGCCTGACCTTGCTTAGAACCATTAGACTTGCCTGCCTGACTTGAACTACTCTCTGCCTCTTCAGCCTTCTCCACAGTCCCCAAGGGATTCTGAGACTTGTAGTTGTTCTTGGGAAAATTAGTTTTTAAGATGGATTTTCTTCCCTAGATATTAAGAGAGTTTTAAGATTTAGCCCTTTGGGGAACAGAAGAGGCAGAAAAGGTCACATTTTCACTGTTCCTGTTAGAATACCTTGGATATTGTGGGGGACATGGGGGTGTAGGGGTACAAAAGAATGGTTTCTTGGGTTCAACACAAAATGGAGTCACTCCTTCAGATTTTACCTTTTCATCCTTAATGGATGATCGAGATGTATCGAAATGCCAGTAGTTCAATTACTCCTATCTGGATCAACACTGTCTCACCCTGCTCAATCTCCCCACCTCCCTGGGCCTGGTCTCCACCCAGGTGATCCTCCCACAGTACACCAACCCCAAGATTGGGGATCAGGAAGAGACTGGCCACCTGGGAGGAGAATCCAGGTAGGGTGTTGTGGGGAATCTGTTGATTCTCCACAACTGACATTCATGTTTTCCATAGTAACAAAGTGCTGCGTCAAACATTTAATGAAGTTCTAGATGTTCAGGACTTTTCGCAGATCACAATATTATGAGGTAACTTGCTTTTAGCTCACCATTTGTTCAGTAGCTGTCAAGGATGGTGGAATGAAAACGCTTTCAACCTTGCAGCCCAAACGTACAGTTTTCTCAGCAGTTTAGTAATTGTTTGGCAGTGCTAAGGCGTTTAATAACGTTAAGACTTATTGATTATTCTTTTTACAATAAAGCCCCTTTAAATGACACTTGTAGTTTTACTGCACTTTGTCTAGGATAAGTGTATTTTCTCCATTACTCTGTGAATACCAACTGTTTTACCTAATTATGTGAATGTGGCATTATTCAAAAAACAGTAAAGTAGATTCATATGCTGTACATATTCCACCTATATTAGTGGTTGGGTCAGACAATAGCATGTTTTCCTTGCATTTAAAACATCAAGAGTCAACCCTGGGAGCTTCTATAACGAGAGAGGCAATGGTTTTGACAACTGCCCCAAGCAAACAGGTCCTTATCAAACTGACAACACCATCTGCTGTGCTTGGGACACTTACAAACTAACTCTAAAAGCTTACCCCGACTACACAGGCCATGTATGTCAACTGGGGTATGATAACCTAGGCTGCTGAAGACGCAGCAGCAGCATAGTCAGTAGGAAGCAGACAGAGGGTCCCAAGACCTTCTGGATACAGATGGTAAAGAAGTGACATCCTCAAACCTGATTGACTTTTTTCCAAAACTATTTGTCAAACCAAAGCAGTGCCGCATGTCACTCCTCTACAGAAATATTCTCCAAACATTTCCCCATTCTTACCCCTTCCAAATCAAGAGAACCCTCAAAATTATATTTTACTGCTTCTCAAAGAAGGTGTTTGCCAATTAATTCTGAAGCAGATTGCTGCCCTTGCCTTATTCCAGGACGTCATGAGTGTAGTGTGGTCAAAGGGATGCTGTAATCACTAAAGGTTAATAGTTAGCTCCCAAAAGATCTTTTATAGGGAGCACCAGAGAAATTATATCCATCCCACCAAGAAGACCCCCACATCCTAGTCCAGTGGAACCACAGAGTATGAAAATGGCGCATTCTAATGGATTGTGTCCTCCCACGGATTCCTCATCCTTGATATATCCATATCCTGCTTTTCAGTCTCAGAAGATCTTTCGACAGCAGAGGGCACTGTGCGGCATTGAGTCAATGTCCATTGACAGTTTCCAATCTGCGTTTGGACGTGACGTCAATGAGTATAAATAGGACACACTACCATACTCTTACGTCCTGTCCCCTTTCCTCCATACTGTATTCCCTTACCAGAAAAAAACCTTCCCCTTTAAATTTAGAGGCGTGCGGGGGTGCGTCCCTGGGAGCATGCAGTGTCCTGGCTCCGCCCTCAGGCACCACACCTCATTCCCGAAATTCACCAGCGCTCATGGGTATGGCTTCAGCCATGTGAATCCATAGCGTGAATATTACTACTTCTTCTTCTGTCTTTTTTCATTCAGGTACTTGGTCCTCAGACGTCACGCTCCTCCCTGGCGCATGTCGACTTCAACAGGGTTCAGCAGGTTGCTAGCCTGCAAAGGGTTCTTTCCTACGTCAGACCCCTATGCCCTTTGCCTCCGTTTCCTTGGTCCCGACCACGGCTGGCAAGCATGTACCCCGTGCAACGCTCTTTCTTCGAGGGCTCTGATGAACAGACTGGCTAGGGGAAGGGAGCTCGTCCAGAGGTCACCTCCAGAGGACCTGAAGGATTTCATCAAACATCGATCGAGGCCCAAGGTAGGGCCGTTCTTTTCCAGCGCACCACGCAAGGGAGACTCCTTTCCAAGGATTCGCCAGAGCGGGAGGAACCTCTCAGGTTCTCATACCAGCACGAATATCGAGGCTAGTCCAGCTCCCGGCCAACAGGCGGAGCTGTCAACAGATCCTCCAGTGTCGGTACTGAGGGACCAGAAGGTCCTTTTACCGGGTGCTCACCCAAAGGGCCTATGCCCTTGTAGCAGCAACATGTCAGAGGGGGCCGCTATACACAGTACTACCGGCAGATCCTACCAGGTCTCCGCCTGAAGAGCAGTGTAGGCCTCATGCTCTACACTCAAGGGTCCTGGATGAGGCTAGGCCCAGTGAGCCAAGCAACACAACGCAGGCACGTGGAAGGCATCTCGACCAGATGGCCGCCGTGCGAGACATTATGGGCACCTGTCCGATACTGCACCAAGCAAGGGAGTGGGTGGAGGAACGAGTGTCAAGGTGGGACTGGTGTCAACCAGGTATGTGGCCTACAGCCTATCCATCGTTTGCGCAGTGCAGGTTCCCACTTAGTCCATACGGTCAGGACATGCAACCACCCCATCAGCCGTTCGTTACACCGTCCATATCGCCTACAACTCCTCCGGCCTGTGGGATCAGGTTATTTGAAAGGTTCCTCGGGCTCATGAAATCTCATCAGATGGGGGTCATCCTCAGGGATGCCATCAGGGATGTGATCCCTCCGGCCGTGCCCCTAGCCATTCCTCCCATGGCTCCAGCGCCACAGGCCCCAGTTCTGCCACCGCTGCCCGCTCCGGCACCCCAGCCGATAGTGCAGGCGGTTCCGTACCAGCCTCTGCCACAGCCTCTGGGCCCGGTCTCCACACTTCAGCCCGCGGGCCCCGAGCTCTCCTCCACAGGTGCCAGACCAACCGGACACCCAGGTGGACACAGACGAGGAGGAGGAACCCGACACACCATCAGGTGGCCAAGGCTTTCCACGAATGTCTTGCAGGGCTGGCAGAGTACTTGGGCCTTCCTCAGCCCAAGGTGGAGCGGCCAGAAGAGGGGGTGCTCGCCAAGGTCTAGAAAGGGGATCCCGATGCCGAAGTCTGTGGTCGTCTTGGCCAAAAAGGGGTGGCTCAAGCACCACTCTGTCCAGCCGGTCAATCGACGCCTGAACGCCAAGTACAGGCAAATTGAGGCGCTTACACTCTTGCTATCGTCCCATCCTCAGCCGCACTCTTCGGTGATAGCTGCCTCGGCCTCCTCGTCAGCGGCACTGCTAGGCAAGGAGAAGATCTTGAAGGCGTACAGGAAGAATCTTTATTCCAACGCTTCACTGCATCTTCGTCAGTCCAACGCGGGTGCAATGCTGGCAGCCGTTAACCAGAGGCTTTGGCGGGAAATAGCAGACTTCCTCCCAGAGCTTCCGGTGCAGAGCCATTCACGTTTCAAGGCGGGACTGGCAGAGGCCAAGATGGTGGCACAAGAAGTCATGTTGTCCACCGCTGCCCACATTGACACCTTTGGCCGGGCCATTTGCATTGCCATGGACATGAGAACGTCCTGGCTCTGTGCTACTAAATTTAACCCGGATGTCCATTCGAGGGGGGAGGCCTGACCTCTTCCACTCCACCACAGATGAGCTGGATAATAAGAAAAACAGCTCTCTAACGGCAAAGTCTTTATGCATCCTCACAAAGACCACACCCAAAACATACACCCAGTCACAGCAGCGCTCAGACAAGGGGCGTACATACGGAGGGTTCCGCGGGTTCCAAGAGCGGAGGTCCAGGCAGCCTACCGATCGCTGACTCAACATCGGTGCAAACAACAAAAAGGGGGGGCGAGGAAGGGCTTTTTCCAGTCCCCCTCCTCTGCAACAGTCTCGGAGGGAAGGAAGGCATGACACGCCCTTACGGGTCCACCTCTCTCCAGTGGAGGGCCAGGCTTGCTCTCCATGCACAGCTCTGGCGTCAGAATTTTGCGTACCCCTGGATCCTCTCCGTAGTATCCCTGCCTCTACTCCCTCCTGTGCTCCACTCCCACAGATTGGGAAAGCAACTCTTTTGGCGGAAATCCCGTTGCTTGTCAAGAGCCAGTCAGTGGAGGAAGTCCCAGCCTCCCAGCGAGGCTTGGGCTTCAACTCCAGGATTTTCGCCATTCAGAAAAAGAACCAGGCTGGCCTGAGAGGAGTTGGACCTATCCACCCTCAACCTCTCACTTCACCAAGGGAGACTGGATGTGCTCCCTGCATCTGAAGGACACGTACCTACACTTCCCAATTTGGCAGCCTCACCGTTCTTTTCTATGATTCTAAATCATGGGCTCCCATTTCCAATACAAGGTGCTTCCCTTCGGCCTCAACTCCGCCTCCAGGGTATTTACCAGACTGTTGAATACAGTGGCGGTCCTCCTCAGGTCCCAGGGACACCACATCTACCCATACCTCGACGACTGGCTTGTCAGGGCGTCATCTCCGGAAGCTATGCATCACACTTTCCACGCTCTTATGAACACACTCCACGATCTGGGCTTTTTGCTCTATCTCGAGAAGTCCCTATGCAGAAACTGACCTACCTGGGGCTCATCTGGGACACATGCTCAGAGTTTTCCCATCAGAGGACAATATCACGGCCATCAGGAGGGCACTGCTCACTTCCTCAGCAGTGAAGTGACATCGGCCTGGTGGTACCAACACCTACTGGGTCTCATGCCAGTGATCCTATTGGCCGTTCCCCACACAGGACTCGGGATAAGGAGGATACAGCTGCACTTCGCAGCATCATGGAACCAGAAGTGGTGTTCTCAGAGGGAGATGATCAACGTTCCTCCTTCGCTTCACCTGGACCTCGCATGGTGGTCCAGGAATTGCAACCTGTGAACTGGCAAGCACTTCTGGCAGCCTACCCTGCAGGTCACCATCACTACGGACTCCTCTTTCGACGGCTGGGGGACCACTCTGAACAACCACAGCATCCATGGGACCTGGTCCGGGCAGATGCAGGGCTACCATATCAGGTTACCACATTGTTCATCTCCAGGCTGCTTCTCGTTTTATGGTTTGCCTGTCATGTGGCGACCTAATGCCTAAGGGTCCAAGGTTGCGCGGTATAAACGTTTGTAATGTAATCAATTGCCTGGAACTAAAGGCCATCTGGCTAGCGCTCAGAGCCTTCCTTGGAGTTATTGGGGGCAAGGTCGTCCTCATTCAGACACCTCGACCAGCATGTTCTATGTTAACAAGCAGGGAGGTACCAGATCCCCTCCACTGTGCAGACTGGCAGTCCGCATGTGGGAATGGGCCCTGGAGAACAACACCTACCTCGTGGTCGTCCACCTTCCAGGGGAATCCAACCTCGAAACGGACAGGCTCAGAAGACTGGGGGCGGACAAGTATGAGTGACAATTGAACGACCAGGTGCTGCGGCAGATATTCAGCGAATGGGGACACCCCCAGTTGGACATCTTTGCCTCCTGGGAAAACAAGATGTGCCTACAGTTGGCGTCCTGGCAGGGACAGGGCCCCGACTCCCTGGGCGACGCATTTCAGATTCAGTGGCGTGGCATGACCGGGTATGTCTTCATGCCCACACCGCTGATCCACAGAGTGATATGCAAGATAAGAGTCTTGCCACCTCAGCGTCATTCTGATAGCTCCATGGTGGCCAGCCAGGCCATAGCTCTCGGAGCTGCTCAGCCTCTGAGAGAGAACACCCCATCTCCTCCCGACGGGCCCAGCACTTCTGGCACAGCAGGGGGCAGGGTCTAATGACACCAGTTTAATTAGGGGGGAGGATGGTGGGACGTATGGAGGAAAGGGGACTAAGAGTATGTTAGTCACTATGGTGAGTAACTCATAATTAATTTGCCTCAGTTCAGTTTTTCTGCATGCACAGCATGTTCTCGGAACGGTTCACCTCGCCTCAGCGATTCTACTTCATATTTCTTGTTAGGGAAAATTCTCAGAAATGTGCTAATTCCCTTCTACCTTGGAGACCCCCAGCTCTTTTGCAGGACTTAGGACTTTGAATTTTCATCCTTGAGAGAGTGGGAACTTTTTCCCCACTCATGTATGTTTATTTGATTTGAACCCTGTTTCTCTTATGGTTTTTGGAGTCTGACAAATTCCATAGGTATCATCTTTTACATTGTGAGACACAGCACTGTCAGTGCAGCGGCACAGAGAAATCAATTGGATTTCTGCTAAGGTTTAAATACCTTCTCTTGGATAAACTACTGTTTACAAAAGTAGAGAAGTGAAATTGACTACTTACTTTTTCTCTTTGTAGACCCAGCACACTATCTTGCATAGAGTGCTTGAGGGGTTACTTGGTATCCCCTTTGTCTACCTGCTCATGTAACATTTTTATTTTACCCTATCTAAAATTCAAGGCTGGTGGAAGTGGTTTACTTTTTCCTACCATTGTGCGTTTTTACCGCAGGCTGACTCCTAAACTGCAATATTGCACCCATGGGTGCCCATTTTGTCAAAATGGCCCCGGTCTTCTTTATTTCGCCATCTCTTGTTGGAAAGGTCCTTCTTGAGATTTACTCTGCACGCAAAACCAGGTTTGTTCCCTTTGTTCATTTTGTCTTTGGCAGGGTTCACTGCTGAAGCCCGCCTCTGGCTCCAGCGTGTCTGACAGGGCAGGAAACGAGGGAGGTTCCTGAAACTCGCTGTGCTTGGTCTCCTTGTTTACAGGAATGCACCCAAAGGCGATTGGCTGGCTGTCCTTGGAGGACAGCCAGCCTGCTGTGTGAGTGACTTGTATAAAAGGGGGGGGGTCTTTTGCAAGGAAGGCGGAATCGACGACTGGACGAAGGAACGGAAGAAGCTTGCTGTAACCTCCTGGACCATTGGTTCGCCTGGTGAAGCCCTGCTGCATTTCTGCAGCTCCGAATTTCTAATAGACTAGAGAAGCTATGCAAGGACGACTTCTCCCCTTGGGTTGGTGGGGCCAATCAGCCCCAAGACTAACTCGACTGGAACCCTTCTCTCTGATGTCTGTACGTCATTGCTGCTGCAGGAGCAGAGTGCCAGGGGACACCAGAATAGAGTGCATCGCCTTTAAGCCAAACCCAAGCGCCAGGAAGATCCTCCGGACTCCCTCGAAGCAGGACCATCCAAGCCTGAGCCACCTCAACAGAGTGCTGGACCCCAGAAGCAAGGAAAGTCCACAAGGTGTCCAACAACCGCGGTGGTGCTATTTGCGAGTAGCTAATGCAAACTGCTGCTGATCTGAACTGTGCCCATTGATGCCGCCGACCTTGGAATTGTAGTGCAGGAGTCCCCAGAAGTCCTCCCTCTTGTCCCCACGACTGAGGCCCAGGAACAACAGGATCTGTAGGAACTACAACAGCAACAGAAGGCAGCTGGAGCCTTTTCTTCAGACTCAAGGTATTGTGAACTAATGGGCACTTACCTCTTGTGTGTAGCTTGCTTGCTCCCACTGGAAACTTGCATTGGCTGCCCTTTTACAGAGTTGCTTGCAGCATTACCATTCACAAGCCTCCCAGCTTGCGGCCCAACAGATTTATTTTACAACAAAACTCTCTTTAACATTGCAACACTTTTGTGCTAATCTTCAAGAAGTGCCTCAGCTCCCCTAGACTTTGCTCAAGTGACATTGGCTGTCTTGGCTTCCTGAAGAGACTCCTTATCCTCTGACTTTGTGTTTAATTGTCCCTCCAAAAGTCATACATACCTTACTCGTATAGCTGTGAAAGGGTTAACCTACATTGCATTGGGGGATTCTTCAAGTGCTTACCTGTTTGAGAAACTTGTTAACCATTGTTTCCTTCCCTACCCTTTTCCTTTTTGACACAACTTTAGTGTTACCATTTAAGTGTGAAAAGTGATATAATAATGTCCACAGTGTCCTAATTATTGACTTCACCTCCGGGTGTAGGAATATCTGTGTGCTATCCCAAAAGGGTATCTACTTACTTTATTGAGCTGAAAGGAGTGTGTTGTTTTGAAGTGTATTTCTAGCGAAGGCTTATTTTAAAAGTGATTGTTAAATTAATACATTATTTTATCAAGAAACCTTGAGAATAAGTCTTATTTGAATACATCTCACCGTGAAACTCTATGTTGCAACCCTATAGCTCACAATGACCCCTCTTCAAATAAGCCTGGCTGCTCAGTCCCTCTACCAACTTGTGGAGTACAGGCCTATACCAAAAGTTGGGTTACCTATTGCCAAGAGGGCAAGGCTGGTGTAGTCTCCCACAATCTTACTACATACAATCTTGCCTAACACTTCTTATTGAATTTCTCAATGTCTATGCCAAAAACTGCCTTTGAAGATATAAATAACCAATTATAATGAGTACGGACTTTGACTCTGTCGATCACAGATCCTCACAGCATCTCTCTGGTACCTCGGCAAGGAGCACAAAGTCATCGAGTGAGACTCCTGCCAGTCGATGACATGTAAGCCTTAAAAGAGAGAAGGTCAAACCTTGCCCTAGGTCAGTCTCTTTCTAAGTCCCCATCTTCTACCATAGAGAGAAAATCTTCCTAAGGTAGGAGCTGTACCAGAGACCAGTCTCCAGAAAGGCCCACAAAGTGCTCCAAACATGCCAAGTGGTCGAGGTCTAGGAGCGATTCCCATCACTTTGTCTTCGTCATCACAAAAGAAGTCAAAGAAACAACGCCATGATTCCTCATCTTCTGGCTCCTCACCTGACAAGCGTCAAGCACGTTTTCCCAATAAAACCACCCCGGTGGTCGAATGGGAAAAGTTCATTCATACAATTCATGTGTTTTCGAAGTTGGCCAATCCTGGTTCCTCGAAGTAGCAGATGAATGCTACTGATCCCACAGAGTCTTCCAAGGCCGGCAGGGAATCATCAAAGTAATTTACCTGCGCGCCCATAAGCCTGAGTCAGAAGGCCTCAGGGATGCCGTCTTCAGTAGTGTCGACCATTGGGACTGCCTCAAAGCCAACGGGCTTCAGGGACTTTTGTCAAAGCAGTCGACGTCGAAGGGCCCTTCAATCCAATTACCAGCTTTAATCTTTCGTCAAAAAGGATATTTTTCAAGTCCTTTGCATCCACCTTTGGGGAAGACGAAGAAGACGACCTTCTACCCTTCGGGTATGAACACTTTGAAACACCAAATGTTCCAGAGAAATTGATCTCTGATCAATTTCGTCTAATGGTAAAGGTTCTAGTTGCTCGTTTTAAAGCTGCCTGTGGTCTACTTACCTCCCATGAGGTGGAATTCGATACGCCAGATTTGAATGGTCACCCAAATAGAACAGTTATGAACAGAGTGAAAGGATATATTGGTTTGGGGGTGTCCTGCAAAGAATAGCTACCCTCCTAAAGAGCCTTTGATACCTTTCCACACAACTCTAAAAAATAAAACTCAATTTTAGAAAATTGACAAAACCAGACACCACTCCTGCTGTGTACAAGGAGTTTGTAAAAAGAAAAAATACAGACCTTCATCAATTGACTTTCTTTCCAGAGACTCTACTCCAGAGAGTCTGGTAGTGCAGGCGGCTACTTCCCCTCAAGATCCACAGCTTATCCAACCATCCCACCAGATGGGGATGATTAAAAAATGCAATGCACTAGCCAAGAGGGCATTTTCTGCAGAGAGTATGCCACTGAAGTCCATTACTGCATCTTTTTCTCTTGAAAAATAGACATACACTCTATTAAAGTAAATTTCCCAGGCAGCAGAAAGCATCCCTGAGGTGGAGATGAAGATGGTTTTAATATAATTGATGACAAGGCGGTTCCTGCCAGTCCCTCCACTCAGGGTTTGATGTATCAGACTGCGCTGGCCAGTGCATGGGTTCGCATGCGGTAATCAGAAGGGTTGAATGATTAGTCTAGTCTGGATTTGCCCCAGACATTTAATCAAGGCTACTTTTTATGCCCTTTGATGGGTCAAACCATTTTGCATCGAAAGCTGACGACAGTTTAGAAAAAACCTCAAGCTTCTAAGGCTGCTGCAAATTCATTAGGATATATAAACATAGAAGGGTGTCCTCTACTGACAGGAGCTGAAGACTATACACTGATCAACACATGACTGCTCCTGTTGTTTTTTATATATATAATTTATTCAATTTAAAAACCAGTCCAACAAAGGACAGCCATCTGACAGGATAACTCCTCCAGAGTGTGAAACTTATTTATAATTTTCCAAAAGGTTTTCCTTCCCGAGAAAAGTGCAATATTTACTATATCGGGGCCAAATTATACAAGATGTACACATCAGAATTGCAGAACATCGATCAAGAACGCAGTGTAAAGTTAACACTGAACCTTTGGTACAGTTTTGTGTGGAGCAAAGACACTCCCTGGATGGTTTTACAAAGGTAGCGGGCGCCCCTCTCTCGCAAGAACAGACATGATAACCTGTTCAGTGGTTATTAACCACTTGAGAGTTCGCAGCCACTGCTTTTACTCACTGTGCCTTTCACAGATGGGAAATATCCATTTGCATATCAGTCTTTGTCCTGCCCAGGGGCAGTCCAGCACCGAAATACAATGGCAACTCCAATCTGAACGAGAGTACCACCAGCAACCCCATACACGTGTTTCACCCTTGTTGGGGATCATCAGTGAGGTGAAGCTGATGCCTCTCTAAGCACAGTGAGAGGGAGACCACGTCTGGTTGCCCCCAGGAGACCTAGGGTTACCAATCCCAGGTTCCTTAAAAAATAGTTTTACTGGATGACCTGTTCTCATGGGTACTTGAGAGTGTGCAGGGTCCCCTTGACATAGAGAGCTCCCTGAACTGCAAGGAGGCTTGGTGGATGCATCGCCTGGGAACAATGAGGTATTTGTAATTCATAGGTAAGCCATTCCCAGTACAACATCCACTCAACATTAGTTTCAAAATAGCTTTTTAAAATGAAAATCGAAAAAAAGATCCCCTAAGGAAACGTACCCATGTATAAGAAAGTGGGAATAAGAGGGGGACAGCCAACTACTGTAGATGTAAATAAAAAATACTGTTTGCTAGATACGATGGATTATCAAAAAAATATCCCACATTTCATTTTTACCTGATGTTTTGTTTTTAGAGATGGTACTTTCCACCCTAGTTCCCAATTACTTTCTGTAAGCAGTGAGACTTTAAGGTTGACTGTGCACGTGTTTTATTAATCTAGACACTGATGAACAACATGACCTTTTATCAGTACATTACAACAGGCTGGCCTCTGTAGTTGTAACTGACAGGGATATGTCGTGCCATATAGGTACCAAAAGGAGTAATGAGTTTTACAGCCTTTCAATACACTTGATACGAAGGAAAGCATTTTAAATGAGTTGATGCTCCCCACTGTAGATACTAGGTTGTGGACAGTGATGTTAACTGCCCCAAGAGGTTAGGATAACCCTGAACACACTATAACATGGCGACATGGCGCTACCATTAACTAATGTGAGTAGACATGATAGACCATTATAAAGTCGGAACGTACATGCCCTGGGCGCCATTAGCGCCATGCCACCTCTGAGTCTTTCAATGGTTCAATGGTATTACCGAAATTGACCGAACACAATTGACCGAATGACCTAATTGGTCGAATTTTAATGGTCCTAATTGACCTTTTATTTTTTTTAATCTATATAGTGGGTTGGTTTTGTATTATAAATAATAAAAGGGCTTTGGGTAGGGGGTTGCAGGGGGGTTTGGATTGGGTAGGAGGTTGCGGGGGGTTCCCCCCGCCTATATGTACTAATTGACCTTTAAAATTGAGTCATTTGTGCAAAAGGTCAATTGTCATTCGGACAATTGTAACTCGGTCAATTCGTATACAGCCCTTTCAATGGCTCCCCTGAGGTGGTGTAGTGGGAGAAGGCACGGCAGGCGCCATTTTGTTATTAAATGTGCCGTGGGGCCCATTTGAGAACAATAGGGTGCTGATGCTTTGCATCCACACCCTATTCAGATGATTACCTCCTCGCTCGGACGCAGGAGCGAGGCGGTTTTCATTAGAATAGGGCGCTCATGCAGCAGCATGAGCGCCCTATTCCAGTGATTAACTGCCTGCTGAGCGGGGAGTTAAAAACATAAATAAAATGGGCGATCCCCTGGTATTGGCGCGAGGGAAGGGACGGGGGCACATTTTTCTTAAACTACCTGGTGCGCTGCCGCCGCTACCCCCTGCACTGCGTTACATACTGCTTTTATAGCAGCTTAATGATTCGAAGATGCCGTTTGCTGAGACACTGAATGAAGGGCTGAAATGGAGGTGCATACAAATTGTAAGTAGACTCGTTCTGCCGTTGGGAAAAATCTTTGAGTGTTAGATCGTTATTGTGTATTTCAACACAATAGTAGATGTCTAGTATGGTGCACATCCGTGTAGTTGTGCAATAGCATCTAGCCATAGCAAGTCTTAACATCTATTTGAACCACTCGCAGGCAGTAGCTATTTCATCATCTTACAGAAATATATATCGACTGTGATGTTGCACTGGGGATCGCCACAAGCATTGTTAAAAATCAGCGACTAAGCCAGGTAATTCAGAATGGAGAATTGGGTGCAATACCGGAGTGATTATTTTGAGCTACTCTATATAGAGCCATTTGTCTTCCTTGTTCCTTAGTTGATGCAGATGTCTGACTTCTATAAATCATCTTGTTGAGGAACACGGTTGTGAGATCTTTACTACCGAGATGGTCAGTGATCATCCCCAGGAAAGGGTGAGTTGGGACGCCAGTTTGTTTCAGACTCCTGATATGAGAGGAAACTTTGTTTTTTTACCTAAATACGACAAATAATGGGGAAAATAAATTCTAAGATAGTTACGTATTGCTTTAATCTATATACATTCTTGAAAATGAAGAGACTGCAATAAAGAGGAACATTAATATGAATAGTAACATGTCTACGAATAAGCACTAGGCACTTTTGAATTTTGTTGTCTGGTCCAGATGAAAGCAGATTAATAATTAGAACGCTGAAACAATGTACTTAATGTAATTATCATTTGCACGTCCAGTTCACCCTAGGGAGCAAAAAGATAGTCGACTCTGATGGATATGTATTAGATGTACTATATGATTGTAATCAACATAACTGAAAATAAGAAGTGGGGCATTCGTGTTTGACATGATTTAGTATTCATGTTTGTCAATCTGTTGGGTTTCTTTGAGTCTTTTTAATAACTGACATGTATTTTTGTAAACATTTTGTTATCAAATAATGTAATTCGATTCCAACATCAGTTTGTCATGTGTTCTATAACATCTTGCGTTGCTACATAACCTTAACAAATGCACAACACATTAACCATGCAACTAACAGCTTGTATTTGCTTCTTCAAGGGTTTGCTGTCTGTCTCTCGTCTTCTCGATCACAACCCAGTACTACTTCAGTCCCTAACTTCTATCCACCCTATTTTACACATCCTTAACTGTCCTTCGCCACCTTTTATCTCAGTAGAACACTCATGGGGTTTTTCATCTGGCGAACCTAACATTTAATTTACCAGGGCATTCCATGTAACCACATTCCCTGAGCTCTCTCAGAAGCCCGCCCGCATAACCCTATTCCAGACAGTGGCCTCAGCTGTGCGCCAGCACATCAGGTCACTCCACCAGCACTCTATGCGAGGGCCCTGCTAGGATTTCCAAACTATGACTATCCTCCTCTTAGTAAGCACCCATGCCGAATCTAACATTCTATTTTCTGGTTTCGCCGTCTTGGGCCATTGGAACATGCCAAGCAAACACGCCTTCAGGGACTAGCAACATTCCGTAATGCCCCCTCTCGTCAACCTAATGTTCACCTCACGCCAGTACTCCCTGATCACCGGGCACATCCAAATCATATGTTGGGACACCTCTAATCCTTTGAGCCTGGAAATTGCAATATCACTTGTCGTGTTATATAAGTCCTGTGAAGAACTGTAAAGACTGGAGGGGTTTATCTGTACCTTTGCTCACTATATAGTTGCGGTAGACGCACAGAGCACACCAGCCAAGGCTTTCAATTGGTAACGTTGGACGAGCAGCCAGGCTGAGACTCAAGGTAGGTGAGGCAGGCTGGTTCTTAAGTACAATGAATCCCCAAGCTCCTCACAATGGGATGTCAACACACTGTTAGGTGTCAACCCCGCCCTTTTATTAAAGGATAAGTCGGGTAGATCTACAAAAATTACAAAATAAATCTTAACGGGTAACTTAATATATACGGTTCTATGAGGTAGCACTGTTACCTTTAAATTCAGTTGTAATGCACCAACTGTTGACAGTTATTAAAAAGCATTTACATTATGATGCAAGGGGCCACTTCATAAAACATTACTGTAGTTAGGCAGGTAATAATTAGAACATAGGCAGGATGTTTTTTTAGGATACAAACATGCAATACAGTGTGGAGGCCCCCCCCCCCCCTTTGGCAACCTGTAAGGAAAAGTTAAGGTTTGCTTTGTTGTATATTACAGCCCAGTCCAAATATGTTCATTAATAGTATGCTTCTCTTTATACAGATCCCACTACCCCCAAAGTACCTGAGAAGCCACAGGAGAACAGAATCCAAGACGAATCTGGGACCCCTGGATGATTCCTGAGGATGGAAGATGCTCTTCCTCCTCACAGTACCTTGGCTTCCTTGGAAGTCGTAGTGGTGGACATTCTTGGCTTTCCTCAACAAGACCCCTTGAGGATGGACCCCCTTGCCCCCCTTGGAAGAATTTGCTGGAATTTCTGTGTTGAGAAGAAAGGAAAACAAAATAAGTGATTGCTAGAAGTTTTAGAATTAATCTTAACCTTTGGCATTTATTTATTAGGGAGAATTCTCAGAAATGTGCTAATTCCTCTCTAGCTTCGAGACCCCAGCACTTTTTTCTGGACTCAAGGACTTTATAATTTTCAACTTGGAGAGAGAGACCTTTTTTCCACTCTTGTGTGTTTTTCTGTGATTTGGACTCTGTGTTCCTTGTAACTTTGGAGTCTGATATACTCCATAGGCCTCATCTTTACTTTGTCACACAGCACCTTCAGTGTAGTTGCACAGGGAAGTTTCTCGGATTTCCCTAAGGTTTAAATACCTTCTCTTGGATAAACTGTTTTCAAGAGCAGTGAAGTGAAATTGACTTTACTTACATTTTGTAACTTTCTAGACCCAGCACACACTATCATAGCATAGGAACTGGAGAAGTTACTTGGTATCCCCTTTGTCTAGTTTCTCATGTAACATTTTTTGTTACCCTTTCTGCAAGTAATGGCTGGTGGCAGTGGTTTACTTTCTACTACCATTGTGTGTTTTTACCGCTGGCTGCAATTACAATTTTGTCAAAATGGCCCAAGTTGTCGTCTTTTTTCACAATTTCTTGCTGGGAAGGTCCTTCTTGAGATTTACTCTGCGCGCCAAACCATGTTTGGTCCCTTTGTTCGTTTTGTCTTTTGCGGCTTTCACTGCTGAAGCCGCCTGCCTCTGGCTCCAGTATGTCTGGCAGGGGCAGGAAGTGTGGGAGGTGCCAGAAACTCCCTGTGCTTAATCCCTTTGGTTACAGAAATGCACCCAAAGGTGATTGGCCGGCTGGCTGTCCGGCAAGGACAGCCACCCTGCTGTGTGATTGACAGCTAGGCTGTATGGGAGAAGCCTACATAAAAGGCAAAGCTTTTTGGCTTGGAAGGCAGTCGACCACTGCACAAAGGAATCCGAAGAAGAACTTGGAAGAGACGCCTGCTGCAACTCCTGGGTAGTTGGGTTTGCCCGGTGAAGCCCTGCTGCTGTGCTGAAGCTCGAAATTCATTTCAACTACAGAATCCCTGCAAGGACGACTTCTCCCCTTGAGTTGGTGGGACCAATCCACTCCAAAGCGAACTTGTGTGGACATCCTCTAGGAGCTGGCTGTACTTCCAGTGCTGCTGGACCCGAAGTGCCAGGGAGAGGAACACCAAATGGAGTGCATCACTTTTAAGATGGATCCGAACTGCTGGAAGATCCCCCGGATTCCCAGGAGCAGGACTGACCAAGCCCGAACCACCTCAACAGAGTGCTGAAACCGAGATGCAAAGAAAGTCCAGAGTGGTATCCGTGAGACCGCGGTGGTGCTATTTGCTGAGACGTGAGGAGCTGAAACTGCAAAGTGCAGCTGAAAAGAAGTTTGTCCTTTTCTGTCGCTGTCCGTCCTGTTGTGTTGCAGGAGTCCCCAGAAGTCCTCCCTCTTGTCCCCACAATTAAGGCACAGGATCTGCAGAGCCACACAGGAACAGAAGCCAGCTGGAACCGTTTCTTCTTGCCTAATGTACCGTACAGTCGAAGAGAACTTACCTCTTGTTGTAGCCTTACTTGATCTCAGCTGGGACTGGTCTTGGTTACTTCTGTAGAGTTGCTTGCATCTTCTACTTCTCACAAGCCTCCCAGCTTGTGGCCCTACATTGATTCTACTTTTTCTACAAAGACATCTAAAGCATTGTGCAAGACTTTTATTGATCTACAAAAAGTGCTTCAGCTCACCTAGACGTTTGCCCAATTGGCATTGGCTGGCCTGGCTCCCCGAATAACTCTTTTCCACTGACATTGTGTTTTACCTTTCCTTCCAGGAAAGGGTTAAATCTGCTTTGCATTGGGGGTTCAAAAGTACTTACCTACTTCAGAATAATTGTGTGATCTCTCGTGTTATTCTATAACCCTTTTCTTTGACACACTAAGAGTGTATATTTGTATGTTACTGATATATTAACCCTTCTGAAGAAGGCTTATTCAAACTGTCTATTAAATTTAATAATTGTTTAATCAAGAAATCTTGAGTATAAGTGTTTATCTGGATACTTGTCACTGTGAATCTGTGTAACTCCCCTACTGCTCACATTGACCCCTCTTGAGATAAGCCTGTCTGCTCAGCCACACTACCAACCTGTGTAGTTCAGACTTCTAACAAAGGTTGGGCCCCTATTGCGTGGAGTAGTGCACCCACAGGGCACTGCTCCAAATCTTGCCTAACAGCATTGCTCTGGTCAACCCTCCAAACCATTGTCTTTAGCTTGCCAAGCCATTACAAAAGGGGAAGACCATATGCAAATCAGGCTTGTTCTCAAACCAAAAGGAGCAGTCCAACCCAAACTGCTTGGTCACATCCCTTCTGCACGAAACCACACACATCCCCAGACATGTTTCAGCCTCCTTGAACCTCCTCAGTGTGGAGTAGCTTGGATCTCTAGCCCCAGCAGGCATGGGACCCACGTCTGTGCATATCGTCCCACTCGGGGTGACTAAGCAAAACAAAAGAGGTTATGGCTGGAAGGTTTCGAATTAATCTTGGCCTCTGGCATTGCTCTGGGAAACCCTCCAGCACATCGTTCACCTGCCAAGCCATTACAAAAGGGGAAAGACCATATCCAAATCAAGCTTGTTCCCACCACAAAAATCAAGCTAGATTCCCCCGTGCACGAGACCACGAGGATCCCAGACATGTTTCAGTCTTCTTGGGCCTCCTCATTGAGGGGTAGCTTGGGTCTCTAGGCCAGAAGAAGGGAACCAAGCAGTGTTGGAAAGGCAGCAATGCAGGTCTGTTGCAGTGGTCTCCGATGTGAGATTGTTACGCCAGCTCTGGATGTCCCACGAAGATTAAACTTGTTGTGGACATCGACAAGGCTTGGCTGAATATGAGACCCCTGGTGGCTGTGCATTACTTTCGGTGGTGACTGGTGCAGTGGCAGAATTAAGTGTCTGGTTTTGGTATTTCACATTTTACCGCCTTTTGGTTCTTCAGTGCTGCAACCGCAACACAGTTCTCAGGATGGCTTCTGGCAACCTGGACATGACCACTGGACTGCGGACCTTTACCAGGTCTGGACCCTTGGCCATCCTCTTTGGACTTTGGTGGCAGGCAACCCACCCATGGACACTCCTCTGCAGGCAGCAACCCTGTATCTTTGCCAGCGCGGAAAAGTGGACAGATGTTGTGGCAGGGTTGCCCCTTGAAGGATTCTTGAGGTTTTTGGAACTTTCACAGTTCCTCCTGTAGGGCAGTAAAATGACAAGGTACCCCCTCTCCCGGGCGATACTCAGCAGCTTGGCTTCTAGCAGTCACACTTCTCCGGACCCTGGGCGAGATGGATGGACTTCATGGCTTCAAGATGTCCAGCACTCCTCTTCTGAACCCACAAAGATCCCTTCTCCGGACGGCAGGCACACAGGATTGGCTTCCAGGACACTTTGGGTGAATAGCAGCAGTTGCACAATGTTCCCTCGTAGCTACGGGAAGAGGTCGCCTATCCATGTCCTCTATGGTTCAGTCCTTGAATCAGTAATCAGCTTCCGGATTTGTTGAAGAGATGCAGCTGCAGACTTCTTCCTCCAGCTGGATTCCAGGATGCATGCTTAAGATTACTTCAGATTCTGCTTCAGGTTCCTTGTTTCAGCTTCTGACAGGAGGTGAGTGTGAGGTCCCCTGTTAAAACACTCCCCATTCTGAACCCATTCACACACAAGTGCATTCATGCAGACCACACCGAATCAGGTTTCGGGCCATTCACCAGAAACCAGACACTCACAACACAGGATGTGGATTGGGGGCTACTTCCCAGCCTTTCAGAGCACTACACTGCATTCGTTCCAGCTTGTCCGAGCTGGCTGAGGCATTGTCGCACAACCAAAACCAGACACCCACAACACAGAATGTATATTGACTACACACTCCATTCAGACAGGTTCCACTCCAAGGGTGTGCCCACAACACGCAGCCCCTGGAAAGGCTCCAGGTAGTCTGGCAGGAGGCATCCACCCAACAGCCATTCAGGGGAAGGGAACAGAGCCAGGGTTTCATAGGACTCTGAGAAACAAGGGGGACAGGCAAAGGAAACCAAGAAGCCACCAGTGGCCATCTTGCCTTTGTGTAGGAATCCATTGATGCCTATGGCAGGGCCTGGTTGCCCCAAGAATAGAGAATACCCAGGTAGCTGCCACCAGCGCATAGCTTGCTCTGGGTGCAACATACATGCGCCCAAACATACATTAGATGTACAGGTTTGTACGCCTACCCATGGGTGCCCCAAGGGTATCCCATGGGTACTGTTCACCAAAAGGTAAAAATGAAGAGCTGCACTGCCAGAGGTCCGAACTGGACTCCTGTGCAGAAAAACACAGAAAACACCAACAGAGAAGTGGAAGGACAATAGGGCCCTGTCCCATCTTGTGTGGAGTGCTGAGGGGATCCAATGAATCCCTTTTTCCACTTCTCCTGTAACTTTCTAGTTACAGTGACAAGTTAATCTGAGTGGCTGGTGTCAGTGGATGTGTTCTACCAATTTTTAGTGAAATTTACTCGCAGGCGGCTGTCAAAGCTGCGGTAAGGGACACATGGTACACCATTGAACAAGCCAGCAGACTGGTCCAGGTGCCTTAATGCACAGTCTACAACCCGAAGATGAGCAGGCACGGTCAAGGATGGGGCCAAGCCTGATTTGCATATGGTCCTTTCAATTCTGTAATGGCTCAGCAGGTTGAACGATAGACTGAAGGGTTGCCCAGAGCTGTGAAACATGTCTGGGGATGCTTGCAGTCTCATGCAGAATGCAAATGACTGAGCAGTTCAGGCTGGACTGACCATTTTGGGGTGGGACCCAGTCTGATTTGTATATGGTCTTTCCTTTCGTTAATGGCATGGCAGGTTGAAAAACGATGGTCTGGAGGGTTGCCCAGAGCTGTGCCAGTTATGATTAATTCAAAACCTTCCAGCCATCGCCTTTTGGTCAGGCAAGGCCAAGCAGCGACATGGAAGATGTAGCACAAACCTACAAGTAAATATTGCCTGGAGGAGAATTCCAGATCTAAGACAATGGTGGGCCAAACAGTGCTGCATCCTCTGCTAAGCTAGAGGTGAGGCATTTTCTTCATATGCACTACAGGTACATAACTTGTTTTTCTTATTCTTTTATGCTACCCCTTCAATCTTTTACTTTTCAACAATCCATTCCAAGTGGGGTGCACTGCAAAGTATCTTTCTCCATGATTGAACATTCCTCTTTACTGTTATCCCTGGCATGTTTATTGTCTGCGTGTTAGGCGCTTATACAGGAAATACATTCTGTTTCAAAACACCCACAGGGCAGCAGGGAAGGAACATGGGATAGCAGTACAATAAACACAAAAACCAAAAATACAGTGTGGGAGGGACGGCAAACGTACTATTCCTTTTGAGTATTCACCACGTGCAAAAGTAGCAACGAAGAGGGTATTGGGGTAGATGCTGTGGTGTCTGTGCTCGAGGGTGAGGTGCGGATGAAGTGTCATGTAAGGTAATTTCTATGCGGCCATGAGCCACGTTGGGTGCAAAGTGTATATCCCCAGTGCGAAGGGTGTGCTGAGGCAAGTGCTGAAGGAAGACAGAGCTGGGGAGATTGTGTGTGAATGGTCAGAGGCCCAGAGGATGTATAAGGGTCCAATACATGAATTACAGCAACTGTGAGATTAGCGGAGGAAGGAAGAAGGGAAGGAGGAGATAAAGAAGAGAGCCTTGAGGTACTTTTGGAACTTAAGAAGGTACTGCTTAAAACGAAGAGGGAGGTGGAGGCTGTTCCAAAGGAGGGGTCCAGCTGAGGTAAGCAAGCAGCCTCATGCTCTCTTGAGCTAAACTCTTTACACGCAGAGTTGGTGACAGAGGAGCGTAGAGGTCTAGAGGAGAGTATTTGGTAAGAGAGTTGCAGATAGTGTGGTGTCCGGCCCCAGACAGCCTTGTGGCTGATGCAGAGAGATTTGAATTTGATCCGTGCAGCAACCGGGAGCCAGTGGAGACTTTTTAGGCAGGAGAGACGCGGTCCATGGGCTTAATGCCAAGGATAAATCTTGCTGCTCTATTCTGGATTAGCTGAACAGAGTGGAAGAAGGTAGATTGAGGAGGAGGCTGTTGCAATAGCAAGCCTAGAGTAAACCAGGGCTCTGGAAGCATTGAGCTTCTCGGGGAAAGTGAGAAACAGGAGAATTCCTTTGAGAAGGAAGAGTTGGAAGTGGGACTTCTTGGCAATGTCCTGCATGTGAGGGAGGAAGGGTAAAGAGGAGTCAAAGATGACTCCAAGGTTTCTGGTATCAGAAGAAGGAACAGGGGGGGGGGACGCCCAAGGTGGGAGGCCAGAGGGAAGGAGGAGGGAGCAGGGTCCCAATCAGAAGTATCTCTGTTTTGCTGGGATTGAGGCAGAGATCATTGGAAGAACACCAAGCCTGGATGGCAGATATGCAGTCAGGGATGAAGGAAGGTGTGAGTGAGTCAGCAGGAAGCTTGAAAAATAGGTAAGTGTTGTCTGCATAACACAAATTTTGAGATGAGGCGTGCCAGCTGAGCAAGGTAGATGTTAAAGAGCCAGGGGGAGAGGATGGATCCTTGCACCACAGGTGGAGAAGTAAGTAGAAGAGGAGAGGAGAAGGTGCCTTGTATGACATGGGAAGAGCGGTCATTTAGGAAAGAGGTCCGCCATTCCAGTGCCCTTTCCGAGATAGCCAGAGAACAAGACTCGTGTTCCAGTATGGAAGTTCTGCTTCCTCGAACTTTGTGATTTCATACCATTGGTTTAGATTCATTCAAAACCTTTTACCCATCACTTTTGTAGTTATAGTTGTCCCATTATGTGAGAGGGGGTATGCCCAGACATAGGTCTCTTGCTCGCTCCGCCATAGGGAACCAAGCTGCACCTCATTGAGGATGCCCTACAAGGTCGAAAAATGTCTGGGGCTGCTTGTGTTTCCATGCAGAGTGGACCTGGGCGAGTGGTTCAGGCTGGGATGCTACCATTGGTGGCAGTACCTGACTGATTTGCATGTGGCTGGACCCCTTTTGCAATGGCGCAGTCTGGCTAAAAAACGGTGGTGTGGAAGGTTGCTCAAAGCAATGCCAGTGGTTCAGATTCAATCAAAACCTTCCACCCATCACTTTTGTGGTTCTTGTCGGTATTACCGCCAGATCACAAGTGGCGGTGCAAGACCCATTTCTTTTCTCTTTTTTTGTCCATTGGACTCAATGGGGAATTTTCGGTGCAGTTACTGTGGTGGTAATTGCGCTGCAGAAAATGTCCGGAAAGTTGACAGATTTACCTCCAGCTCAGAGCTGGAGGTTAATCTTCCAACGTTACACCTAACTCGTAATGCGGTGGTAACACTACTACTGCCACATTTTTACTGCACCACCCAAATCGTGATGAAGCCCAATGTCTTTAGAGCAATGGTCCTGAAGTTCCAAACATACTCAGACCCTTGTAGTAACACGAAGAGCCCTGATAAGCATCAAAAGGTTAGCTATTCCTCCCTCCCCCTAAGTTTAGACCAAAGATGCTCCGTTTCCTTTATCAAAAGCTGACTTGATCGATGAATGATATACACCAAGGTAATTGATCCACACTAGAAGCTTTGCTGCTTGGGGATTTCAAGATGTTATAAAGTGTCAACAGTTCTTTGCGAAAGCCTGATTGGTTTTGAGACAAATTCTTTTAATTTTCTTTCTATGCTTTTAGTTCACTTTAAAAGGATAAACACAAACATTTTGCCGCTAGCATTAAGCTAGGCGATCAAACAGTAACTTGGTGTGTGATGCCGGAAATACCTTATGGAGGGACAGGGCCTCCTAGTCCTTGTCCTTTCATTTCTGTTTTCTGTCACTGAGGTCAGGCTGAACCTATGCCTGTGCACTCTTGTTTTCTGTTTGGTGAAAAACACCCATGGAATACCCTTATGGCACCCATGGGTAGGGTACACTCTTGTATCCCTTATGTATGTTTTTTGACACCTGTGTGTTGCCCACAGATCAGGGTATGGGCTGGTGGCAACTACATGATGACTTGGCAGTGGGTCTGAGTGTCCTCCATTTTGGGACACCCAGGCCCTGCCCTACAAATCAATGGATTCCTTATAGAAGCAAGATAGCCCCTGTGGTCTGTTGGTTTCTATTGCCTTTTACCTTGTTTCCCAAAGTCCCGGGAAGCCCTTTCTTTGTTTCCTTCCTCCTGAGTGGTTGTTTGGTGGAAAAACCATATATGTATCTGTTTCCTTTCCTCCCGGCTAGCTGTTGGGTGGAAATACCATTTCTGATGCTTGTTAATCTGCTTAGAATCACATGCTGTGCATATAGTCCGACATCTAGTGGTAATCGCGGAGTATTGCATCTGCACTGCCAGGATCGAAAGGGGACGTCGACATGGGCGTGACTGTAACACTATCCCTAACATGACGTGCAGTGTACCCAAAATCCCTTGCGCGTCGAGTTCCCTCAGAATGTTTTTTTCCACCCAACTAGTTGGTTATCTTATGCGCCGGAGCTCACAAGAGTTGATAATGCCCAATTGTTAATTTGTCTAACGACCAATGGTCGTCTAGTCTTTGACTTCTCTTCGACTGCTTTGTGGACTCCTATGCCAAAGACCTCTAATGCTGTTCGGTGACTGGTGCATTGTTCGACGTCTGAATTTCCTTTTCCCTTCTCTTCCCCTCTGGTCTGGCATTCACCTCTGCTATGGAGAGGGCTCCATTTAAATGTCTGTCATGCAACAGAAAATACCCCTGGAAATACACCCATCGCAAATCCAATAGGTGCTTACCTCGTTACCACGACGAGCGTTCCTGTAGGTACTACACTCTTTCGTCCCAAGACTTTAAGATAGACGGACAAAGCAGTGGGCAGCCTACTTAATGCAGGCCGAACGTTGTTCCCCCATTGGCGCCGTCGCCTATGATGACGAGGACTCCAGCGACAGCCATGGCTTTGATCTAGAAGCCATAGACCTTTCAGTGGAACCCTCTGGGTTCCCAGATGCCCATGCCCGGTTCCGACACAGACCGCAAGTTCTGTAATGGGGATTTCACACCCCGGCGACAGGGGCACACACGCACCACCCTAGGAAAAACACACAACCCCGCCAAGGCCTCTTGGACGGACACGTCAAAGAAGCACCAAACGCCAACAGGCCAGCCAGAAACTTCGACGGTACCTGCCAAACCTCGCGGTCCGTCGCCCTCCCTGCAAGTCTTCTCGGCATGCGACTGGGCTTCCCTCTCATAAGGGTGTTCCCATTAAAATAGCACACGGCTACCCACACGTTGTCCAAGGGCGTGCTCGCACCTAAGGCTTCGACGGAGTCGGCAACCGCGACATTGCCATCAGGCATGTCGAAACACAGTATTCAGCTGCCGAAAATACACCAGAGTCTTGCAGCTATTATTTCGGCAGCGGAACAGCCTAGGAGCACCCCCTCTCATTGAGAGGCATACTCTGAAGGCCCCAGCCAGTCTTTAGGGCTTTATCAGGAACATCTCCCCCTTCTGAGCAGCCTTTTCCTCCTCCAGACCCCTCTGGTTCATCCCTGTGGACTAGACAGAGGTTTGAGAATTATATGGATAAGATGTCCCAATTCATAGATGTCTCTGAGAAATACATTACTCCCAAGACAGGGGGACCTCCTCCTGTCCGATTCAACCAAATCTGCAGAAGCTTCCTAGTCAATCACAAACCCATCAGGAAGAGGGCTTTGCGTATTCAGAACCAGAGGAAACCTATGAGGACAATCCTTTAGGTCAGGCTACAACTGACCAGGGCCCAGACTGGAGACAAGATCAGCCAGCAGATCAAGGGCTTTGGCTCTCACCGACTCATACCCCAGACATTATTTGTCTGGGCCTGCCTTTTTCCCCTCAGCAAAGGCAGTCATCGTCAATAGATGACCAAATGGTATTTAATGCCATCCTAAAGAGAGCCGCAGATCACTTTCAGATGGCTATGCAGGAGACTGTCCTGGACTCTGACTTCGTTGATTACATGCTCGAAGAAAAGATTCCCACTAGTCGAGTTATTCTCTGCTCAACTCCATGAAGAAACACCTTGCTCCTTCGTCTCCTTCCCTCACAAGCGCTGTCAACCCTTGGGTTAAAAAACTGTTTCGCCCCTCTCCATCTGACCCTAAGTATATTCGAGGTCATGCCACACCGAACGATCTGGTTGTTACAACCACCAGGAAAAGGCCATGGGGGCCACAGTCTACGGCAGAGGCTCCCCCGGATAAGGACTGCAAAAAACTCTATGCCCTTGGCAAACGTGTTACCACATCTGCAGCCTATTCAACCAAACAGAATTGTGAATAATACGACCCTTCTTGCTAGTTACAGCGGTGTGCAATGGGGCTTGCTCCAAGAAGGCCTCCAAGAGGTCCCTAAACCCACGCGATCATGCCTGCTGGTAGTCATCTCTGAAGGTAGACAGGTGACGCATAATATTCTCAAGAGCACACTAGACGCTGAAACTGCGGGACGCACTCTGGCACAGGGAGATCTCCTCTAGAGACCGGCTTGAAGCCTGAATATTTCAGCCAAGCCTGAGTCTCGGGCCTCCCTGATAAACAAGCCTATAGAAGAGTCAAACTTATTTGGTAAGGCTGTAGATGATGTCTTGGAAACGGCTAAAAAAAGAACATGAGATGCTGAAATCACTGTCAGATTACAGCCTATCCTTTCCAACAGCGGGGAGGTACAAACTCTCGTTCCTTTCGGGGTCAGTCCACCTCCCGATCTCCCCACGAGCAATATGGCGCTGGAGGTACCCCATGGTCCTCCGGACAAGGTTCATCTGGCAACAGCCAATATCAGCAAAGAGGACAGCACAGAGGCAAGGGTAGAGGCAGAACCTCCACCACAAGAGGCTCCCCGGCCTCTGCATCAAAATGACTCGCCAGTCCGGGTCACCTCCCAGGCCTCCCCGGTCAGTGGACGGTTGTCATTCATTCACTCATGGGAGGGGATCACATCAGACCAGTGGGTGCTCAAAGCAGTCACCCATGGTTATTGCATTGAGTCCACCAGCCACCTCAATAACATCCACCAAAGAGCAGATGCCTATCACCAGAACACCTGAACATTCTGCTAGAAGAGGTACAGATCCTTCAGGAAAAGGGTGCCATAGAAACTGTCCCATTCACCATTTAAACAAGGGTATTTATTCAATGTACTTCCTTGTACCCAAAAAGGATCTCACCATGCGCCCTGTGTTAGACTTGTGCCCAGCGAACAATTAAGTCAAACCGAAAAAGTTCAGAATGACAACACTGCTGGTGCAGGGGGATTACATGACAACATTGGATATAAAAGATGCATACTTTCATATTTCAATGTTGCCAGCGCACAGAGTACCTAAGGCTCATGATAGAGGACATGCACTATCAGTTCAAGGTTCTTCCCTTCGGCATTGCCTTAGCTCCATGGGTGTTCACGAAGCTGCTGCCGGTAGTAGCTGCTCACATGCGCAGGCAGTCCATCCCAGTCTACCCTTAACTCGATGACTGGCAGATAACAGGGGATTCTTATGGACCAAGCCTAACAAATACTGAAAATACTGTAGATCTCCTCTTAAGTCTAGGGTTCTCGATCAACGAAAAAAAGTCCAGCCTAGACCCCAGCCAAGTCAAACAGTTTCTGGGGGCTCTAATTCGGACCAAAGACGTCCTTGTCTTTCCCTCCAACGAGAAGGTTCAAAACATGCTGTTCCAGATCCCTCACTATGTAGCCAGTCATGAGGTGACCGTACGCAAGGCCATGCGACTGTTGGGGATGATGGCCACCTGCATTTATTTACTTCCACACGCACATCTGCGCATGCTCCCCATGCAAGAGTGGCTCTCGAGCCAATGGTGTTAGGCCAGCGGACAGTGGGACGATAGTGCTTGTACCAGCAGCCCTCGTTCAGTCTCTGCAGTGGTGGTCAAGAGAAAACCTGCAGGGGAAAACCTTTACCACCCCCGCAGTAGAAGCCACTCTCACCACAGATGCATCTGATGTGGTGAGGGGGTGCTCACCTCCTTCATCAGACGGCCCCAGCAGTAGCAACCAACCACATAAACCTGTTAGAACTGCTAGCAGTGTTCAAGGCCCTGAAAGCATTGCAAACCCACCTCTAGGGGTAGACCGTTCTAATCCTCACGGACAGTACTACGGCCATGTAGTACCTAAACAAACAAGGGGGCACTCACTCTCCAGGGCTATCCAAACTGTCACAGAACATATGGAAATGGGGTCTCAAACACAAGATGTTCCTCCTGTCACAACACGTTCCATGGGAACTCCATCTTCTGGTGGACGTGCTCAGCAGAGACTTCACGCTACCCTTAGAGTACGAGTGGCGATTACACATAGACATTGATCTCATCATCTTCGCAGCCTGGGGCTTCCCAGAGATCGAATTGTTTGCAACTCTGGAGAATGCACAATGCCCAGATTACGCCTCCAGGTACCCTCAGAACCGCTCCAAGGGGAATGGTATCTGGATAGCATGGTCAGGGAAATTTGTCTGCAATTTATCTCTCCCCCCCCCCACCCCCGACTCCCCTGCTGAACAGGATAGTTCGCAAGATGCACCAAGAACCTCTCAGGATGATTCTGGTAGCCCCGATGTGCCATCCCTGGTTCTCCCATCTAATGTCAGTCTCCCCTCCCAGGAAGCTGACATGTCTTTACAACATGCTGTCACAAGACAAGGGGGGAAACACTACATCCATGCCCTCAAACTCTCAACTTAGCAGCTTGGCTCCTGAGGTCATAGAGTTCGGGCACCTCCAAATCCCTCTAAGATGTATGGACATACTTAGGGAAGCACGAAAACCTAACGCCAGATATTGCTACTCCAGCAAATGGAAACGCTTTGTCATTTGGTGTAATGGCAAAAACATCAATCCTATTGAATGCACACCAACACGTATTGTCCTGTACCTAACTCACCTGCTAGATTTAGGCCTGGTTTTCAAATCCCTGAAAGTCCACTAAAATGCGCTTTCAACATACACCATGCCCCAGAAAAAGGTTTTGTGGTGGAAAATTGCAGTAATTAAAGCGTTTATGGAAGGGGTAAAAAGACTTCATCCTCCTATTTCCAACTCAGCTCCCGGGGGTGAGACCTGAACCTTGTACTTACCAGAGTAATGGGGCCTCCCTTAGAACCAATGCACAAGGCTAGCCTTATAGCGCTCTCTTACAAGACCGCCTTCTTGGTGGCGATCACATCAATAAGGCGAGTTGGTGAACTGCATGCCCTTGCAGTTCAAGACCCATTCATCACAATTCACAAGGATAAGGTGGTCCTGCGCACTCGCACACAAATTTGCGCCTACATTTATTTCAAAGTTCCATGTGAACCAGTCCATGGAACTACCCACCTTTTTGCAGAACCCTGCTAACTTGGCAGAAAGAAGCCTCCAAACACTAAATGAGAGGAGAGTGTTGATCTATTATTTGGAAAAGACACAACCACTAAGAAAAACAAACCAGTTTTTCATTTCAGTGGCAGTTGGTAGAGAAGGGGACCTTGTCTCTAAATCAGCCATTTCAAAGTGGATCGTAAACTGCATCACACTATGCTACGTTCTTCACGCCTAGAGCACACTCTACTCGTGGCACACGGGCTACCATAGCATTCATTGCAAATGTTCCACTTGAGTCCATTTGCAAGGCAGAAACCTGGAGTTCTGGTCACACCTTTACACAACACTACTGTCTAGATACAGCCTCTAGGTCTGATTCTCAGGTGGGACAAGTGTTGCCAAGACATCTTTGCTACTGTTCCTTCTCACATCCCACCACCCTCTCTGGGTTCTGCTCGCTAGTCTGTGCACAGCATTTGATTCTAAGCAGATTAACAAGCATCAGAAGACATGCATTACTCGCCGTAATAGCATTTCTGATGATTGTCTGTTTAGATTCACATGCCCCCCTGACCCCCATGGAGTAGAAGGAACATAGACATCTTACACCTTCTCTCTTCTGTACTCACTCACGCTGACTATAAGGCTTCCTCATGGCAGGAAAAACACAATCGGGGGGACCTCAACGCTTGAGGGATTTTGGGTACACTACACGTTACGTTAGGGATATAGTGTTAGTCACGCCAGGTCGGCGTCTCCTTTGGGTCCTCGAAAGAAAGATGCAATACTCTGTGATTACCACTAGATGTCGGACTGTAAGTGCAGCATGTGAATCTAAACAGATACAATCATCAGAAATGCTATTACGGTGAGTAATGCATGTCATATGAGACTGGGGCTGCCTCCTGTCAGACTGACTAGAGTCCTCCCGGGGCGGTATGTTGTGGGTACACCCTGGGGGGGGAGGGATGACCTGTATGAATGGAGTCTGAAGTTAACTTGCATTCTCTGCTATGGCTGTCTGGTTTCTGAGTGTGTGACACAATTAATAAGACGGCCCTGATTGAAACTGATATGAATGCAGTGTAGTATGCTGAAAGGCTGGGTACTTGCACCAATCCACATTCTTTGTTATGGGTGTCTGGTTGGAGTGAATGGCCTGAATGCCTGTGAGCCTGATTGACTGCCTGGCTCAGAGAGAGTGAATGGGGAACAGATGTCTATATCTGGGGACCTCTCATTTACCAATTTGTTCAGAAGCTGAAGCGAGAAGAGGCTGTTCCTTGAAGCTCAGCTGGAGGTGAACTCTGCTCTGTAATTCCTTTATGCAATCCAAAAGCTGCTGTGTTCTTCCAAGAACTGATAGAGAGGACCTGCAAAGGAGACCTCCCCCGTGCTACGAGGGACCATCGTGCCTGCTGCTACTCTTCATCAGAATTATCCTGGAAGCCAGTCCTGTGTGCCTGCTGTCCGGAGAAGGGGTCTTCGTGAGTCCTGATGAGTGCCTGGAAATATCGAGTTCAAGTGCATTGGTTTCGCCCACGATCCGGAGGAGTGTTTTGTAACCGCTGGAAGCTGTTGCTGTCTACCACCCAGAAGAGGGGGTTCCATGGCATAGTGCTGCTGGACACCCGGAGCTGTAAAAGTTTCAAACAGCCGAAGAACCTTTCAAGGGACATCCTTGCAATCATCACTGACCACGTTTTCCGCCGGAGAGAGTCCAGAGTCGCTGAGTGCAGAGGAAGGTCTGTTGGTGGGTTTCCTGCCACCAGAAGCTAACAAGACGTCACAAGGGGCCAAACTTGGTGAAGGTCCGAGGTCCACTCCAGTGGTCGAGTCCAGGATGCCAGAAGCCGTTCAGATGTTTGTGCTGCGGCTACAGCACTGAAGAACCAAAAGTCGGAAAACTGTGAAATTCCGAAACCCAAAACCAAAGGTGACCTATGACAGAAGTCATCGAAGGGTCCCAGGGATCTTACTCTCATCTGCCAAGCCGTTAATGAGCCCACCGCAAGTTTCTTCTTCACAGGATTTATACAGTCGGAGAAATCATCGACCAAAGGAGAGCACTGCGAATAGTAAAACTGCTGCACTTCAGAAAGACTTTGGTTCAATTTTTCTTGTGGACTCGGCATCACAGTGGCTCCTACTTCCAAGGTGGTGGGGGTGGCATCTTCCGAGGGAAATGGTTGAGTGAAACCGATAAACTCTGCCACTTCGCCTGCCAAGGCACCAAAGCTTTTGTAACGAGGAAAAGCATCTTCTTGACTCGGGAGTCGTCCATGGGGTGCCAGATTAGTCTTTTATCCTGTTCTCCTTTGGGCTCTCGGGTACTTTGGGGTGGTAGAACCTTTTAAAGAAAGCAGAAAGTTTATGAACATTATAGGACTGGGCTGTAAAAGACGAGAAGGTCCTCCCTAACCCTTACAGGTTGCCCAAGTGGGTGGCATCTTCACACAGAATTGTATATCTAGTCTAAAGAAAGCATTCCACCACTGTTCACAACTAACCTGCCTTTCTTCCCTATTCTATGCTGATGCACCTCACTTAAGAATTCACATGCCTATTTAAAACTGTCTGCAGTTAGTGCATCTGTTACTGAATTTTAGTATTGCGTGGTACCAAATAAAGTGCATCCATTTGCCATTGTTAGACTAAGTATTACAAGTACAAAGTGTTGTTATTTATAGTTCTATATTTTTGGGTAGCAAACCTTATTTTATGTAAAGAAGCTGTTTTATCACCCAACATAGTATGTGGACATTCATTTGTGTGGGCTTTGGGGAAATACTGTACTTAAGAACCAGCCTGCATCACCTCCTGAAAATCAGCCTGCATCACCTCCTGAAAGCTTAAGCCTGGTTGCTCATCCTTTGCTACCAAATCTAGAGCCCTGGCTGGGGTGTTCTATGCCATTATCCTACCATATAGACGGCAGAAGTACAGAAACCCCCCTCCAGTCTTTACATGGTCGTTTAAGCAATCCCAGGTCTTCTAAATGGGAATATGAACACTCTCATGCCAAGACAAATTAATTCTACCTGTTTCAATGATAGCCTGAGATAAAACAGCAAGTATGAGACCAAATATGATTCCTCTTCAAGACTGTCATTGCCAAACCATCTGGTGCTGCTGCTCGAGATGATTTGACCTTTACCAAAACATGAATTTTATCTTCACTACAAAGATGTAACCCTTTGGATACATTAAAAGTAGTAAAGTTATTCTTATTTGTACTTGCTTCTTTTGTCTTTCTAGGAACGCAGACTGTTAGGGAGAATTCTTATAAGGCTAATTTTCCCAAACCTAGTGAGTCCCCCAGCAGCTTTGCTGGATTTTTGGGTTTTGTTTTTCTATCCTGCTAAGAGAGACTCTTTTACTCCCACACTTAGGCATGATTTGAGGTATGTCTCTGACTGTTTGTGTGATTCTGGGCTATGGGGTCTTTTACTCCATAGGGTATCATCTGTTTTTTTGTGTATGTGTTACACAGCACCCTCAGTACAGTAACACAGGGGTGTCATAGTGACCCCCCAACATAGACTCCATACCCTGGGACTGACTACTGTCTCCAAGGGCATGTAAAGTCACCATTGACTTTACTAGTCCTAAATTGTGAACAGAACCAGTACAAACCATCATATTGTGGAAGTACTGGAAAGGGTTAATTATATTGCCCCTGGGTCTGTTTTCAAGGGGGCACTATCCAGTCCCCCCTTGTCGAGTTTCTGGCTGGTGGCAGTGGTTACCAGGCGAAATATTCCACCAGAATATTCTCTATGGGATTTTCCCATTGATTTTAAACGCACCACTTTTGGGTGCAATGTTAAAGATACTGCTGGTTTATTTATTTAATATTAAATTCACGGTTGGGTCTTTTTGCCAGAACTCTTTTCAGAAATGGCGTTCGTGTCCGTCTCTGTAACTCTGACCAAGGTCGAGCCCTTTGTTCCACTTTTTGGCGGGCTTCTCCACAGAAGCCCTCCAAATGGTGACACTCTGTCTGGGTTCCACAGGATGGGTCGGGAGGGGACTTGGCACCCTGGACTGCGTTGCCTTAGCAACTCAAGTCACACTCTGCTCTGATTGGGCCAGTGGTGAGCCGCCCAGCTCACCACTTAGCATGTTTGAGTGACAGCTAGGCTGTTGAATGGGGGTTTTTCTGCATAAAAGCAGGGCCTTAGGGACTGGAACTTCAGAAGTCGCTACAGGACCTAAGAATCCGAAGAGGGAAGAAGCTGAGCCATCTGCAACGACGACCCCGCCAGTGGAGCCCTGCTGCAACGAACTCACCACTTTCCCAACGACAAGAGAAGAACTTCTGCTGGACGAGTCTTCTTCCTCTGAGCTGGTGGGACCAACCAGTTTGCTCTTTTCTCCTTCCAAAGACGTCTCTTGGTCGAATCGCCCGTGCCAAGCACCCCGGCGGCCGGATAGCCAAGCTTCACCACTTTAACCGCAAATAAAAGAAACGCACCTTTTATCGACTAACTCCGCGGCTGGTTTCATCCCTGTGCAGTGCAACGACACCACGTTTCCTCCTCGACAAGATCCTCTCTTTCCCTGGTCGAAACAACGAACTGCAACCACTGCCAGGAACAACTGCCACCGCTGGAGCTTCCTCTCTCTTTAAGGTACTGTGTCCTGCCTGGCCTCCCTTTCTTCGGTTTGCCCAAGGTGACCCTTAAATCCTTGGCTTGCCAACTGGGTTGGCCCCAGACCTTCTAACTATACCTTCTTGAATCACCCCAACCTCTTTTGAACATTCTGCAAAGACTTTTAGTGCATTTTAAACCGTGTGATCCTGGGCACATTTCGCTTTGCTCCATTTAAAGTGGGCCTGGCCTATGAACTTTGGCTCTACAGTAACTACTGCCTTTTATTCCCTTGCTGAGAACTCCTAAAAGTGTTGGGACCTGTTTTATTTCTATGCTCTGCCTTTTTCTCTCCCTTTAACTGAACTATTGGAGTGCTTTCAGGTTATGCGCTCACATCTGTTTAACAAATTGTGGTGTTCTAACTCTGACTTGTCTAATAGTTATTAAGGGAGGTGTGTATACTTTACCTGACTGTGTTTTAACTTGCTTTTGATTTAGAGTGCTAGTATATTACCTAAAGTTGTTTTAAAGAAATATACTTTTTATACAAAGCTCTGGTCAGTGTTTGTTTGCTCTACTGTGTTTTTAGCCCTATTCTGTATACTCTATATACTGCCTTACTCTTCTTGAGAGAGGTCTGACTGCTCAGCCACAGCTACCAGGTAAATCTGGGTGGTGCGGACTGCTACCAATTGGGTTTACTGCTTACTCCTGTAGTCTTAATCTTTTTGCAGTGTTCCCCAAGGGAACTGCACAGGATTCTGCCTAACACAGACCATGAGACCATACACTTTGGTCAGTAAGGGTACATTTGGCTCTTTAGGGACATGCTGTCCGTAATATTAAACAAAGGCTACAATGTTCTAGAGTTACTCTGATGCATAACCCACAAAATGTCCTGTCCTTCATGATTTATTTCCATTCTATTGCATGGTTGTAGCTTTACACATGTTAATACAAAGGTGCCTTTCCCCTAGTGCTACAAACCAATCATAATTAATGCTGTATGCTTTCACTGAACCATGTTTTCACGGGGTGGGGTGGTGGGTGCACTCCAGATCTTTATAGTTTGATATACAATTGTTAGAGTACTAGGTCAAACGGATGACCTTACCTTCCGATATATTCAAGGTACAAATTACATTTGATGTTACCAGAAGGCCAATTTAATTGCGTACCAACTTGTAAGACTTATATATTACCCAGTTGGTGTGAAAGTCAAGATCCACTGCGAAGGTCTGAGAAAGACCGGAATGATCACTATAGATATCATCATGTAATCCTCAAACTTCATATATGCGATCAGTGCTAAAGTAAAAAATAATCCAATGTTTCCCTTGAAATACCCATACATGGGGTCTGGCATGGATTCACATGCTCATGAATATTCCCTGTCAGGCTGGGAATCCTCGGGAAAAGAGAAAACAGTTTCACTTACAAACTGTAGTTTTCCTTTAAACCAATCAGTGTCCTCTGGGTCTTACTGCCCCCATCCAATGACAGCCATCTCCCTAAGCCCCTTCTCTGACAGCCATCTTCAGATTATTACCACACTGTTGGGGATAATTCTCAGAAATGTGCTTATTCCCTTCTAGCTTGGAGACCCCCAGTGCTTTTACTGGACTTTAGGACTTACTTTTAATTTCTAACCTGGAGAGAGTGAGACCTTTTTCCCCACTCTCTCATGTCATGTATTTTTCATTGATTTGAACACTGGTTCTTTTGACTTTGGAGTCTGACAAACTCCATAGGTATCATCTTTTTACATTGTGTCACACAGCAAGTTCAGTGCAGTGCCCCAGGGAAGTCTTCCAGATTTCCCAAATGTTTAATTACCTTCTCTGGGCTAAACTGTTTCCAAGAGCAGTGAAGTGAAATTGATTTTACTTACATTTTGTAACTTTCTAGACCCAGCACACACTATCTTACAATAGGGTGTTGGAGGGGTTACTCAGTATCCTCTTTGTCTAGTGTCTCATGTAACATTTTGATGTTACCCTTTCTACAATTAATGGCTGGTGGCAGTGGTTTACATTTTCCTACCGTTGTGTGTTTCTACTGCGGGCTGCAATCACAGCTGCAGTAAAGCACCCATGGGTGCCCATTTTGTTAAACTGGCCCGGTCGTCTTTTTTCACCATTTCTTGTTGGAAAGATCCTTCTTGAGATTTACTCTGCGCGCCAAACCATGTTTGGTCCCTTTGTTCGTTTTGTCTTTGGCGGCTTTCACTGCTGAAGCCACCTGCCTCTGGCTTCAGCGTGTCTGGCAGGGCAGGAAGTGAGGGAGGTGCCCAAAACTCCCTGTGCTTAATCCCCTTGGTTACAGGAATGCACCCAAAGGTGATTGGCCGGCTGGCTTTCCTTGGAGAACAGCTACCCTGCTGTGTGAATGACAGCTAGGCTGCAAATGAATGGGAGAAACCTGCATAAAAGGCAAGGATTTTGGCTTGGAAGGCAAAGCCGACCACTGGATGAAGGAATCCGAAGAAGAACTTTGAAGAGACGCTTACTGCAACTCCTGGACGTTTGGTTTGCCCAGTGAAGCCCTGCTGCATTGCTGAAGCTCTGAATTCGCCTCGACTAGAGAAGCCTTGCAACGGACGACTTCTCCCCTTGGGTTGGTGGAACCAATCAACCCCAAAGTGAACTCGTCTGGACATCCTCTCAAAGCTGGCTGTACTTAAATTGCTGCTGCAGGAACCTTATTGCCAGGGAGAGGGACACCAAGGTCAAATGCATGGTTTTTTTAAAGTCTTACCCAAGCTCCAGGAAGATGCTCCGGAATCCCATGAAGCAGGAATGACCAAGCCTGAGCCACCTCAACAGAGTGCTGGACCCCAGATGCGAGTAAAGTCCATAAAGGTATCCGAGAAATGCGGTGGTGCTGTTTGCGAGAGCCGCTAGAAGCTGAAACCGCGAAGTGCCGCAGATCTGAAGTTTGCCCATTGCTGCTGCCGACCTTCAATTCGTAGTGCAGGAGTCCCCAGGCATATTCCCTCTTGTCCCCACGACTGAGGCTCAGGAACAACAGGATCTGCAGGCTTACAATTGGAACAGAAGCCAGCTGGAACCAATTTCTTCAAACCAAAGGTACTGTAAAACTAAGGGGTTGCTTACCTTTTCTTGTGTAACCTTGCTAGTGCTCATTTGAGACTTGTCTTGGTTGTGTTTGCGGAGGTGCTTGCAGCTTTGCCCCTCACAAGCCTCCCAGCTTGTGGCCCTACAGTGATTTCATTTTCCACAAAGATTTCTAAAACAGTGTGCAATACATTTTACCTACCTGCAAGAAGTGCTTCAGCTCACCTAGACTTTTGCTGGATTGACATTGTCTGTCCTGGCTCCCTGAAAGACTCTTCTAACCTCTGACGTTGTGCTTTAACTATCCCTCAACAAAAGTCACACTAGATAGCTTGTGTAGCTGGGAAATGGTTAATTTACTTTGCATTGGAGGGTTCAAAAAGTCCTCACTGAAGAACATTTGTCACCTTTATTTTATTCCCTCATCTTTTCCTTTTGACACACTAACCTCAGTATTGCTCTAAATATGCCAGTGATATAGCAATGTCCACAGTGTCCTAGTTATTTAAGTCACCTCAGGATATAGGAAGTGTCTGTGTGCCATGCCAAAAGGGTATCTACTGATTTATTGAAACTGTGTATTTTTGAAGTATATTATTATATAGGTTGCTCCCTTCTAAAGAAGGCTTATTCAACTGACTGTTAAATGAATAAATAATTGTTGAATCAAGAAACCTTGAGAGTAGGTGTTTATTTGGATACTTGTCACTGTGAATCTCTGAGTAATAACCCTACAGCTCACATTAACCCCTCTTGAGATAGGCCTGGCTGCTCAGTCACTCTACCAACTTGTGTAGTACATGCTTATACCAAAGGTTGGGTTAACTATTGCCATAGGACAAGGCTGGTGCAGTATCCCACACGGTACTGCATACAATCTTGCCCAACACGCACGCTTCAGTGTTGACTGGAAAAGGTTGTATTTTTGTTCCAAAAGAGCCAGAGTGCTCTTTTCTCCATCTGCCGACAGCGGGGATCCGTTGTCTGTGAATTTCAGCACCCCTCAAGGGTGAAGACCGTAGAACATTCCAGAAGGCCATCGGGCCTACATCGCGGCCCCCGACCATGACGGAGGAGGAGGAGGAGGAGGGGAAGGTCCCTCTTCAAGCCCTGCACCAAGTGTAGACTGGCTCTACTGCCTGCACCTGGACCATAAGGAGGTAGAGTGCAAGATATGCCTAGGGTTCTCCAAGAAGACATTGGACAGGCACAGTAGACTGGTGGCGTAGCTTAACACTAAGGCCTCTACCGCGTGCTCAGAACAGGGCCATGCCACATCCAGGACCAGCCGGTCCGAGGCGGCGATTTGCTAAATCCTTTGAGGGTGCTTCACCTGTTGGAGCTCAAGACAAGGCCAAGAACTGCAAGTATGAGTCCACCGGGGTCACTGCGGAAGCAAGTCCCAAGGTGGATAGGGCATGATCGACCTCACCCTCCACCTCCATTGCCAGCCGGCAATGAAGCTCTTCCTCAAAAAGAAAATATACTATGGGAGAATTCAGAGAGTCTGCGGACGGAGGAGAAGGCCGAACTTCCCAAGCAGCGCAGGCTAACACTTTGTTGACGATAGAGTTGATTGCAGCTGCTCTAATAAAGGCTAAGGGAGCTGACCCTGTGAAGGTAGCCCACGCAGCACAGAAAGTATCCTTGCCGCCTAGGCGCGACGCCACCGCAGTGACTTTGGCAAAGTTTGTTGGCATGCCAAAAGGGGGTGTAAACTGGCTCAGGCCCCGGTTCAAGCTCCACAGGGGGGAAAATGAGGCGGGCGAGGATGCCTCGAAGCCACAGCCTCGAAGCAGCCCTCCCAGGCCGTGGCACAAGAAGCCATGGAGGTTTCGTCCACAGACTAGGACCAGGAGTCTTTCCACAACGTCCATGAGAGCGTGGAAGAGGACGATGATGGAGTCGACTGCAACAACGGCACAAGGCCTAGTTTTCCGATATTGGCTCCGTCGAGGGATGTGTCTTTTGGACATTCTGTCGACCCTTTACACCTTGGTGTCAGAGATCCAATAGAGGATGCCACTGTTCAGCCTCCAACTAAGAAGAGGAAGCGTCCTCCGACGCCCCCAATTTAGCCTCCACATCCGCATCAGGCCACCTCTCCCCAGCAGACCCTAACACGGGGACGGCCACGTCCATGGACGACTACGCAATTGCTCAGGCGGTCTCTGCATTTGGATGCTCCACCTAGGGCGTTCCCACAGTGGGGGCGTTCCATTCCATGATTGCCAGAGCCTCTGAGCTTTTTCCACGAATAGAGGGTGGTGCTGCGGGCGTACCCCTCTTTCATGCGGAAGGTTACATCGGAATTCCACCTCAACAAGCCTTTGGCGTTACCTGTTTTTTTCACGAAACCTTACCTGGCTGAACTGGCTGTGCCCTCGCTAGACATTGCTTGTGCCGTGAAGTTCTACGTGACGCGCAACGAAAGGTTTTCGGAAGACTTCTCAACTGTTCCTGAACTTTGGTCCTTTGAACCATGGGAGGATTTGTCCAAGGCTCCCATTGCAAGGTGGTTCTCCGGCTGCATCATGCATTGTCATCGGTTTGCGAACCGACCGCTGCCTGGCTGTCCGAGAGCCCACTCCACCAGAGCGATCGCTGCAACAAGGCTTTCCTGTCTGGGGTGTCCCTGCTGGACATCTGCAGGGCTGCTACATGGAGGTCCACGACACCTTCACGAAGTTCTACTGCGTCGACGGGGATTCCAGAATTGACCAAGCAGTGCTACGCAACCTGTTCGCTTGAGGCAAGTCTGTTCCGGAGGTGAGAGTTAATTGCTTCTGTTGAGCCTTGCCACCTTCTGCGGGTGTGTAATGTTGTACTGCTATGCATTAGTTATTCATGAGCATGTGAATCCATGCCAGACCCCATTCTGGAGAAGGAAAAAGTTTCCTAGCTGTAACTATATACAAAACACAATTGATTTACCTCTAACTATTGTTCTCCAGCATGGGTCTGGCATGGATTCACATGCAAACCCTCCCTTCTACCCCTGTGCGGCTCTGCTTGGTCATACTTCCACTTTACGTGCTTACCAAATCTGAAGATGGCTGCCAGAGGAGGGGCTTGGGGAGAGGGCTATCATTGGATGGGGGCAGTATGACCCAGAGGACAGTGGTTGGTTTAAAGGAGAAATACAGTTTGTAAGTGAAAATGAAACCGTTCTTTCTTTTACAGAGGATTCCCTGCCTGATGGGTAAATGTTCATGAGCATGTGAGTCCATGTCAGACCCATGCTGGATAACCATAATTACAGGTAAGTAACTTGTTCTTTATTGCCTCTAGGGATTTCCCTGGGGGTTCTTCAACTTAGTGTGAACAATTGCCAACTGGTTAATCTTTTAGACCATCTTGGCCCCTGGATTGTTTGTTACAAAATATTTTAACTTGCACACCAGCTCGTTTCCCTTCCATTCCTCCTCAAATGGAAACTCAAACTCCACATACTCTGGATGTTTTGCATCAAAGTCCTCGCCAATCAAAATTTCTCCAGGTGATTCATCATGCCAAAAATACGCCAGTGATATAAACTGCTTGCTAGCTGGTATGAATACACCAAATCCCATCTTATTAAAATTTGCTTCATTTTTATTGATAAAGTCACCTGTTTAGATGTAAAATGTACCAGAACTTTCCCATCATAAAACTCCACTGATAACATTCTGTTCTGTTTTGTCATTTGCACCTCTCCATCTTCCAAAATGAACCAAGAACCTTGGTCAACGTTGCTGCACCACCTTTCTTACTTCACGGTTCCTGTTTTCCATAAAAGTGTTTAGAGGGGTTAGAAGTTGGTTCTGGCTTTTTCTTCTTCATGACTTTCCTGTTTTTGCAACCCACGAAAATTCCCTCTTTAATTTGTTTTATTTTTTGTCATCTTTATTTCAAGCACTGGGGGAGGTGCGGAGTCATCCTAAATGGCAAGGGGAATAGAGCTCAGAACATTCCTAATGGGAACAATTTGAGGCTGTTGATTATCAGCTGAGGCACTTCTAAATGTTCTAAATTGGTGCATACCAGCCCCCTCCCTTAGTGTCCCTCAGTAAATATTTCACCAACAATTCCTGAAGTTCTTCCGTAGTAGCAAATAGTTTAACTACTTCCGACTCAATCCTATAGTATAATTTGATTAGCTCTTTTAGAACCAGATATAACGCCTTAAAGGAGCAAGGGGGAACAGTAGAAGCTAAATCCACACTACAGAAAAGGGCCATGGTTTGCACATACTTGCAATCATTATGAGGTAACGGGCCTGAACTATTATTCATATCCAAACAAGTAATAATATCATGCACTGCATTTGTGTTTTTAATCAAGAGACAGTACATCATTTGTGTTCAGAATCTAGGTGGTTTTAGTACTGCATTTGTGTTTTTTAAATCTAAAGACATGTTTAGCACTGAATGTGTGTTTGGAACCTAGGTGCATTTAATACTGCATTTGTGTTTTGAATATAGAGACATTTTAGTACTGCATTTGTGTTCTGAATCTAGGTGCTTTTAGTACTGCACTTGTAGTATTTAAGTGCATTTATTACTGTAATCATGTCTAGCCACTGCTCCAAGGCCAGAGGTGCTCTCTGATGCACAAGAAACCTGCCGCCACCTCTCCCTGCCATCCCCATACCCTCCATCCCACCTACCCACCTGCCTCCAATTCAGGCATCCTCATCACCAGCATTCAACTTTTCCTCCTAGCAAAGACTGCTCTCTCAACATCCCTGCCTACACTCCCTCCACACTGCAAAAACCCAGAAGCAGCCCTCACCGTAACCCCCTTCCCAACTCGCTTCCCTCATTCCCCCCCCTTAAAACCCATTCCGCCCGTCTTCCTACTCCTGAAAACCTCCCCTATCCCTAACCATCCTCTTCACTTCCCCCAACTCTCCAACCCATGCCCCCCCGCCGAACTACCAGTACCCCTCCCACCATCCCGTGCACTCATCCCTCCACCCCTCAATCCCAGTCTACCTTCTGCATCAACTCGCACCCAAACCCTCGGATACACTCCTCTGCCACTATCCTGTCTTCGCTCCTCTAACTGCCACTCCACTTCCCCCTTGCGCCCCTCTAGTCCAACTCCACCTCCCACTGAAACACCCCTCAGACGTTCCCCTGTCCAGTATGCCCTCCCTCACACACCAGCTTCCCCTGCCGCCCGCATTGCTGCTCCCCACCCCCATTTTGATCAATGCCAGATCCATCTCCAAAAACAAACACATTATATTTGACTTTATCTCCTCAGAAAAAACTCTGGCATCATTTCATTACTGAAACTTGGTTCTCTGAAGATTACCTCCCCACCGAACATGAAGCCTTCTGACCTGGTTATGCCTGGATAGTTCACAACCGATCCAGCAGAGCAGGAGGAATAGCCGTACTCCACAAACCTCATCTCAGTCCTACATACTTAAATTCAACCTGACTGCGAATCTCTGCTAGCTAAATTCCAACTTCCTCCACCAATACCCACAGCTTCCTACTAATCTATTAAGCCCCTGGCTATAACAGAATCTTTGCAGACTCCCTAGCAGCCATCCTGATCGCACCACCCCTCGCTTACCCTGCTAGGAGACTTCAACCTCTGATTTGACACCCCCTCAAATCCAATGACCCGCCAACTCCAACCTGGAAGCCCTCAACATGACCCAACTTGTATCGGGTCTCACACCCTTGACGCTGTATTAAGCTAAACCGATTTGATCTCCTTTCCCTCCACCCGACCCCTAGTATGGACAGATCACTCTGCCATCTGTTTCTCTTCTTCTGATCCTTCCCTTCCCGTCCTCCCCCGTTCCCCTCTGAAACAAAGTAATCTCCCCGGACTTGGCCAACTCTCTGCTCTCCCCCTTCTCACTCTCGCTTCCCGAGGGATACCATCAGTTGAAGGCTTCGACCAATGGCTCTTGGATACCCTCTCACCACTTTCAAATCCTTCTCCCATAGAGCAGGCTGCTCCCCAAAATGGTCACTCCCTCTTTCAAATCCCTCAACCACCATGCAAATGACGGGCTGATCCATCCCCCCTAAACAGAGCCATCCTAACAAGGCAGATCATCACAGAACTCACGGCCCTTCTCTGCTCTTCCCTTTCGACCCCCCCCTCACTCCCAATCACTCTGCAATGCTCTGTCTGATCACCTTTACAACATTGCCATCCAAGGAAACCTTGCCATCATCTCTCGATTGGCAACATTCTCCCACCTCTCAACTTCTCCCTCACCTTCCCCTCCTGTCCCTCCCTCACCCGCCCCTTATTCTGTTCCTTCTCCTCCATGTCCCGCGCAGGATTTATCAAGCTACTCTCCAGTAGCCGCTTCTCAGGATTCGCCAAAGCCCCTTGCCCCTCCCCCCTCTTATGAAAAACATCCCCTCATCCACATTTGAAGGCAGCGTAGCTAGATCAATAATTAACTACTCTCTAATATCAGACATTTTCCCAGCAGTTTTCCAAATCTCCCATGTCAAAACTTTACTCAAAAAGCCCAACCTTGACGACCACCCCACTCCCATCTAACTACCACCTAATCTTCAACAACCACTTCTTTGCAAACATTTTTAGATCACACTGCGTTCTCCCAACTCTGCCTTTTTCACAGAATCCCACAACATCCTTCACCTGGCCCAACCTGTTTTCAGACCTCAAAGTGGAATTGATTCCTCCCTTGTCTCTGTCTGGGATGACATGAAAAGAACAGCTGACTTGGAAGGATGTGCTGCCCTTATCTCCTTGACCTCTCGGCAACATTTGACACAATCAACCACACCATCCTACTAGACAGACTCCACTCCCTAACCATCATGGACTCCGCCTTAAGATAGATCTTCTCTTTCCTGTGTTTTTCAGGAGCAGCTTTTGAACTCGTTGATCATGACATCCTCTGCCAACACCTCCTTACCAACTTTCACTTTTCACACCAAGCCTCCCAATTGATCAAATCATTCCTGCGTGAACACACCTTTTGGGTCTTCATAAACAATTTCACTGCCAACCCCATACCAGTTCCCTGCAGGATCCTGCATCTCGCCTGCTCTATGCAATACTTATATTGAGCCGCTCTTTGACCACCTTGACACACTGGACATTCGCTACACCAACTTTGCGTTCTATACGCAAGTCCTCAATGTTCCCTCTAATTATTTTTCTCTATGTGCGGAACCGGTTGGCTGCTGTGCGCACTTTATTTTCCATGTGCGCAAATGACTAATGAGGTAAGCCACTTTGTGAGCTACCGTTGCAGAAGAGAGTTTGCAAAGGAATTTCCTATTCCCAGCCACTGCAATTCTCTAAAAATCTTAACACTTTTTCCAAACGCATAGGCTAAAATAAAATGCCATATGTGATTATACAGAAAACTCACCAACCAGTCCAAGCCTTCAATATCTGCCACAGTACCTTGCAAACGTACTTCTGCGCTGAGAAAAATGTTGGCCTCATTACGAGTTTGGCGGTAAGTCGTAAAGTTGGTGGTAACTCCATGACCGCCAACTTTACCCCTACGCCAAATTACGATTTCGGGCCTGGAGTGGATGATTTGCCGCCATGAAAATCCTGGAGGTAAATCCTCCAACTCAAAGCTGAAATCGTCGGAATTTCTGCTGCGGTAATTCCACCAAAAAAGACACATTGAGTCCAATGGACTCAATATGAGTGGGGAATTACACCGCCACCACCTGTTGTAATCCGGCAGAAATTCTTCTGGACCTAGTGGAGGTAACAGTAATTTATGTGGGTGGTATTCTGGCAGAGTTATGCCGGGATACTCCCCCAAGTCGTAATGAGGCCCTGTATCTTTTATTCCACTGGTAAATCACTCATTTGTATTAAAAAACACAAATATCTCTTGTCATAACTGATCTGGCTGTCAAGAAACTCAGACAGAATCCATTTGCAGATGGATTAATGGCGATTAAAAGCAATTTGTCTAAACATGCTGAAAGGAGTTTGTGCCACTTTAATGAAGTAATTCAAGGGCCTGTTGCACATGGTTCTAATAATTTGTTATCATGATAATTGCATCAGAATAACTAAACCTTAGAATATGATGATCAAACACTCATGTGCCTCTGCTTACTATCCACATTACATTCTCCTGTGGGTAGTGATAGCACCAGCCTTAGATCTAATACATATGCACCATGCATTGTTGCTCCCTAAAAAGGAAAATGTGCCTAAAAATACGAGAAACAATGAACATATCATTGCTTCAACCTGCAAAGCTCCACTGATATTTTTTCAAATTAGTGACGAGTAGAGGAATGGCATAGAAAGGAAGGAACTCTAATATTAATGCCTGATATCAAAAGGAATTTTATGGGGAAAGAATATCTTTTAATAAGCAGAAAGTATCCCTATTGGCAAAGCTGATTACTTTTTTACTCCCTGAAAAATCATTCGACTCCAAGTAGGGAGCAAAATCTAGAGCCCTGCTTCTACCCCTGACATATGGATTGAAATGACAGAGACTATAATAAAGTGTATAGTTTTGCCCACCCTTCCGCAACACAGCCTAGATAAAATTTAACAGCCTTACTGAGGTTTATTATGGAGCCCTGTTGAAGACAATCACACATATATAGCTTTTAAGTTAATTGCATCAGAGATACAACTGATTGAGTGCTGCCTTCTGCAACTATGGATCCCTCTTCTGTAATTCTTTGTGATCAGTTAAATAAGATGCCGGGAGATGCTAGAGACTGCACACACATAACACCTGGTTATATTGAAAGACCTCAGCAGTTGAGCATAGAAAGAAGGTGCTGTTGTCTAGATGGGTACTAGAATTTGCTATCCTTTAGCAAACACGCAACACATTTCCTTCAGTGTACTGCCGAAACATCTGACTTGGTCTTTGAATTGTGCGGCTTTGTTCATCACCCGCAAGGAGTGATTCTTCCACACACCCTTCCCCGGCCCCTGTGCCTGCCTCCAATGCTAGTTGATAGAGCACTATAAAAAGTGAGGGATTGTAGCAGTAAACACTCACTGGGATATTTGCAGACCCACAATACTTTTCAAGTAAGGCAAATTTAAATGTCTCAACATATGATGCGCATTTTAAGAATGTCATGACTCTGCATGTACACAATTCTTTTGCAGTGCACACAAGATGGTTTGCAACATACACCACCCTTGTATCATTGTGTAGGATTACACAAGTTCTCAGTGAAACCGTTTTTGTATAGAAGCGAGTTACCTCATAATGTGTCCAGGTTTATGCTCAAAGCAACTCTGAAAACTAGGAAACGATGCAAATTGTGTGCAAAGCATTCTTCTGTTTGAATGTCCAGTACCCTGATACTATGGACGAGTAATCCCAGGCATAGTCCATGACCCTTATCCCTTTTAGGCTAAATAAATGATATTGCAATATTGCTCTACTTATAGGGTAATGTTAGCAATGCTAAAGTAGGAGACGCCGAGCATCACATTTGTCTTTTCAAAATCTTTAGAGGGCAAGTTCATATTTGAGTTTTATAATGCGTTAACTTACAAGAAGGCTGCTTCAAAGCACTTAGTTGACATATGTTCAAAGAAGAGGAAGTATGGGATCTGGATACACATCCAGGTAGCCTGCTTGCTTACAGTCAGTATCCGATATTTGTGCTGGTAGTTCGATTATATAGTGTGGGTGACGGTTTTGGTAAGGCACATTGAGTAACAAAAATTTGAGCGTGTGAAAGTTATTCATGTTACAACAAACATAAAACAAGTGGATGTAGGTACACGCCTGCTAACCTTTCGCAGAGCCAAGAGAGGAAGAGTGAAGGTTGTCCAGTAATATCTTAATCTGCTCTGTGTTAGAGTCAGATTTGGAGTCATGGGTGGGGAGGGAAAGTTTTTTGGTCAATGTGTGCAGGGATGTCTTGGTTAGATTCTTATGTTCATGGAGCCAGTTTTTCATATTCGTTTTTAATCTCTTGTGTTGTATTTTGCTGTTAGGGATTTTAGGTGCATAGTAGTGTAATGCAAATTGGCAGAATATCAAGACTAGTTGCTTATTTTAAGAGAAAGAAAATGTCAGGTAATTGGTGTGGCTTGTGCCTTTATTAAATCTTATTGAATAGGAGAGAAGTGTCTGTGTGCGCTGCTAAAAATCTTATGAGCACACCCAGAAGTAAGCTGGGATAGCGCACATGGGCACAGCTTGCAGGAAATATTGCTCCCAATATCAGGAGACTATGCACACGACGTTGCGACAATCAACCAGACATACAGTATTATCCAGAAATGGATGGCTACCTACAACGGATGCCTAAACAATGAGAAAACTGAGCTCACTATCGTAGGCTTGTTGCCTAAGCGCCTTGGACCCTGCTTTTTCCTCCATCCCCATCGACGATAACACCATCCATTTATCAAAACATGTAAAGACTCTGGGGGGCCACCTCAATGCAGAGCTCAATATGTCATGTCACATTAGTGCTCTAGCCTCCACTATTGCCTCCACTACCAAACTCTTTTTTTCCTTCAGCATGAAATTCATCTCACCTCAAAATTGCCTGACACTCACCCGAGCTATTATTGGCAGTAAGCTTGATTACTGCAATGTTTGGTTTTCAGGAACCTCTGCCAGTAACCTTGCAAAATTGCAACTCCTGTAAAATAAGGCCTTGGTCAGCCTTATTACTAAAACTTTTAGCCCACATTTCAACATCAAGAAAGTGGGTTCACTGGCATCCCATAAAAGCAAGAAATGAATTCAAAACATTGACTATCACGCACCGATGTCTGCACAAGAATGCCTTTTCTTACCTCATCCGACGTATCTCACCAAAGCCAGTGACACGCTCCCTCCACTCCTTCTCTAAACTTGCCTTACAGACACCTCGCTTCAACCTCAAATAAACAGGGGGCTTCAGCTTCAGTGCAACTACTCCCACCCTGTGGAACTCCATCTCTGATCACATCCAGAATGAACCTTCTGTCATTGTCTTTAAAAAAAAAAAACTTCTAAAAACATTGCTATTTACGAAATATGCATAACTTGTTGTACAATGCTCATCACCTGGTTCTATCTGTAACCACTTACTTTGTACAAGCGCTGTGATACCCTCGGGTCTGGGTGCTATATCAAATGAAATAAATAAATAAAACCGCTGACTAATCGCCCTATTCCCTCCATTCTCCTCGCCTTCCTGCCTTGTCTCTCAAGGGGTCCCCCAAGGAGCAACCCTCTGCCTCCTCTTCAACCTCTACCTAAGCCCCCTCCCTGCGCTCATCCACTCCCACAACCTTACCTACTACAACTATGCTGATGACACCCAGATCATTTTTAAGACTCCAAATCCCTGGCCTCCCCGCTCCCAGACCTTGCCTCCTGCTTAATGGATATCGACCACTGGATGACGACCAACCACCTTCTCTTCACTCCAGGTAAAATCAAATTCCTGATTTGCGACAAGACAGCACTCCTCCCCCCAACTTAGCCTCTGGCCACCCTCCCTAGTTCCCCCTGCAGCAGCCTCATCGTAAGTAAAGAACCTAGGATGCACCCTCAGCTGGACCTTACTCTCGCTCTAACAACATCAACACTGTCTCCAGATCTTGCACCATCACCTCCCCATTCTCAGGTAAATCTTCCCCTATTTCGCCTACCCTCACTGAATCGCTGCTATCCTGGCCATTGTCCTCTCTCTGCTGGGGTACGCCAATTCCCTCGACCTAGCACCCCTGCATCTCAGCTCAGAAAGCTCTAACAGATCCAGAACTCTGCAGTAAGGCTCCTCTTTGGCCTCTCCACCAGAGAACATATCTCCCCTGCACTTTGGGTGCTCCACTGGCCCCCAATCAGCTGAAGGGCCACTTTCAGTGTCATGTGCGTCACCCACCGTACCCTCCACAAAGGCTCTTTATTCCTCCAACACAAACGTATTTGTTTCCAACCTAATAGGTTCAACCTTTTGATTACATCCGACTAGGGGATCGTCTTTCCTGGTTCAAGCAGACACCATCTGGAGCTCCCTCCCTCTTGACCTACGCCTCCAAGAGGACCACCTCACCTTCAGGAAGGCCCTCAAAACCAAGATCTTCCCTCCAGCAACCTCATTTCCTCCTTTCATTCCCTGAACCGGATTTTGAGACCATACAGAACACATGCTTGTTGGCTCATCCATGATGCTTCTACCAGGACAACCAGCAAGGTGGGGGGGATATGCCTGGGACAATTGCAATCCTCGGACTGCCGTTTCTTCCCTGGGAGGCCCTAACCAGACATAAAAAACAGTTAACAACGACCAGGTAAAAGACAATGGCCTAACTCTCCTTGTCAGTAGCTATATGCAGCATGGGGAAAAGCTTGGTTACACACATTGCAGCTGTTAAAATTGTCAGTGCGCCAAGTATACCGATGCTTTATGAATACAGAATGATGCCAGATGAAGAATGTATCAAGTGCTTCTAGGTAACTGAGCAAAGTAGCCATCTTACTCCTAGAGCTTTGCATTTCATAGAATGAATCCAGTATCTAGGCAATCGAAGAATACAGCCATATAGTGTTCCTAGAGCACCCATGTACAGTAGTTTCTGGAGCCTCTAGAATCCAGCCACTATATCACTTCCAGGTGAACTACGAATGTAGCTATTGCACTAAATATGGTGTTCGCAGAACAGTCCTTTCTAGAATCTAACTGCACTTTCAAGCCCGGATACTGAGCCTAGTCGAATGAAGAAGGTTATCGAAGCCTGGAATCTTGAAGAATGTAAACCTGATTAGGTACTAGGAGTATAACAACGGCAACAGTCGCGCCTCTCCAAGGAGCATGTAGAATTCTACCCTTCATTAAAACTAGTAGAGTTAGAGTTTAGCAACGACAACCTGTTGGAACCAAAACCATACACAAGGAAAAAGCTTGTGGGATCATTTCTCTCTCACCTGGCAGCAAAAACTTGGAGCACCCCCCGAAACACATGCAAAATACAAAGGACCACCTACAATTTAGGAAACTACTCAAAACCTGGCTCTTCACTACAGAATCAGACGGAACCAACTAAATAAAAATGTTTTTTAAACCCAGTGCGTTGTATTAAATATCCATTAGCATTAATATCATATTTTCTCTGCGTCGCTGCTTAGAATATAGATCATGCATCTCACTTCTTAAACTCCATGCGTAGGGAAACCAGCCAAAGGCACGGCCGCAAACTCGCCCACACCTGCCATCATTCACCACTTGAAGACACTTTGCACAGCACCTCTGTCATAAGAATGCAGCTAGCGTTTGCAACAAATTTGATACGTAGTTGCACACATAACCTCTATTGGGTTCTATCACACGCCCTGTAGATCACCTATCATTACCCATCCACATGCCAGCTTGACATGGGTGAACAGCAGGGACATGGCCACCCCCCCATATATAAAGCACTGTCCAATATGCACACACGCATACTAGCATCGCCTTAAACATTTTCACATGCCTTGAGCTCTCCCCCGAGAGTGTTCAACCTACAGCGTGTTGTGATCATACTAATGGTGAAAGGCACTATACAAATTCCGCACTACTACTACTTCAACCCTTTACTGCTTATCCACATATCGTAAAGCCACACATACCGTAGAGCCGCTACTATGCCCAGTAAAGAAAATTAATACTGTAACAATGTCTCGTCAACAGAAGCCACCCTCAACCATCCGTTACCAGCCAAAACAGCCTGCACGCTCAGCCGCACATGCCAACTTCCTGCTTTGACGTGTAACACACCAAGGGATCCAAACACAGCAGCATAGATTGTCTCCTCCGCAAAACAGCCTACACACCTACCCGCCTAATGGTTTGTTGGTGTCGGAGTTCTTTTGGTACCTTAACCTCTACTTCCTCCCTGTTAGTATCATCACCTGTACCATGTGTGTTGGGGACATGACCCTGTCGGGAGGGACAGGGGGACAATGGAGGGACCCCGCCTCTGTAACCCCCACATGTGCCATGCATGTCAATCCTAGTGCTGCCCTTCATCCTAAGATGCTCACCAGCACTTTTTCTTGCCAGTGTTCTTTATCCCTGCTTTCAGAAGAGTTAGACCAGATGTGTTGGAGGCCAACCTAGTTAGTGAACAAAGAACAGTCTGGGAGCTGTCGACCAATCAATCAAGGTAGCATGGAGAGTGTTTAAGACTTAGGAAGGGTGAGCCTGGTAAAGGGTCCACAATGAATCCACAAGGTAAGTAATCAAAGAATACACTTACAGATGGTTATAAAAATACAATATTTATTTATGGCCAAGCGAGCACTATAAAAATGACTTGTAAGCAAGTAAGACTATCACACAACACTCATAATAAAATACATATATACAGCCACTGTAGCCAGTGCAATAAAAGCATAAAACCCCCACCCCACAATACTGAAGGCAAAGGTAATGGTTAGATTTGCAATGGCAGTCCACAAGAAAACAACTTTAGAAGCCCAGTCCTAAGTTCACTGGGACCTTGTGCCCTAAATATTCACAAAGTTCCAAGAAGTTGTGGGAGCCGGGAATACATTAGGAGGAGACCCTTGTGGGTGGGAACACAGTTTCAATAGTCGGGGAAGGATACATTTGAGTGAATAAAAATATCCCCAGCTTTCGGAGGGCTTTCAGCAACCGGTTTTGCCAACGCCAAACTAATGTATAACTTTCAAAAGTGTTTCAAAACGTTTACAAGTGAAGATTGGGGGGCAGGTATGTATTGCTGTAACTCACCCCCTGTACTCCGATTCTGTTCAGACTTGGCAGATTGTCTGAGGTCGGTTTTCCCGCTGTTGGTACCAGTTACCAGAACCAGGACATGCAGGCAGACCACACATAAAATCGCGCTATACGCAGATGATGTGATGCTTTTTATGAGTGACACCCAGAATACACTGCCCAGGGTCATAGGGAAACTGCAGGAGTTTGCCGCCATATCAGGCTTCACAATAAACTACTCCAAGTCCAAAGCAATAAACATATCAGAAGACGAGGATGCTGTCATGGCAGTACTCATGATACCCATTTGCATCCCTGCCCCCGACCCAAGTGAGAACAGTGTGCCAACAAGTAACCAAAAGGGGCCCTCCACAACTGAGGACCACCTGGTTTCAGTCCTGGCGCCTTTGGCACCAGGCTCTTCATTGTGGTTAATGAAGTCTGCACCAAACATGGAGGACAGGATGTGTCCTATGATCCAATTGGACCGTGCCGTCTAGTTTATTGGGTGTGGTGAACACGTGGACAGGGCTGGCTATATAAGCCACGGCCAAACCTGAAACCGTGCTTTGCATTGCTCTGCATCCAGCAGCGTAACACTCACCGTGTCCAGCTGCAGCGCTCCACAAACTCCAATCTTGATCCGGCCGCTGACCTGCAGGGAAGAAGAAAGCAAGACCATGTTAACATCTCAGCTTACCTGAGAATCCAGTGGAAGTCCTGAAAATCGCCTGGATTCCTTGATCATCCACCGTTTGTGAGCGGTGCCCTGCAACACAAAACAGGTTAGCAACATCGAAACCTACAACATAGCGCCAGCGCTTCGTGCACCTAAACTCGCCTGTCCTCTTCAGTGCCATTCAATCACACCGCAGAGTTGAACTACAAGCCTTCAGCGTTCCGCCGACTCCGATCCAACCTGCAAAGACAAGAGGAAAATACCATGTAAGTCGGCATGCATGGTTAAGAAGCGTGAAAGAATACAAAGGGACACGCATAGAAAGAACGGGGAGAGAAAAGAGGAGCAAGAGAACAAGTGTGAAAGAATACAAAACTATCACAAAGGAAGAACAGAGAGAGAAGTAGAAAAAGCAGAAGTAAGGATAGTTTAAAGCAGTGACGTGAGGACCACAAGGTTAGTCACAGCCAGTCTGGACTAGACCTACCGTCTCCTCAAGGACCAGGGAAGTAACTCAGCCCTTCAAACTTTGCCAGTAACTGCGTCTCTGCATAGACAAGCAGGACGGAGAGTCCACCAAGCTTGCACTCAAGGTGAGTCACTCTAGAGGCAGTGATTTGTGGAGGGAGGAGAGGGTCATAACCCAGAAGGACAAACACCCTAATTCCTTTCACTTGTTGTAGGAGTTGCCTCCTTTCAGTCCAAAGCTGACCGCCAGAGTGACCAGAAGCATACTCAGCAGACAGCCACGCCCAGCTGCGTCAGACGCCCCCGCAGAGACCAGATGAGCGTAACAGAACGCAAAGCACTTTCTTTAAACCTCTGCCTGGGCGTCATGGAGCCATCAGACACTGACCAGTTAGCCCTACTGTTAGGGGAGCTGTGGGCTGAGGTGCATGCTGCTCGGCAGTAAACCAACACACTCAGGAGAGAGTTAATTGTGAATAAGGACCGCACAGATGAATTAGCTAGGCAACTATTTCAGACCCAAGAGTTACCTGGCAATGCGCCACCAGCCATAAATCAGTGACCCTGGTTCAGGTAGTCTTGCCTGGAGCAGTACCTTTGGCTCCACCAGAGCGCTTCGTAGGGGACCCCAAGAAATATGCGGTGTTCACGAACCAGTGTCGCCCGCACTTCCTTTGCAGACCCGGGGCATTTCCGACCGACCAAACGAGTTTCGCGTTTGTTTTATCATATTTGTGTAGCAGTGCCGTGGACTGGTCAGTGCCATTGGTCAATAGGGATGATCCCATCTTGCGACTTCGGAGGGTTTCAACGAGAACCAACCAGGATTTGCTTACGTACATTTCCACCTTCAATAGACTAGTCGCCGAAACTGGTTGGCCAGAAGAAAAGCGGACCACGTTATTCCATCGAGGCTTACGAGGAGAGCCAAAGGATGTCCTCGCTCAGGTAGTAAACCCCCCCGAGAGACTGTGCGGAGTTCATTGACCTGGCAATGCAGCTCGACCACAGACTACAAGATCGAAAAATAAATCGAGCTCGAACAGAGTCGCGCAGTGTATGTGCGCCCGAAGGAGACCACACAGAGGCAATCTGAAAACTTCTCTGAACCTATGCAGATTGGGAGGAGTATGAAGTCCAGAGCAGAGAGGGATAAACGTAGGCAACAGCAGTCATGCTTGTACTGCGGAAAGCCAGGCCATTTCCTTCGGGATTGTCCGGTGAAACCTCCAAGGAGAACGTTTGGAGCTACTATCAAAGAAAATATGGAACAGGCTTCGGAAAACTCCCAAGCCCGGCAAGCGTAGAGGTCTGTTTGCCAAGCAATGAGTAGGAACCCCAGACCTCGCACCTAGCTGTGTCCGTGATCCTTATCAGACACCAACGTCGTCAACAACCGTCCAAAATGCATGCTGTGGAGGCATATGTGGACAGCGGGGCAGTTCGTAATTCCATCGACCAGGATCTGGCAAAAAGGATGGGCCTTCCCCTCCGTCAGAAGCAAGTAACGGAACACGTCACAACTGTTGATGGAACCTAGATATCCTCGGGTCCTGTGACGCATTGTACAGCGGAAGTGACTCTATGTCAAGACGGCCACCAGGAAGACATTGTCTTTGACTTTATCAGAGCTCCCCAGTTTCGCGTGATCCTGGGAATACCCTGGTTGGAGACCCACAATCCCCAAATCGACTGCCGCGCTAAGAGTCTGACCTTCTCCAACGAATGTGCTCACTTATGTTACACAGTGAAGACACCTTTAAGTGAGCAAGCAAAGCCTTCAGATAAGAGAGGTGGTACTGGCTCTAACGGTTACGTTGCCAAATGTATACCAAGATTTCCAAGATGTCTTCCAAAAGGAACAAGCAAATACTCTGCCCCCCACAGGCCTTACAACTGTCAAATCGACCTCGTACCGGGAGCCCAAATTACTTGCAGCCGAATTTACGCACTCACCGAACAGGAAAATCTCCATTTGAAGTAGTACCTGTACCAACACCTGGTTAACGGTTTTGTCCGTCCATCTGAGTCACCTGCGACCTCACCCCTCTTCTTTGTCCTCAAAAAGGAAGAGGATCTGAGGACTTGCATAGATTACTGGGCGTTAAATCAGGTGACGGTAAAGAACCAATATCCTTTACCCTTCATCCCAGAACTATTGGACCAGGTGAAGGACACTCAAATCTACACCAAATTAGACCTTAGAGGGTCATATCATCTTGTATGTCTGAAAAAGGGAGATGAATGGAAGACAACCTTTTGTACCAAGTATGGACTGTACGAGTACCAGGTAATGTACTTTGGGCTGTGCAACGCACCGGGGGCGTTTCAGTTTTCCATGAATGACGTATTACATGAGTGGCTCGACGTCTGTGCGGTAGTCTACATTGACGACATCTTGGTTTCCTCAGCCACTGAACAAGAGCATGTTCTTCACGTTCGTGCAGTCCTGGAGAAACTACAGCAACATCTAAATGCCAAATTAGAAAAATGCTCTTTCGAAGTCACCGAAGTTGAGTTTCTGGCGTTTATCCTCACTCCGCGAGGTGTCCGGATGGATACGCGTAAGGTAGACGCCATCTTCAACTGGCCATCACCATCCTCGGTAAAAGGGGTTCAAAGTATGCTCGGTTTTGCAAATTTCTACCACCGATTTACTCCTCGATTTTCCCAGATTGTCCACCTGATCACATCCTTGTTGGGGGAAAAAACAAACGCTACTAATGGTCCAACGAGGTTGAAAAGGCCATCCAAGTTCTTAAGCAATGATTTACTTTGGCCCTGGTATTACGTCACCCACGCCCGTACCTCGCATACGTGGTTGTAACCAACATTGCTATTGGGGCTGTTCTCTCTGAGGGATCCCGAAACCAACCAACTGCACCCGGTGGCATTTTGGTCACGCAAGTTTACAGCGCCTGAACTCAATTATGCAATAACTGACAAATCTCCTGGCAATAAAAGCAGCATTTAAGGCTTGGCGACATTACCTTCTGGGCGCGAAACATACTATCAGTCATAACGGACCACCGTAACCTGCAATACCTCAAGACAGCAAAGGCCCAATCTTTCCGTCAGCTTTGATGGGCACTATTTTTTGTGGAATATGATTGTGATCACATATCGACCAGGAGTACGGAACAGTAAAGCCAACGCATTGTCCCACATGGGAATCAGTAAAGATGCATACGCAACTCCCGACCCGGTGCCCATCATTCCGGGCAACAAACTATTAGGCCTCACAGCCACCCGGTCCTTAGATGATCTAAAGAAAGAAATGCAGCTCCAGATGAACGAAAAAGAACATCAGGAATGCTACACGAGGTGTGAACATCACATAATCATTGATGCGCTCCCCTACTTCCAGGGACAACTTTATCTATCCAACCAAGAACTACGGGAACAAGTCATTGCCAGTTACCACGACTCCTTAGTGGAAGGGCATCCAGGAATCGACAAAACGTTCGCCAGAGTAAAACTACATTATTGCTGGCCAACCTGGCGGAGGGACATAACTCAGTTTGTGCTATCTTGTGGAATTGGCGCGCAAAACAAGTCGCAGAAACCCGCAGGTCTTTTGCAGCCTCTGGAAGTGCCTCCCGCTGCTTGGCATACGTTTTCACTTGATTTTATCAGACCTACCTCCTTGCAAGGGCTATAACACCATCCTAGTCGTGGTAGACCCGTTTTCCAAAATGGCCCGCTTCATTCCCTTAACGGGCCTTCCACCTTAGCGAAAGTGTTCTTAAAACAGATTGTCCGTCTACACGGGTTTCCCTCAATCTTGATCTCGGACCGAGGAAGTCAATCTGTCTCTAATTTGTGGAAGAAGAGTTGTAAAATCGCACAGACCGATGTCCGACTGTCCACCAGTCACCATCCCCAAACTGACGGCCAGACTGAATGGACAAACCAAAAGCTGGAGCAATACCTAAGGTGCATGCTGCATCAAACTGAGTGATTGGAAAGACATTCGATGGATAGCTGAATATGCATATAACTCACTACACACCAGTACCGTACAGAGTCCGTTTTATAGCATATATGGACGACACCTGCGCACCTCCAGTTTAGACCCTCCTGAAGTCTTGGAAATGCATGCAGTGAAATCTTTGCACACCACGATCACTCAGACCTTCAAGAAAGCAGCTGAGCACCTGGCCGGAGGTAAAGATCGCCATAAAAGATTTTTGGACCAACACCGTAAGGGGGCCCCTACGTATCAAGTCGGAGATGAGGTCTGGCTGGCCTCCTGACATGTACCCATGAAAGGAACCCAAACTTTTCGTCCCAGGTATTTAGGCCCATACACCATTCAGGCCATCATTAACCCAGTGGCAGTAAAATTAACTCTAGCATCAAACGTGCAAATCCATCCGGTGTTCCATGTGTCACTTCTGAAACCTGTTCAACCTGGTACTCTGATTAAGACCCCTTCGGACCCTGTGATAATCGATGAGGAACCAGAATTCGAAGTCAAAGATATCCTAGATTAAAAAATTATCAGGTCCAGACTATACTACTTGGTGAACTGGAAAGGATATGGTCCTCAAGACCGAACGTGGGAGCCCAGCGATCAAGTCCATGCACCAAGACTGGTTAAACGCTTCCAACGCACTCACCCAGCCAAACCAGGAGCAGACGGAAAAACGACCGTGAGAGGGGCCTTAGGGGGTGTGCTGTCATGGTCAGTACTCATGATACCCATTTGCACCCCTGCCCCCGACCGCCTGTGAGAACATTGTGCCAACAAGTAACCAAAAGGGGTGCCACACATCTGAGGACCACCACCTGGCCTTTGGCACCAGGCTCATCTTTGTCGTTAATAGAAGTCTGCACCAAACATGGAGGACAGGAAGTCAGGGTCCTATGATCCAATTTGACCGTGCAGGGTCCTATGATCCAATTTGACTGTGCAATTTGACTGTGCAGTCTAGTTTATTTGGTGTGGTTGAGCACGTGGTGAGGCTGGATATATAAGCCATGCCCAAACCTGAATCCGTGCTTCGCGTTGCTCTGCATCCAGCAGTGTAACTCGCTGTGTCCAGCTTCAACGCTCCACGAACTCCAATCTTGATCCGCCCGCTGACCTACAGGGAAGAAGAAAGCAATACAACGTTAACATCTCTGCTTCCCTGAGAACCCTGTGGAAGTCCTGAACATAGCCTGTATTCCTTGCTCATCCACTGTTCATGAGGCACGCCCTGCAACACAAAACATCGAAACCTTCAACATAGCGCCAGCACTTCGCGCACCTGAACTCTCCTGTCCTCTTCATCAGTACCATTCAACCGCACCGCAGAGTTGAACAGCAAGCCTTCAGCGTTCTGCCGACTCCGATCCAACCTGCAAAGACAAGAGGAAAATAACATCCAAGTCGGCACGCATGGTTAAGAAGCTTGAAAGAATACAAAGGGGCACGCATAGAAAGAACGGATAGAGAAAAGAGGAGCTCCCTGGCCCATGTTCGGCGGGCTGTGGGAGGCTGGTGTCCTGGAGTGGCGCTCGCCTGACAGTGTTGTGGGCAGCGGGTGCCCCGAGGAAATGCCAGCAGTAGCGGTGCCTGTAGGGCGCGGACACCTGCCGGCGGGGCGCCCAGACGCGAAGCGCTCACACGGGGTGTGAGCCAGGCGGGCTGCGCATGGTGGGGATGCCGGCCCCTGTGAGGGCAGACATAGACAGTAGGGCCCCCCTGTGTGGATCCTGCTGGACGGTGCCCGACGGGAGTGCGCCTGCATTAGGTGCAAAAAGTATAAAGGGGATAGCCTCCCCAAACGCAGCAGCCCGGCCAGACGGGGGTGCGCCCTGAGGGTGGTGCCCAGCCAGGCCCCTCGGAGGCACATGACAGCAAGGAGAAGAGCTGGAGGTAACTCAGGAGAGCGCCGCCGCACGGGATTCCCCCCAATCAGGGCTGCGGCTGGATCTTGGATGGCATGACTCCTTGGGAGACCCACTGGGAAAAGAAACATTTTAAAAAACAAGAATTAACACTTCAAAATAAATAAAACAACAATAGTAATAACCATGACACCGGATCTCGGGAGCCTCACACGTGGTGCTGAGGCACAACACACATAAGCTGCCTGCACGAGTATGAGCCCCGGGATGCCCCACTACCCATGAGCTTATACTGATACTGGGCCGTACATTGAAGCCAGAGACACGGCTGTGAGCTTGAAGACTGTAGGGCCGGGACAGATCTCGGCACAGAAAGGGGCAGAAAGAGCAGATGCTTTTGACCACCAGAGGGCCAGCTGAATGGTGACTAGTGGGCGCACATACGTGGGTGGACACAGCCCATTCCTAGAGTGTAGCAGGCGGCAGAGGAGGCCCCCCCAACAGGGTTACCAAGCCCTAGCCTCCGGAACAGCATCACACCAAGTGGACCCTCGCAAGAGAGGAGGCTGCGCCAACACATACGCAGGCGGTATGGCATAATGTCGAACAAAGTAGTAAAACCAAAGAGCACGCAGCCCACGCTGGAGGCTTATGCAAAGACTTCTCCTGGGGCAGAGGGAGCCCGGAGCAAGGACAAAACCACTACTGTGACAGAGGAGGCCCCGGGTACTATCCAGGAAGTGCTGGCGGCAATTGCGGACCTGAAAATTGCCTGGGACACCAAACTCGGTCTAGCTATGAATGGAATGAAATTGGCTTTTGGCTCTTCAGGTCGGAGTGGTCCAGGAGGACGTGAATTTGCTTAGACAAGATGTGAGATCGCTTGCGGAGCGCACTGGAAATCTGGAGAAGGGTATGGCCCCAAACACCGCAGACTGCCACCCACAGATCAGAAATACACACCCTGGTACAGCGAGTAGGCAACCTGGAGAATAGGGCGGAGGAAGCGGAAGGACGGGCTAGACGCAACAACATCCGCATAGTTGGTCTGCCAGAAGGAATGGAAGGGCCGAACCCAACAAAATATGTGGAGACCATGTTATTGCAGGAGATAACTGGGGGGGCCCTGACCCAGGGGCTTGACAAGGTGGAAAGAGCACACAGGGCTTTGACAAGACCACCCCCAGGGGCTCCTCCCTGGCCAGTGATCGCAAAAATTCAGAATTACCGAGATCGGGAAAAGATACTCGAATTCTTCCGGAAGGGTGGAACGATTGAGAGGTGGCCCGCCAAAATCACTGCATACCCGGACTACACCTTGCAGGTATAGCGTAGCAGAATGAACTTCGGCGCGGTGAAAAGGAGACTGAGAGAAACAGGCCAGAGATACATGCTGCTTTACCCGGCCAAGCTGAAGGTGTTCCACAAGAACAAAACTTTGTTTTTCGAAATGCCAGAGGACGCTATGGACTGGCTAGACATGCAGAGTCGCCCCCAGGAGTCGGATATCCAGACGGAGGCTGAAGGAGATAAGTAACATGAGGCTGTGGCACCCTCGGTGACAGAGCGTAAGATACTGGGACTAGAATATAGCACTGAGTGAGACACTAGGATGGTGCTGCTTGGACAGTAGAACCTTTTTTTTGTGAGATCCGGTTGAACTGAATAATCCCAATCATATGAGCGGGAGCTCCAGGGAAACGACCCTTGAACCCCCATAGCTTTACGCTTAGTTAGGTCACTACTAGTTTGGTGACGCTCTGCGGGGTCCTTGTACTCAGAGTCACGAGACGGGACCAGACGCAGGTGGGCCTGAGATCCAGGGATGGAGCTGGGCATTTGTTGGGGTTGGGCAGGGAGGGTGGCGGGGGAGAGTTATGTGCAGTGGGGCAAGGTTGGGAAAGTTTTTTTGGGGGGGGGATGAGCCGGATTATGAGCCACCGAAGAGGACACAGGAAGGGGAGAGATGAGAGCGGACAGCGCAACAATGGCGTCGGGTAACCCGAGTAGTGACCTGGAATGTGCGGGGCCTTAACAGTTATCTGAAGCGCAATAAAATAATGATGTATCTGAAGAGGATGAGTGGATGTAGCTTTGCTGCAGGAAACCCACCTCACAAAAGAGAAACTGGAGGTGGTGAAGAGGAAATGGAAGGGTAGCGTTATAGGAGCTACATACTCGGCATACGCGAGGGGGGTGGTGACATGGGTGGCACCGCACGTGCCGTTTCAGTTGCTTCGTTCGACAACAGACCCGGAGGGCAGAATGATGATGATGGTGGTGGGACTCCTCGAAAACAGAGAAGTGAACATCATAAACTTGTATGCCCCTAATCGTGATACTGCAACCTATTTTAGTTCCCTGTATAGTAGTGTCAGCCCCCTGTTGGGTGGTGCAATACTGTGGGGAGGTGATTTCAACTGCACCCTGGACCCCGGGATGGACAGGTCGGACAGCAAGACACTGAAACCAGTGCCAGCGGCCAAAGCGTTGGGGACACTGTTGGCAGAGCTTGGTCTGGAGGATGTGTGGAAGCGGCTACATCCAAAGGACAGGCAATACTCGCACTATGCTGCGCCACATGACCTACACACTAGGCTAGATTATGTGTTTTCCTCCGCCGAGATAGCGGGAGACATGGTGGGTGCAGAATATAAAGCTAGAGTACTGTCGGACCATTCACCCTTGGTCCTGGAGTGGCGACATCGCCCCCCCCAGAGCGTGTGTCCCGACGTTGAGGCTTAGAGCGGAGGCCCTGCAGGATCCGGGGTTCTGGGAAGACCTGAGGGAGGCTATAGAGAAATATTTTTATATAAATACAGGAAGCGTAAGATCTATGGGAACGGTGTGGGGGGCATTTAAGGTGGTGGTGCGAGGGGTAGCCATATCGAAATCTAAAGGGCTACAAGGGGGGATAGAACAAAAATTACGAGACACTGAAAGGGAGTTGGAGGACCTGATGCGAAAGGGGGAAACCACCCGAGAGGATGGTGCCAAGATGAGACCTGCAAGAGGCTAGTAGCGAACTCTGGGATAGATTATGTAAGCTGAATTATAAGAAATATATTGAGGCAACATGCGGGAGGTGATAATCCCGGCAGACTACTGGCCCAGTTATACAAAAATGAGACACCCCGGCAGGTGATTAGAGAAGTCAGGGATGCGGATGGCCAGATCCGCAATACCCAGGAGGGGGTAAATGAGGAGTTCCACAAATATTATAAAAGTTTGTATGAGGACGTGGGAGAAGATATGGGCCAGGAGATTCTGGAAACAATCGAAGATATCGAGCTACCCACTTTAGACGACTCAGAGAGGGCAGACCTAGAAGCCCCAATTACCTTGGACAAACTGGATGCAGTGATCCAACACTTGCCCACGCGCAAAGCGCCTGGGTCGGATGGATTACCTAGTGAATTCTACAAAGCGTATAAGCAAGAGTTACTTCAGCCGCTTCTGGCCACGTTCAATGAGGCCTGCGAACAGGGGGAGCTGCCGGAGTCTCTCCGAGAGGCAGTGATCATCCCACTCTTGAAACCGGGAAAGCCGAGTGTGGATTTTGGGTCATATAGGCCGCTATCAATGCTTCACCAAGATAGCAAAATACTCACGGCGGTGCTAGCAAATAGGCTAAAGCGAGTAATTGGCAAACTAATACACCCAGATCAGACGGGTTATGTTCCAGGCAGGAATATCACTGACAACCACAGGAGGCTGCACCATATCATGCACCAAACAAAGAATGACCCGGGCGAGTTGGCCATAGTGTCATTGGATGCGGTCAAGGCGTTTGATTCAGTGAGGTGGCCATGGCTGATAGCGACCCTGAAAGGATACGGGGAAGGGACCGGGATATATTAAATGGGTCAGGATGTTATATAGTTCCCCGACTGCAAGAGTCAGGACAGGCGCTATTATTTCGGATAAATGGCAACTCAGTAGAGGGATCAGACAGGGATGTCCCTGGTCGCCCATGTTATATATACTTGCATTGGAGCCGTTAGCTATTAGCCTCAGGCAGCAATATGGGGAGTTGGGGGTGCGCACTATAGGCAACACACATCTAATATCACTGTACGCAGGTGACATGCTCCTCTATCTGCGCTTCCCAGAGGAGAACTTGCAATATGTGTTGGAGGTGACGGGCTACTATGCCGCCCTTTCTGGCATACGAGTGAACCCCGGGAAGTCCAGCGTGTTCCCCCTGGGAAGGTACAAGAACGTTCCACTAAAAAACTTGCCCATTTTACAAATACCCTGGTAGACAGAGACGTTCAGATACTTAGGCATAAATGTATACCACAAGTTAGAAGCGGAATACAAACACAATACAGAGGAATCTGTTGCAGGTATAAGAAATAGCATGGTATTTTGGGCCAGATTACCCCTGGCCATGCTGGGAAGGGCAGCGCTGCTCAAAATGGTGCTTGCCTAGACTACTGCACTTCGTAAGCATACCGTATCTGCTCCCCAAACGCTTTTTTGCTAAGCTCCATAGCCTGTGCAGGGGCTTCATATGGCACAATTCTAGAAATAGGGTGGCCCTGTGGAAATTACAAAACTCGTGTAACAAGGGGGGCATAAACCTGACGAATTTTGAACTATACTACTTGGCGGGACAGCTATCCTATGTAGCGAGATGGTTGTCGGAAGAGGAATCGGCGGAGACCAGGCTCCTACGGGGCATCCCCGCCCCATACTACTTAAAAGAAACGGTGTGGTTGCATAAAACGAAAGTGGCAGAGATGGGGAGACTGCTGGTGCTGGGCTGGGAGGTTTGGCGCAGAGCATGAAGAACGGTGGGTGACTCGGACCCGCTCTCTCAGCAGGTCCCGTTGGTGGCATTATGTGGGGAAGACTCTCAGCTGATCAAAGGGGTCCGCAGATACTGGGAACCGGTGGGCTTGGCCACTCTGGGGGACATATGGCAGGAGGGGGAGGCGGTGGAATTCGAGAGGTTGCTGGAGGAGACGGGGATACAGAGAGGCCAATACATCACCTATGCCAGGATCATGAAACGGGTGAGGGGGAGATGGCCTGAGACGGTGCTGGCGGAAGAACCTGACGCCTCTGTAGAAATGATGTATGATGTCTCGGAGGGCGGACACGAAATATCTCGGATATAGGAGATTTTGAGTGCAAAAGTGGGGAAGGAGTTGCTCCAATTGAGGCTTGACTGGGAGGAGGAGGTAGGAGAACCCATGACGGAGGGATAGTGGGACAGGGCCTAAAGGTACCATAAGGTGGTGTCCCGGAACGCAAGACTTCCGCAGATCCAGCTGTATTTCACCCACAGAGCCTACTTGACCCCCGGCAGAATAGCCAGGTTTGGTGGCTCGACCATACAGAAATGCCCTGTGTGGGGAGGAAGAGGCTGGGTTGCTACACATGTTCTGGGCTTGTCCAGAGGTGGGGACATTCTGGGCAGAACTGTAAACGAGATTGGCCGGCCGGGGGGGTGGTGCTGGACGTGGGGTCTGCTTGGGCATGCATGCTGGGGAGTTTCCCTAGGCCACGTAATTTAAAACATATCAGTAAAATGAAAGACCTGGCCTATATCCTGGCCAAACGCAGAATTGCGATGAGCTGGAAAGCTGCCCACAGGCCTAGTGTGGAGATGTGGTAGGCGGACCTCCCGAAATGGGCTGAAGCAGAAACCACAGTCTGGTATGAAGCAGTCACGAGTGGGGGAGAGGAAGAGGTAGGCCCCCTGATAGCCTTGAGGCAGCTGGTGGCCTCAATGGCAAATCCCCACCAGGTGGATCAGGATGCGGAAAACCGGGAGGTGTTGGCAATAACCGAATCACCTGTAGATGCCCAGAGGTGGCACAGATTTGTGGGGCAGGAGGGGGGTGGACAGAGGAGAGCAATAATTTCGTCTGAAAATTTATCATGAACGTCCTAAACAGTTGTAATGTTTGTAGAAATAATAAAAATACATTTAAAAAAAGAGGAGCAAGAGAACAAGTGTGAAAGAATACAAAGGGACATGCATAGAAAGAACAGAGAGAAAGAAAAGGAGCAAGAGAACAAGCGTGAAAGAATACAAGAATACAGAACATTCGCAAAGGAAGAACGGAGAGAAAAAGGAAGAACAAGTGTGAAACACAATTACAAAGGAATAGAGGAAAGAACGATCGCGATGCAGAAAAGCAGAAGTAAGGACAGTTTAAAGCAGTGAAGTGAGGACCACAAGGTTAGTCACAGCCGGTCTGGACTAGACCTACCGTCTCCACCAGGACCAGTGAAGTAACTCAGCCCTTCAAACTTCGCCAGCAACTGCGCCCCTGCATAGACAGTCCACCAAGCTGGCACTCAAGGTGAGAGTCACTCTAGAGGGAATAGGCAGTGAATTCGGGAGGGAGGAGAGGGTCATACCCCAGAAGCACAAACACCCTAATTCCTTTCACTTGTCGTAGGAGCTGCCTCCTTTCAGTCCAAAGCTGACCGCCAGAGCGACCAGAAACATATTCAGCAGACGACCACACCCAGCTGCGTCAGGCACCCCTGCATAGACCAGGTGAGCGTAACAATGAGGTCTTGGGAAACAAACACACGGGAATACCTGGGAATAAAACTAATAAGCGATACGGGGACCATGTTCAGAACAAACATAAAACCCCTCTGGAAGCAATGATGAGAGGATTTACATAGGTGGGAATCCCAAGAGCTGACGTGGTTCGCAAGAATCGCAGAAGTAAAAATGGCCCTTCTCCCCTGCTTGCTATATGTGGTAAGCTCGGTGCCCACAGACATTCCGCCCTGCTTGATTAAAGAAATCCAAAAAGCAATATTCATATTTATCTGACAAAACAAGACACCTAGAATTCAAAAGTGAACCTTGATGCGCCGCTACGCTCCTAGGGGGTCCGGGAGATATATAATTGCGGCCCAGCTGGCCCTGATGCTGGACTGGGCGGATAGGGATAGCCCGAGTGGATGGAGAGGGATAGACCAGCAGCTACCACGATCCTGCTGCAGGTACTCTAATTCGTTAACACCGGAGGGCATGAGGGGGTACCCTGTTGGAGGCCACCAGTGTGTCACTACGCTGCTGGGACAAAGCTATGGGTATGAAGAAAATCCAGCGAGGGTTGGGTCCATTCGCTCCCCTAGCGCACAATGCAGATTTCACACCGGGTCTGCATCAGAAATTCTTGGAGGGCTGGGCGGTGGTGAACACACTGACCATAAAAGATATGTATCAAGAGGGAGTCCTGTTGTCTTTTATAGATTGTAAACACAAATTTGGAATTGGGGAAAAAGAACAGATATAAATACACACAAATCAGACTTTGGATCTCCCATCCAGCTGTAAAAAGGGCAGGTGTTGGGACCTTGATCGGGCTGGAGCTAACAATGCGAGAGGGCTCATCTGTGGGTGGAATAAACAGGCTATATAGATTGAGTAACGCGGAAATTGGTGACAATCTCCCATATTAGGAAAACTGGGTAAAGATATAGAGGAAACTAATACGAATGGGGTCAGATATGGTCAAGAGCGCACAAGTCGTCCAAATGCACGGCGATCAAGGAGTCGGCGTATACACTATGTTACAGATGGTATATGTACCCCCACCGTCTTCATAAAATCAATGCCAAATACCCCTCTTGACGGTTGGAGACCTTGTGGGGAGAGGGGAGATTTGTTTCACAGTTGTTGGTCATGCCTGAGAGCGGCAACATACTGGAAAAAAGATTTGGGGCACATAAAGGAGATAACAGGGGCAGAGCTGCCGTTAACACCAAAAATAGTCTTGCTGGGAGCAGTATCGGAAGGCAAATATGCAGCAACAGGGCACAAGGCCACCCTGATCACGCACCTACTTATGGCAGCAAGGATGACACTGGCACAAAGATGGAAAGATCAAGTGGGTCCAACTACGGCCTGGTGGTGAGTCAAGGTCTGGGGGGTTATGGCAATTGAAAAAATATTCATTTTGTTTATTTTTATTTGTAGAGCGCACTACAGCCCAGAGGCATCCAGGCGCTCTAAGGAAATTTACGAAGGCTTGCTTGAGGGTTACAGGAAGCGGCCCATGGACAGATGCTTACAGACAGTTTGACAGTTACAGTTGATCGAAGGTTATATTACATAGCACAGTGGGTGCATAGCATAGTCTGGCAGACCCATTTATGATACAGTAGATGGGCTAGGGGATGGATACATATGCAGTAAATAGCTCTTTGGGACGGGCCATTTCTGACAAACAGCCTAGTATTTATGGCCTTGCGGAAGACTGCATGAGAGTCGATTGACCTGATCTGGGCTAGGAGGGTGTTCCAGAAGGTTGCAGTCATGGTTGGGAATCAGGAGCCTCCAGCACGCCCTCTGCGTGTGTGAGGAACAGTAATATGGTTAGCATAAGTGGACCTAGAGAGTCTCGATGCCGTCTGTTTGGTGATCCTCTGCGCTAGGTACATGGGTGCCAGGCCGTGAAGACTTTTCGGTGTAAGGGCAAGTGTTTTGAAGACAATTCTTTCCTTAATGGGTAGCCAGTGTACCTGCCTCCTGACCCCCGAAATGTGTTCCCTGTGTGAGATGCCTGTTGCGGCCCTTAAGGCATTATTCTGTGCTATCTGGAGTTAAGCCAGATTTTTTTGGAAGGTACCTACAAGGAGGGCATTGCAATAGTCCAACCTAGAGCCAATGATGGCCCTGGCTATGATGATGCAGTTCTGTTGGGAGAGGAAAGGCGTAACAGCATTGATCAACTTAGAGTGATAGGCTGCAGAGGAGGCAATAGCATTGACCTGCCTATCCATGGTAAAGCTAGGTACAAGATACACGCCCTGTGTCTTGATTGCCTGAGACACTTTGATGGAGATTTTGTCATTGGTGAATGAACGATACTCGTTGTCAAGTTTACATAGTGTGGAGGGGGAACCAACCACCAGAAGTTCTGTTTTCTCACTATTGAGACAAAGCCAGTTATCTGCCATCCATGATTGAATTGTGCAGTAAATGGAGTTGAGGGTGTTCATATCAGTTGGATAGTCGGAGAGTGGTATGAGCACTTGGGTGTCATCTGCATAGTTGATATATGAGATGCCCAACGCGTCAAAGATTCTGAACGGGGCCTGGTGAAGAGGTTATGAAGAGGGGCCTACGCAGAAGCCCTGTGGGATGCCACATTTGATAGCACTGGGGATGGCGCTGGAAGAGTCAGAGAAAACCTTCATCACTCTCTCCTGAAGGAAGGAGGTTATCCATTCACGTGCCTTCGGGGAGAAGTTGGCTGTGGAGGAGAGATGGTGGCATAAGATTTTATGATCTACCAGATCAAAGGCCGCTGAGAGGTCTAAGAGGAGGAGGAGCGCAGGTTTGCCTGCGTCTCTCAGGTCATCCATTTGATTTTTTTAGGTCTATTGCCGTTTCGGTGCCATGTCGTGGTCGAAAGCCAGACTGGTGTAATCCGAGAAGGTGGTTGTCCTCAATGAATTGTTGAACTTGCAGGTAGGCTGCTTTGTCCAAAATCTTTAGCAAGAAGGGGACGGTGGTGATAGGTCTGTAGTTCCCTGGGATCAGTGGGTCAAGAGATGTATTTTCTTAGGAGCGGTCGAACCCATGGCTTCCTTAAGAGAAGTCGGTACATGGGACGACTGGAAGGAAGAGTTGATGAAGGCAGTGAGGAAGGGGGCGAGAGCTGGGGCACAGTCCTTGATGTGTCCCAGGCAAGCGTCACCTTTACAGTTAAACGGCTTGATAGACTTTATGAGGGCGATGACTTCAGATTAGCACATGTCGAAGAATTCAAACTTTGGCACCTGGCTGGAGGTGGTGACAGCTGGGGGTGCTGTGGTACAGGAGGCTATTAGAGGATGGAGATTTTTTGGTGGGCTAGGATTTTGGTATGCAAGGAGTCAAGTTTGTCCAGCATGGCAGCTTGAATTTGGATGCACCATGCCTCGTCCTTTTTGAGAGTGGATGGAGGGGCTGAGGGAGATTCCAACTCCCTGAATATAGCGAACATTTCCTTTGTCCCAGAGTTGGCGTTGTTAATCCTAGTGTTGAATGATGCAGCTTTGGCCTGTGTGATGGCTGTTTTATATTCTCTCGAAATTGCCTTAAAGGCTGCTTTGGAGGCTTCATTGGTGTTTCTCTTCCAGGTGGCAAGCATCACCCTCTTTTTGGTGCGAAGGTCCAGGAGTTCTTGTGAAAACCAGGCATTGGAGTGCTTGGTTTTCTTCACCTTTTTAGAGGTGAGGGGAGCGATGGTGTCTACTGCAACGGTTATGATTTAGTTAAAAGTATTGGCTAGGAGGACAGAATCATTGGGGAACGGGGGCGGGAGAGCTGGTACAAGTAGGTGGGGTAGGAGATTATCTTTAGTCAAAATGCACCCTGAAGTTGGGTAAATATCTAAAGTTCTTGGCGATCTGGGTCCCCTTCCAGGACTTCGTAAAAGGCTGGGAAGCCTATTTCCACAAACCGCAAATCCTCACAAATATCCACGTCAGTTGACAGTTTGCATATGAACGAGAGCCCCCACGTTCAAACCGGAAAGAAACCGTGTAAAGAGGAGAAGACTCTGGGGCCACACAAGTTAGGGATTTGGGAGGTAGGGGGGGAGGGATAGGGGTGGAGGCGGGAGGGTGTTTTAGGAACTTATAATAAAACATTGGGGGCATCTGAAACTGGCACAGTCAACAGACAGATAAACAAGTTTTGTGAATGTGTAACTTTGCACTGTCTTCTACGTTATTGTAACTGTATAATCCCTCGATTAATAAATACATTTGTTTAAAAAGAAATCTGCAAGGAGCTGGACAATCCTGCTGCAGTCTGTACCTCTCCTGTCCCCTCCCAGGCCCTCTGCACGGCCCTGGCTTTTCATTTCATATCTAAAACTCGGGGCATCCTGTCCTCTCTCTTCCTCTCCTCCTCCCTCTACTCCCGCTCTTCCTCTGGCCACTCCTTCTCTGCCTTACCCCTGTTCTCCCCAGACAAGGTTTCTAAGCAGGTCCGATCTATGAAAGTCTCGTCAAAACAGGTTCTCCCCTGTTCCTCTAAAACCATCAAGGACCGCATTGACACCCTGGCTCCTGCTTTGGCCGACTTCTGCAACCACTCCTTAGCTGCTGGAGTCTTCCCTTCCCCTCCCCCCCTGAAGCACTCCCTTGTGCACCCTCCTCTTAAGAAACCCTCAGCCGACACATCCTTCCCTGCTAACTACCGCCCAATCTCCATCACTCCTTTTTTGGGCAAACTCCTGGAAAAGCTGGCCATCTCCCAGCTTAATCTTCACACTGAATTGGTTGGTTGTCTCCATGACCATCAATCTGGCGGTTTATAGTCATAATGTAGAAAAAAAAATGTAGAAAACAATGTCGAAAACCTATACATATAATGAAAAGAGTCAATTTTTAGAAAAAAAATTGTCCAAAAAAAATGTCAATTTGCACTATCAATAAATAAAACAAGAAGAGTATCATTTACTAGGGGGGGTCCCCCGGCCACCCCACCAACCCCCCTCACCCAACACCCCCCAGCTACCCCCCACCCCCCCACCACCCTCTCACCCCTCATACTCAACACATTTTAATTATATATATATTTATTTTCGAAAAAATTCTAAAAAATGTAAAAAAAATTCGACCTTGTTTTCTAAAAAAAAAATCGACATTTTGACTTTCTACATTATTGCATTCTACATTATGACTGACCACCCAATCTGGCTTCCGAGCTGCCATCTGTGAAGAACTGCTCTCAAATCTCCAATACCCCCGGTGTCCTCATCTTACTTGATCTCTGATCTGCCTTTGACACGGTCAACCATGCCATCCTGCTCAACCGTCTGTGTGATAACCTGGGTATCACCGATCAGGGCCTGGCTTGGCTGACCTCTTTCCTCTCTGATCGACCCTCCCAGGTTCAACTTGGGTCCTTCCTCTCCTCGATCTGTCTACCTGTGGCGTTCCCCAGGGGTCTAACCTCTCTCCCTGAATGTTCAACCAATACCTGGCACTTCTTGCCCACCGCATTGCCGCTCTGCGCCCCAACTTTCAGTGCTATGCGGACGACACTCTGCTCATTTTCAGGCTCCCTTCCGCCACCTCTTTTCCATCTCTCATCTGACTGACTGTCCGCTATCCAGAAGTGGAGTGCCGCTAGTGATCTCTGCCTTAATGCTAGTAAGACTGAGATTCTCCTCATCCGCACACCTGCTCCCTCCGTTCCCATCACTCTCTGGCCGGCCTCTCTTGGCCCTCTTCCTTCTCCCACCTGTGAGGTTAAAATCCTCAGGGTCATCTTAGACTCCACACTCTTCTTCTCTCCTTGCATCTGACGTCTCTAAGAAGTCACACTACCAGCTGCACCTCCTCGCAGGTATTCTTCCTTTCTTCTGTCTCCCCCAGAAGGTCACTCTCTCCATAGCTGTGGTTCTTTCTAGCCTAGACTACTGTAACAGCCTCTTTCTAAATATGCCTGCTTCTATTCTCCGCCCGCTGCAACTCATCCAGAACAGGACTGCGAGAATTGTCCTTGGCCTGAAGTCCAGGGATTGTATCTCTCCAGGACTGAAATCTCTGCACTCGCTCCCAGTGGCTGCGTTGATTCAGTTCAAAACCCTTTGCATTGTCCACAAGACCTTCTGGAGCCTCAATACCTTCATCTCGCTCTTCCTAAATATCTTCCTTCTCGAGCTCTTTGCTCATCTGCCTCAGACTCCCTCCGGGTCAGTCGCTTCTCCAAGCAACGAGTTGGACGTAGATCTCCTTCTTTGGCTGGGGCCTCCCTCTGGGACAGCCTCCCTGAAACTTTAGAACCATCTATGGTTCTGGATGCACCTCAAGATGTTCATCTTTGCTTCTGCTTTCCCTTCTCCTCTCCCCTGCTGAACTCCTGACTGAATCTGTGCTGGTCACCTGGCTTCCCTCTGATCTCGGGCCCAGTTCTCCTCCCCCCGCCAGCTGAACACCTGCACTGCTCCCCAGGCAACCCCTGCACTTGGTGGCTGTTTCTGTATCCCTACAGTCCCCACCAGCTCCTGACACTTAATGTCTGCACTCACGCCTGCAATTGCCACAAGCTAGCCGCTTACTTTTATTTATTCTATTATTTGTACGTCCTGTCCCCTTTCCTCCATACTGCATGGGCGTCCCTTCCAAGGGACGGGAGACGGAACCTTTTTCACCAGAAAAACCTTCTCCTCTAAATTTAGAGGCGCGCAGGGGTGCGTCCCTGGGTGCATGCGCTGCCCTGACTCTGCTCTTCGTCACCACACCTCAGTCCCCTTTTCTGCGTCGAGAGGAACAGGCCAAATTCACCAGCGCTTCTGGGTTTGGCTTCAGCCATGTAATTCCATGCGTAGATACTTATTCTCTTTGTCTTTTTATCATTCAGGCACTCGGTCCTCAGGCGTCACGCTCCTCCCTGGCGCATGTCGACTTCCGCTGGGCCCCGCAGGTTACCATCCTGCGACTGGCTCTTCCCACCTTCAGACCCCCACACCCTCTGCCTTTGTTGCCTTGGCCCAGACCACTTATGGCAAGCTTGTACTGCGTGCAACGCCCTGTCATCTAGATCTCCTGAAGAACAGGCTAGCCTGGTGGAGCAAGCTTTTCCAGATATCGCCTCCAGAGGACCTGAAGGACTTTGTCAAACATCGATCCAGGCTCAAGTTAAGGCCTTTGTTCTCCATCGCACCCTGCAAGGGAGACTCCTTCCCAAGGATGTGCCTGTGTGTGAGGGACTGCTCAGGTTCTTTTACCAGCACGTGCACCGAGGCTTCCCCGGCTACCGGCCTATGGGACGAGGGATCCTTGGATCCTCACGGTGACAGTGTAGAAGAACCGGAAGGTTCTGGTACTGTCGTCACCCGAGGGGCTAAGCCCTTGTACCGGCAAGATGTCCGAGGGGCCACGCCCTAATACCGGCAATACGTCCGAGGGGGCGCCTAAACGCGGATGTACCGCCCCCCAGACCGAGGGTGTTCTGCCTACCAGTCCTCAGCCTGAGGAGCAGGGCAGGCCTCATGTTCCACACTCAAGAGTCCTGGAGGAGGCTGGGCCCAGCGATCCAAGCAACACGACGCAGGCACGTGGAGGGCCGCTCGACCTGATGGCCGCCGTGCCAGACATTACCTGTCCAACGCCGCACAAGGATCGGGAATTCTAAGGAGTGTCAAGGTGGGACTTGTGTCAACCAGGTACGTGGCCTACAGGCTATCCTTCATTTGCGCAGGGCAAGTACCGCTATGTCCATATGGGCAGAGTATGCAGCGCCTCCAGCAGCCGCCCTCTACTCTGTCTATATTCCCTATCACCCCTCCAGCCTGTGAGGACAGGTTTTTTTGAGAGGTTCCTGGGACTCAGGAAGTCCCCCCCGTCTCCCTCCCGGATAGGGGTGATCCTCAGAGATGCCATCAGGGAGGTGCTCCCGCCAATGCTTCCAGCACCTTGGGCAACTGCGCTGGCGCCCCTGGTGCCAGTGCAGCCTTTGCTACCTGCTCCGGCCCCCCAACGGATTCCTCAGGCATTTCCGTACCGCCACCCGTACAGCGTACAGCCTCCGGTCCCAGTACCCCAGCCTCTGGCTCCCGCTACTCCTCTACCGGTGCAGGATCCTCCAGACCCCCAGCTGGACACGGACGAGGAGGAGGACCCCATCAGCCAAGGCCTTCCATGAACGTATTGCAGGGCTGGCTGAGTACCTGGGCCTTGCTCAACCGGAGCTTGAGCAGCCAGCGGAGGGGGTCCTCGCGCAACACCCTTCTGCTAAAATGGGTATTCCACTGCAGACCGATGTATTCGCCCTTGCCAAGAAGTGTTGGCTTAAGCCCCACTCTGTCCAACCGGTCAATCGACGCCTGGACGCTAAGTACAGGCAGATGGAGGGGGATACACTCTTGCTATCGGCCCACCCTCAGCCATCGCTGCGGCATCACTATACTCCAAGCCTCAGTCGTCCTCAACCACCTCCTCTGCGGCACTGCTAGGCAAGGAGGAGAAGATCTTGGAGGTGGTGTACGGTAAGAAGTTGTATTCCAACGTGTCCTTGCATCTTCGTCAGGCCAACGCCGATGCCATACTGGCGGCCGCTAACCAGAGTTTGTGGCGGGAAATTGCTGATTTCCTCCCAGAGCTTCCTACGCAGAGCCAATCACGTTTCAAGGCTTGACTGGCTGAGGCCAAGTTGGTGGCGCAGGACATCATGGAGGCCACCGTGGCCCACATCGACACCTCTGGCTGGGCCATCTGCATCGCCACGAACATGAGAACAGCCTTGCTCTGTGCAGCCAAACGCTTGTCGGGACGTCCAGGAACGCATATTAGACCTGCCGTTCGAGTGGGGTGCGGGGTGGGGACTCTTCCTCTCCACCACGGACGAGGAGCTGCACAAGAAGAAAAACAGCTCATAAACAGCCAAGTCTTTATCCATCCTGACAAAGACAACGCCCAAATCGTACACCCAGTCACAGCAGCACTCCGACAGGGGGCGTACATACGGAGGGATCCGTGGCTTCCAAGACCAGACTCCACATCGGCACAAGCACCAAACAGGGGGTGGGGGAGAGAGTAAGGGCTTTTTCCAGTCCCCCTCCTCCGCAACAGCCTCTGAGGGATAGAAGGCATGACACGCCCCTACGGGTCCACTTGTCTCCACTACGGGCAGGCTTGCTCTCCATTCACATTTCTGGCACCAGAATTCCGCGGACGCCTGGATCATCTCCGTAGTATTCACGAGGTACCGCTTACCTATCCCAGCCTCTCCTCCCTCCTCCCCTCTACTCCCTCAAGTTGGGACAGCAACTCTTCTGGCGGAGATCCGATTGCTCGTAGAGAGCCAGGCCGTGGAGGAAGTCCCATCCTCCCAGCAAGGCTTGGGCTTTTACTCCAGGATTTTCGCCATTCAGAAAAAAGAACCAGGAGGGCCAGAGAGTTCTGTTGGACCTTTCCACCCTCAACCTCGCACTTAACCCGCAGCCATCGGGGCTTGCAGGAATTCGGAAGAAGGGTCTTCTCCTCCAATCTGATTGTCAAGAAACATTTGACGGGACTCGCAAGGCTCTACCCGCCCATCAAGAGGCCACACCCTGTGTGGGACCTGAACATAGTCTCGGGTGCCCTAGCGCACAAACCATTTGAACCAATGGTATCCACGGACATCAGGCTGGTCACCATTAAGACGGCCTTACTAGTCGGCCTCACCTCAACGTGCAGAGTCAGAGAAATGCAGGCGCTGGTCACCTCGGAACCATATATTATCTTTCACAGGGACAAAGTCTGCCTAAAGTGCCGTCTGCTTTCCATTTAAACTAGTAAATGGTGCTTCCTATGTTTTTTGCCGACCCCAAGTACGAGGCACAGAGAGTGCTGCACTGCCTAGATGTCAAGCGTGCCCTGAAATTCTACCTTGACAGGACCAAGGGCTCCCGCAAGTCAGACGCCCTATTTGTCACTTTTGGAGGTACACAACCAGGCTATCAGGCCTCCAAGACCCCCATATCCCACTGGATGGTCTCGGCCATCAAAGAAGAATACGAGGGGCAACACAAGCATCTTCTGGCAAACATGCATGCCCACACAGTCAGGGCCAAGGCAGCGGCCATCGCTTTCCAGTGCCATGTACCTTGGCAAGTCATAAGCAGGGCGGACACATGGGCCACTCCCTCGGCTTTCTGCAAGCATTACTGTTTGGATTCCGGCTCCAGATCTGATGCGGCTTTCGGACAGGCGGTTCTCAGGAACCTTTTCGCTTAGGGAGGCTCTTCTCTCCACCATGGGGCTACATTCAGTTGTAATCGCCCATGCAGTATGGAGGAAAGGGGTCGGGACGTAAGAGTAATTATAAGTTACTCACCATAGTGACTAACGTACTCTTAGTCCCCTTTCCTCCATACGTCCCACCATCCTCCCCCCTAATAATACTGGTGTCATTAGGCAATGTTGATTTATTGTCGACGCATCTAAGGAGACCGAGGTGTGGCGCCAGAGGACAGACGCATGCTCCCAGGGCCGCACCCCTGCGCGCCTCCAAATTTAAAGGGGAAGAAGGTTTTTATGGTGAAAAAGGTTCAGTCTCCCATTATACCACTACGGGAGCAGAAATTCCCCTATCAAGTAACCAGTTACCCAGATTGAAACTGCATTTTATAGTCAATTTTTTTCGGAAGAAATTGTGGGGGGAAAATGCCCAAGAATCTACAGGCAGAACTGAACATATACACTCTACATTCAAAGAACTCAATGTGGCTCACTGATACTGCTCAAAATAACTGCATTCCATTCATTTCTTTAATGTATATGACTTTAAAGCCAATGGCAATATCATTTTATCTCTAGCAACATCAACGCTGCAGTGTGGCGCATATCACTCATGATGTACATCCAGAAAAGTAAAATTGCTAAGCATCTCTAGAGGAGGCAATGGGAGGTTCCTGCCTCTGTTGCTAGAGGATCAATTTTGCCCCATGTACTTACTGCCTGTTATGCACATTTTAAATCTTGTGTGCATTGTTGCACACAGACATCCTCTTTCAAAAAAACTGAGAGGGACATATCATTTAACTCATATGATCCGGGATGGAAAACCACCTACCCCCGTCACCTTCCTTCGTGACAGGCCTGCCTTGCAGCCAGAAAACAAACAATGGCTTGTTTTACTACAATGCATTTTTAAATGTTTCGTGCCTCTGTGGTGACACTTTCCTAATTGTAATGATTGGTAGGTCTATTATCGATACTGGGTCGCAACCTGCAGGCATTCCAATTTTTAAATGAACTCCCACATCGTGACATGTAAATCTGATTAAAACCGGTTTCGAGCTATGCTGTGATGAGACTTCACACTGACAATGGTGAAAATGGCCAGTCTGAAACTTCTGCGTACTATAACACACATTGCCTTAGTTAGCTGACTACATTAGCACACTTTGGAATGAAAGAAAAAAAAACGGAAGAGACTTGCCAGGGAGTGGGTGGGCATACGGACAGTCGTTACTCTACGTTATGTTTAAGTGTCAGACAAAAAGCATCAACCAGCAAAGATCCCACCCCAACCTCGTACCTTCTGTGTGAGAGTACCAGGTGTGAATCCAGTGCTCCACACAAGTCCAGTTTGTTGGGTGTCTCAGACAGTCGACATTCAGTGGCAATGAAGCAACTGCACTGGCCTTTGCTAAACCAGAGCTATGCAACCCAAGCAGATACTCCCAGGGCCCTAGCACATGACACTCGTACTCTTGCAAAATGTGCTTCACTGCGAGTGCAAGCTATATTAATTAGTGGCATATGTTGGATCTGGTAAAAAAAAAAGTTATATTTATTTGCTATGACGAGGGGATTGCTAAGAAACCAGCCTGGAAGCTCTCTACCTAGGTTAGCGTTGCCCGATACCAAATGTGAATTGACTTCGAGTGAACCGAAGAAAAGAAAAACTTCTGTAAAATCTTACGTATCCTGTCCATGAAATAAAACGTGTGGATTGCATTTCAGCAGTTGTCTACAGATCCTGTTATCCTTCCCTTTGAGGGCCAGAGACCTTGCAAGCAAGTGCAAACTGGAAAACGAGCCAATTATTCCTATCTGTAGTAGATCAGCAGTGCCACACTCATTTTACAAGTCATCATTTTTTCTTCAGTATACTACATACAGCAAATTGTTAGGAGGAGCGAGTGTGTCACTATGTTCGTTAAACTTTCAAGATTTTAGTAAAACCAGCCTAACTTTTTTGCAAGAAGGGTACCAGGCAATGCAGGTGTGGTGCACAGCTCTGAATCAGATCTCTGTTGAAGCTGAGACTCAGAGACACGACACCTACCAGTCAGCATAATTTCATACATGCTCTTCTCAGTGGGTCTCTCGCGGCGCTTACTGGTGGCCTGGAACCGGTAGCTCTGATGATCTCAGACAGTGGGGCATAGGCAAAGCAGCTGCAATGTGGAGGGCTGCTTTTTATGAAACCCATGTTGAGTGCTTCTTGCCACCACTGTCTTTAATGTGCGTGCACTAATATATGATATGATAGGTTATTTATAACGCGCTTAATACCTAGAGGTTTCGAAGCGTGGACACGGGGATCAATTCTGTGGTGCTCTGTGTTGTCTTGCTTCCAAGGTGAGCAAGTTACGCCTGAGCTATCCTCCAGAGACTAAATGTAGCAGCCCAGGCACACTCCGACTCCCAGCTTGGCTGATAGAAACCACACTGTGAGCTTTGCAGTCTGTAGTATGCGCAGTAGTATGTGCACCAAACTTCAATAGCAGGGTCAGGCTTCACCACAGGCCCCACGGTAAACCGGTATAAAAGAGGTAATGGTTATTATTTGTAAATGAAATTGTTCAGTGCTTATAATGGTGTACCGTTACATCCTACTAGGAGCAGCCACAAAAACCCAGTCCTCAACCAAGAGAACGAAATCGGGAAAAACCAGTGAATGGACTGGGAATTTTCCTGCCAAACATAAATGAGACAACCAACACCCGACCTGCCAAACCCAGATGGATCCCAGGAAAATGCTAGGGTAACCGAAAATTAACTGGGAGTGAGTATAGAATGCAGGGGAACAGGAGAGTGTCACAAACCTTTCCCAAACTGAATCTTCAACAAAATTCACCAGCATCTGAGGAAAGCCACAGGGAGAATGAGTAGCCTGAGAAAAAAGGGAGGTGCTAAGAGCGGTTTTTAAAAACACTCACCTTTGTAATCGTGCCCTGGGGAAAAAAATGGCAGTTTCAGATTGGTTCCTAGTGCCAGGTGAGTGCTGCAGTCAATGCAAGGAGACGGAGTGGACAGAGCAAGCAGAAACTTAGTGTTTACAGAAAGTGAATGAGAGGCAGTGTGTGTGGGGTAAAGGGGTGAGGTCGGAATGCAGAGAGGAGCAGCAGAGTGCTGAAGACGTGTTGGCAGAATTGGAGCAGGGTGCACGTGAGGTATTTGTGAGAGATTGGTACCAGTTGTGTGTAGTGTGAAGAAGGGGAGCTGAGTAAAAGATGAGTGAGACAGATGGAGAAGTCTAGGGGGAATTCGAGAGAGTGAAGGTAAGTGTGTGTGGCATGGAGGAGGGTGTGGAGAGTGCAAGGCGGTAGTGAGAATAGAGGTGTGGGAGAGTGAAGCAGAAAATGTCGTGAAGGTAGGTGTAAGAGGCGGAGAGTGTGGTAAAGTGTAGATTGATGAGAGGGATGTAGTGAGCACTGAGCCGAGAGATGTAGTGAGAGGTGAGCAGGGGGCTTTAGGGTGCAGGGAGGGGTGTAGAGTAAGCTGCTGGAAGGGGTGTAGGATGAGGTGGGGAGAGAGGTTATGTGAAGACCAGAGTGAATAAGAATGGAGAAGGAAAGGTGGGAGAAAACAAAGGAAGGTAGTATGATTAGGGGAAGGAGCATAAGGGAGCAACTAAGGGTGAAACTGAACCAGAGCATATGAGATTGAAACTTTCCCACCAAGCAACATTAATTACCCTGGAGAGTTTTATGGTGCAGCATTTCTAGAGAATTCCAGAGGGAGCCAGAGAGATGGGGCTGATGCCATTACACCCTCATTACAAGCTAGCAGTAGATTGTATGTGTTGCCAATTACTAGTTCTGGCACCTAGGATTTAGGGATGCCAGGGCTAGGCACGTCAAAGCCCATGGAAGACGAGAAAGGGAGGCCCAATAGTGTATCCGTACACTCCCCTTTCTAGCCTGGTGCATTTCATTTAACACATTTACATATCCTAGTATTGAACCTGCTGCATGTCTTCATAGTGAATAATCTACCCATTGATAAAGGGAGCAGTTGATACGCCTTATATATTAAACATTTTAAAAATCCTTGAATCTTCCTGTAAGACCATCTGTGACACTTTATCAAGCAATGCCTTTCCGATATGCATCGACTTCCAAGTCTCTGAAAAATAATTTCCTGATTCCTCATGAAGTATATCACATCATCAATTTTATTCTGGAAATTAGTGTAATTGGTGAAGGAGATATTCTCACACTTTCCTGATGGCTCACTTTTCCTCACCGTTTGCATTAGGTAATATTCTTGCTTGTCCTTCTAATATCCTAAAATGTATGTTGTCTGTTGGATTACAACTAGAACAACACCTTTTTGATGTCAACTGATGGTGATTTTCCACCTAACATAATTTCCTTTTTTGTGTATCTAAACGTTTTCTCCAGATGGAGTCATGATTCAGATAACTGCTGAGAACATGGATTTGTTAAGGCAAGCATTAAGAGAAATGAAAGACTTCACCATCACTTGCGGCAAAGCCGATGCTGAAGAATCGCAGGAGCATGTCTATATTCAGTGGGTGGATGATGACAAAAACTTCAACAAAGGGTAAATAAAATAGTCCTTGCTTCCTTAACATTGCATAGTTTCTGTAGTTTGTCACAAATATTTCTAACCCTTTAACAGACAATGATTAGACAGCTGTTGACTTAATTATTCACTTCTGTCCATGCTCTGCGACAAGGCAGGCTATGCCACCTTACCTGATAATGCTTTAGGATTTGAAATAGATGGGAGCTATTCAGCTTCTACTTCTAGCGTAGAAGAGCCTGGTAAGCATGGCACCAATTCCTACCAGGAGCTACTCTGGAGGCCAACATGTGGCATGCAAACATACCAATGTGACATGGACCCCTTGCTCACTCTGTCTTAGAAAGGCTCAGCGTCACCTCACTGATGAGGCCCAACTAGGCCGAAACACGTGTCTGGGATTACTGATGGTACTCTTGTTCAGAGGAGATTTGACTATCATGTCAGTGCTGGACTGCCTTGTGGGTGGGACAAAGACGGATATGCAAAAGGATATCTCTCCACTGTAAAGGCTTCATTGAGCTAAAATGTGGTTGTAGACTTCTGAGTGGAAGAAATTCCACAGAACAGGGTATTTGACCCATGTTTCTCAGTAGAGGGGCTCCCACACTCCTTTGTAACTTTGTACAACTTGGGGTTTCACCCTAAGTAACCCTGGGTAATCCAGACGTGAACCCCCTGCTCATTGTCTCTTAGAGAGGCCAGCTTCACCTCACTGGTGAGGCCTGACTAGGCCGAAATACTTGTCTGAGGTTGCTGATGGTACTCTTGTTCCATGTGCCTAGCATTTTGGTGCTGGATTGCCCTTCTGGGTGGGACAAAAGCTGATATGCAAATGGATTTTTCCTCTCTGAAGGGTGTAGTGAGCTAAAACGTGGTTGTAAGTCCTCCCAAGTGGAAGAAATTCCATAGAATAGGCTATTTGACCAATGTTCGTTCTCAGTATATGGGCTCCCACACTCCTTTTGGTACCAATCTGAGACTAACTCAGTGTGTTTGGGAATCCATATAAAGATGCATAATGACACACCTAGACGACATGTAAAGCATATTGGCTCCAATATAAAGTTACAGTATGCATCCCATGTAAAAGGAGGATTTGCAGCTTGCTGTGTTCTAGCTCATTTCCAGAGATCGCTCCTGCTTTCTTAGTGACGCTTTATACACAGAAGTTGGTTTTAGCTACAGCTCATGACATTTTTATTCGACTGCTGCGTTATTTGTTAAGGACCATGATCTTTTCACACCACTCTTTGTTTAAAGAATTACTGATCTGAATTGTGCAGACCTGTGACATGCAATGGTTATTTTTTAGGTCTAGCTAGAGAGCACCTGCTCTCGACAGAAGTCTTACATGTACATCCTAGAGGCACCCTGGTTTTAGTCAGTTACTAAATAGTGCAGACATTTGCAATCTGCTCTTGTTGGCTCATTGGTTTGTCATGAAACATTCAGTTTTTGCTTTTTGTGTGGCCCACAAAGTTAGGACTGCTTGATGAGGGGGTTCAGGTGGTGGAATTTAGTATTTTGCCTGAAAGAGCTCCTTTTCCATCTCCCGCTACTCGCCATATATAGTGTCTCTCAACCTATGCGCTCCATTCATTACTCCTGACCCTGCTTCCATACACTGCTTTACAACCTTCACTGATCAGTCCTACTGTAATACAATGTCACAACAATGCTACCCTTGGAGATGCATTCACGTCCTCCACATCCTGCAGCCATTTCTGAATAGTACTTGTTCTCTCCCCTTCTATGATCCAATGAATAAGAGTGCCGAGTAATATGATGTAGATGTTTGTGCAATTTACGTTTCTGGTGAAATTAGTTGGTCTTTGTTGCTTGTGTTTGCCATTTTGCACTGTTATGTTTAGCTCGCTACAAAAACTTTTGTTTTTCCAATGGTATGTTCGTGGATCTTTTGATTATAGTCCCTTTACTATGTTGTTGACCTCTTATACAATCATTTCCAAGGTGCAAAGGAGGCTCTGCTAAAGAGGTGCAAGGTGAGCTGTAAGGCCATTTTCTGTAAAGACGTGCAGCGGTTGTTGCTAACAGCGCTCCATCAACCCCACCCTGCCCACTTCAAATCTGTGCACATTCAGGGTTTGCTGTTAGCAGTGGTCCCACAAACAAATATTGCACTTGTGGGGCTGCTTCGCACCGGCGACATGGCAGGTGAGCCAGCACGAGGATTAGTTTACTTTTTAGTATTGCTATCTTTTTTTCTCAGTAATGAATGTCTCTACAGTGGTATGAGGTGTTGGGGGATTACTCTTAGATAATTTTTTTCCATTTGGTCAGTAGTGAGGCGCTTGGTAACAGTGGTAAGCAGAGAAAACTTTCTCAGATAATATTTTCTGTTAAACTCTTTTCTCTTTTTTTCTCAGTGGTGAAGTACCCTTTCTTGGGATTACTTTTCTTTCAAAAACAGCAACGATTTATTTGTCAAGTAGCCTTAGTCTTTGTGTGCACCACGGTAGGACATAATCATCCTTTTGGAAAGTCAGAGCGTTAGCCCAATCTTGTCTAAAGGCTCCTAGTTTGTTTTGGAACAAGTAAGACATCCACTCTAGAGCGTTTTGCGCTTTTTCAAAGTGTTTACTCTGTTTTCGGTCAGTTGAGCGTCGCACTCCATCGATCTACCTTACGAATAACGAGGACCTTTTTTTTTTTGGATTCTTCAGTGCCCCTCAAGGGTGAATTTCGTTGAGTTCCTTTGTGGAGGATTCCAGAAGTTTCTTCAAGGCCTACACTGCATGGACATGTCGGAGGAGGAGGATTCGGCTCCCCTTTTCAAGATTTTTTTCTGACTGCGTCTTGCGGAATGTCTTTTTGGGTGACCATCATTCCAAGTGCCTCTACTGCCTGTACCCGGACACAACAAACGTGGAGGAGGACTGTGCGTTTTGTCAGGAGATGTTGCCCCGTAGGCTGTAGGATCGGCATCTGTGGCTTAAGGAGTGGCTGCAGGCCAAGGCCCCTGCTCTGGGTTGGTCCCAGCAGCATGCCTCCCCTGCTACCAAGAAAACTGAGTGGCCTTCTAAGACCTTTGAGGATGCTCCTCCCACGGGGGCCCAACAAAAAGCTAAGCACCGCAAGTCCACTGTCACCGAGAGCGCCATTGCGATGGGCTCCTCGGCGTCCATGGCGAGTACAGCGTCTCTAGCGGCTTCGATCACCAGCCAACGCTCGGGATCTTCGTTAAAGAGGAAGTCGGACCATCCGGGTAATGCCATTGAGAAACCCAAGACCGGCCTGCCAGAGAAGGCCAAGGAGGAGCAGAGCACTGACCCTTCCCCTAAGGAGAAGGCCACGGGTTCGACCAAGACCGTGAAGGCCCAGATACGTCCGACAAAGGCCCAGCCTTCCATCGAAGGGATGCTTGCGTCACTCGCGAAGGCCGCTGTGGCGGACCCGCAGGACGCGGCCCCGAAGACGAGAGCATCCCAGTCTGCCAGGAGGGAGTCTCTTTTCAGCCCATTGAGAAAACACTGGAGAAGATGCCTGCCATTTCACCAAAACAGTCCCCTCTGGTCGCAGAGAAGGGGGGGTGGCGGTAGTTCTCCATGGCTCAGATCTCTCCTCGGAAGAGTAGCTTACCTGTCTCCAGACCATCCAGGAGGAGTAATGGGTTGAGAGCAGCTCCTACAGCAAGGATTCCGACGAGGGCGACGATGAGGAGACCGACGAGGAACAGCAGGGCGGTGGGGGCCTGGGCGACCAGCCTGCGCCTCAGTCACCGATTTCGCCTCCATCGCTGCAGCAGACTTCTCTCAGTTTTGCATACTCTGGTCTCGGAGATCCAGACGAGGATGCCTGTTTCACCGGCAGTCCCTCCCGCGGCACTGGTACCGACGGGGGAACCACTGACCAAGAAGAGGAAATTCACTCCCCACCTCCTTGCCACCCTTCGCCTCCCCCCCTCCTCCCCCAGGGGGATGAGACCTATCCTGAAACGACAGGCACGGACGACGGTGGGTTGGGAGACCTCCCGTCTCCACCTCCCAGATCTTTGCCATCCGACGAGATGGGCTCGTTTCATACCATGATCTCCAGGGCTTTGGAGCTCTTCCTGCTCGTTCCTGAGGTGAAGAAGAAAGAAGGTTCCCTATACCAGCGCTGCAAGGCCAAGAGGAAGACCGTCCTGTCGGTCCCGCTTCTGGATGCCATTTGGGACGAGGGGTTGGCCCTCATGTAGAATCCTTCCATGCCACCGGCGAGGAGGGACCATTATGTGAAGAAGTTCAGGGTTCTGAACTCAGCGCCCAAGTGCTTGCGGACCCAACGAGTTATCACATCGGCGGCGAGGACCATCAAGGCCGCCAACGCTCTCGCCATTGTGGCATGTTACGACCGGGAGCTGTGGGTCAAGATCGCTCCCCTCCTGGACTTCTTTCCCGACGACAAGAGGTTGGAAGCTTTAGAGATCCTGCTGGAAGGTGAGGTGGCGTCGGACCACGCAATCACGGTGGCCATGGACATCGCCGACATGGGGTTCTGCCAAATGGGCAACAGCGTTTGCCTTCCTCAACGGAGCTGGCTGAAAGCCACCAATTTTCGTTGGGACGTTCAGTTGATGGTGTTGGACATGCCCTTCGACGGGGACAATTTGTTTGGGAAGGCCGTAGATGAGTCTCTTCAGGCCATCAAGATGGACACGGAGACGGCTTGTGGTTTGGGCATGCTTCAGCAGCGACAGCCGTCCTTTCGGCCCCCAGGCGGCAAATCCCAAGGATCCTCCAAAGGTTTCAGTGGAGGTGCCTTGTCTTACCGTCAACCCTCCCTCCCTCTTGTTGGCCCAGGAGAACAACAGGGGCCGTTCCAAGGCCTTCGGAGGAGGACGTCGTCATCGCCAGGGTCCCCAAGGCAGCCCTTTGACGTCCAATCAGGATTGAACCGGCCGTGGTGTCTGGCCCCCACCTGTGCACCCCGTTGGGCGGCCGGCTGGCGAATTTCATCGGCGTGTTGAAGACCATCTCCATCGACCGTTGGATGCTGGACGCTCTCGCCCACGGACACACCCTGGAATTTCAACTGAAGTGTCCCCCTATACCACCGGTGTACTGGCAAGAAAACAATGCCCTGAGCTGCTGCAGGAGGTGCAGGCCATGCTGAAGAATGCCGTAATAGAGCTCGTCCCAAAGAGGCTTCGGGGCGCCGGAGTGTACTTTCGTTACTTAGTCATAAAAAAGACTGGTGGCTGGAGGCCCGTCCTAGACCTCCGTCGTCTAAACAAATGCATTAAGTCTCAAATGTTCCGGATGGTGACTCTTCAGCACGTGCTTGGACAGCTGGAAGAAGGGGACTTTCTGTCGTTGCTGGACTTGCAGGATGCTTACTTCTACATCCCCATTCACAAGGGACATTGCAAGTTTCTACGCTTTGTGGTTCAAGGGCAGCATTACCAATTCAAGGCCCTTCCATTCGGATTGAAGTCAGCGCCAAGGGTTTCCACCAAGTGTCTGGCGCCGGTGGCGGCGCAGCTGCGTTTACAAGGAATCCACGGCTACCCTTACTTGGACGGCTGGCTCATTCGGGTCAGCTCAAAGGAAATCACTGTCGACCACATGGTGAGGACTGTCTACCTTCTGACGGATCTGGGGTTTACAGTGAACTATGGGAAGTCCTGCTTGACTCCATCGCGCGACGTGCTGTTTCTGGGAACCCGACGCAACAGTGTTGTGCCTGGCGTCTCCGGAGGAGAGGATAGCAGCCATCTTGGGCAAGGTACAACGGCTGTTGGCTCGGAGGATCGCAAAAGTGAGGTCCAAGTCTCTGCTCAGCATGTCGTCGTCATGCATATACCTCATTCAGCTGGAGTTCCTTGACACCCGTTGGATGCAAGTGTCGGGAAGCTTTGAGCACAAGATCACACTCGACGAGAGTTTCTGTCAAGCGATACGGTGGTGGGAGTTTGCGCACATCAACGTTTTGGAGCTGCGGGCATTATTTTGGGCCCTCAAGTCTTTACTTCCGTCCCTCAGTGGGTAAGGTGGGGCAGGTCTTCACGGACACACCACAATGTGTTCTACATCAGGAAGCAGACTCTCTCAGCAGGGAGCTGCGTTCTTGTCACGAGTGGGAGCTTCGTTCTTGTCACGAGTGGGAGCTTCGTCAGGACCAAGTGGATTGCCTGTTCAGCAGATGGGGCAAACCCCAGATTGCTCTATTTGCGACGGCGATGAACACAAAGTGCCGGAGGTTCGCCAGTAGGTTTCCCAGGTTTCCCGAGGCGGGGAGCATGGGGGACACATTCTCATTTCCCTGGGACGGCCTATTTCTGTATGCGTTCCATCCGTTGCCGTTGCTTCTTCACCTAGTCAATCAACTCATACGGTCCCGGTGCAGAATGAACCTTGTCGCACCGGTGTGGCCGAGGCAGATATGTTACGCGGACCTTCTCGACATGTCAGCGGCCCCTCCAGTCAAGCTTCCGGTGATCCCAGATCTTCTCGCCAGGGAAGGAGGCGCGATTCTGCACCACAAGCCAGGATCGCTGAACCTGTAGGCCTGCCTCCTGCAGTGTTAGAGTTCGGGGGCTACGATCGCCCAGCGGACTGCAAGGAAGTGCTTGCCAAGGCCAGAGCATCGTCTGCTCTTAAATGCTATGGACATAAATGGAAGAGGTTCGCCGTTTAGTGCCGTGCACAGAAGACCGATTTTTTACGAGTCACGGCTCCGCAGGTACTGCCTTATTTGCTGTCATTGGCCAAAGCTGGACTGGTCCATGCCTCCAAGGTCCATCTGGCGGCTATCTCCCGCTACACCAGATCTCCGAGACGGTCGTTGCTATTGTCGCACTGTCTGGTTAAGGAGTTAGTCAAAGGACTGTTCAGTTCGCTCCCGCCGGTGAAGGCTCCAAACCTGGCGTGAGAACTCAATGTGGTGCTGACTAAGCTCATGGGTCCTCCGTTCGAGCCTATGCATTCGGTGCCACTGAAGTTTTTGTTGTGGAAAACAGCTTTTCTTGTGGCCATCACCTCCGCACAACGAGTGGTAGAGATCCAGGCCGAGACGAGGGTAATGCTATGGACGCACCCCTCTTTCATGCCCAAGGTGCCGTCAGGCTTTCATCTAAACAAGCCCTTGGTGTTATCTGTATTCTTCCAGACGCCTTTGTTGCCGGCTGATACGACTTTGCACTAGCTGGATGTGGCTAGAGCGCTGAAGTTCTGTGTGGACCACTCGAAAAGTTTCCGGAAGACATCATGACTTTTTGTGAACTTTGGCCATGTGAACCATGGAAAGGCCCTCTCCAAGGCTTCCATTTCCATGTGGCTTTCGGGCTGCATCACCTGTTGTCACCGGTTGGCAAACCGACAGTTGCCTGGCCGGCTGAGAGCCCATTCGACCAGAGCGATCGCTGCAACTACGGCATTCCTGTCTGGTGTGCCCCTGCTGGACATCTGCAGGGCGGCTACGTGGAGGTTGACGCACACCTTCACGAGATCCTACTGCGTCAACAGGGATTCCAGGGAGGAGTCCAGAGTCGGCCAAGCAGTGCTGCACAACCTGTTCGCTTGAAGGTGAGCCTGGTGAGGAGGTAAGAGATGCTTGTGTTGAGACTTGCCACCTCAGTGGTTTTGCATGTTTGTACTGCTATGTATTCTTTATTCATGAGCATGTTAATCAATGCCAGACCCCATGCTGGAAAAGCAACCGTCCCTAGTGGAAACCGTGCCTGTGTCACCCCATCCTGCCTGAAGCAGCCAGTGGTTGTAGCTCACGGACCAGACCGCAGCGTGCCTCCTTCCCTGGGACCGCCCTCGTAACTCTGCCTGCGACAGAAAAATTAGTTAGTACATTAAATTGTCACCATCACCTCTGAAAACAATTTAAGACATTCCTACAGTGCCACCATCACCCTATTAAAACCATATCAATCAAGACATATCATTCCTCCATTAAATACCATCTCCCAGTCCCCTCACCTTCCCCTTGAACCAACCCCATGTCCTCTGTTTCCTGTTGCAGTTTTCCTTACTGCTTGGGTGGTAGGGTGGTTGTTGCTGCCGCCAGGGCTGGATGAGAGGTCTTGCTTTCTCCGCCCTGGCTATTTAAGCCCCCTGGGGTGCCGACCGTTGCACCCTGACTGCGTCCTCCCTAGAGGAGGTGAGTCGACGCAGGGGGCGGCCAGAGGAGCGGCCCGCTATGTGAGTTGCGTCTCTAACGCCTCCTGCGTGGGCTGGCGCATCTGCTTAGCGGGGCTAACCCCTACTCCTTGTCCTCTTACATCACATATCAGTAACCTGTATAACCTTTCCTGCTTGCTTACCCCAATGATAGTCGGAGACCTTCTGAAAGTTGGAAACATATATAACATTTTATTGGAAAAAACATATGGTCGCATAATTTGGAGTCATCTTATGAGGACGGACCACCATCCCCGCTCAGGTCTTATGACTGCCTGGCACCAACCATAGTCCTTAGCCTGGTGGCTCCGCCAATCCTGCCTTACAAAGTCCCATATCCAAAAGCCTGTGATCCATCTAACACCATTCCGTTCTTGCGAGAACGGCCCGCCCTGGATTCCACTGCCAGTTCACACATTCCTCCAGAGGGTATGGAGCAAATAAGGCCACTGCATCGGTTGTTGAGGAGTGCCAACCGTCCCTAGTGTAATCAGCACCCGTGTCACCCCATCCTGCCTGAAGCAGCCAGTGGTTGTAGCTCACAGACCAGACCGCAGAGTGCCTCCTTCTCTGGGACCGCCCTCGAAGCTACGCCACACTTTAGGGTGTCCACTCCGTGACCCCAAATGCCCCCACACCAAATTCCTCCTCCTGATAGTACTCGCCAAACACTATTTACATCCTGTTCTTGCTATCAGTCCCCATAGCCCTAACTTAGAATGGCCCATCCCATGCTCTGATAGATGCACTCCGTCTGCTGAAAAATCTATTGGGTTCCCTTCACATAACTCCAGGTGTCTGACAAAAACAAGCCCTTCTTGCTTCATGAAGCACTCCATGCTCCTGTTCACCCTCCTCCTAGACCTTTCCATTGCAACGTTGGACGCTGCTCCCTGCCATACCTTCCTCGGGATCAGCTCTGACCAAGCGATTTCCGTTATGGGCAGCATTCTTGCTAAGATCCTAATGCCCTCTTGCATTACTCTGATCAATCGGCCCCTCCCCAAATTTGCAAGGTCATTCCCACCAAGGTGCACCACCAACAACCTCGGGGGGTGGAGGGGCTCTCCTGATCTGCCTGTGCAGCACGGGAGTAGTGAGTGCCAACGCATACCTGGGGTGCCTAACCACACCAGCTTGGTGTCCCGAAAACCCAAATTGGCCCCTGCACCGGCTTCGTGCGGGCCCATTTCTCCGCTCTGCTGATAAACGAGTGGCCAATTATCCAGACGGTGCGCCCAGCTGTAATAAATCAAAATGCATAGTCGTTAAAACCTTTTACCCTCTCTTCCCTCCCATACCCACCCCATTATGTTATCGCCCTGGAACATGACCTATTCCACTGGAGGGGTTGGGTTGTCCTGTACCCCTGGGCGGATGTAATGTTTATACCTGTCAGATTGCCATCTTCCCAACCTCTGGATCGCTGGGCCGCGCATCTCAGCCTGAAATGCTGTTGTTGCTGCTCCTATCCGGAAACCATGTGTGGACCCTCCTTCCCCCTGACACCCTGCTTTCTTTCAAGCCATGGCCAGCACCCTCCGGAATTGGAACATTGTGGTTGAAGACCCAAAAACGTACCTGTAACTGTTGTTCTCCAGCATGGGTCTGGCGTGGATTCACATGCAAACCCTCCCGCCTGCCCCTCTGCGGCTCTTCTCTTGGTTCCACTGCCACTTTACGAGCTACCAAATCTGAAGATGGCTGCCAGAGGAGGGGCTTAGTTGGAGGGCAGTCATTGGCTGGGGGCAGTATGACCCAGAGACCAGTGATTGGTTGTTAGGAGAAAGACAGTTTGGATATGAAACTGTTTTTTTTTTCCTGAGGATTCCCAGCCTGATGACGGGGAATATTCATGAGCATGTGAATCCTTGCCAGACCCATACTCGAGAACAACAGTTACAGGTTGTAACTGGTTCCTTTCTAAATCTACCTACCTCCACTATCCGCCCTTTACAACTAATCCAGAACAGGACTGCACGAGTTGTCCTTGGCCTCAAGCCCTGGGATCTTACCTCTCCAGCTCTGAAATCCCTTCACTGGCTCCCTGTGGATGCAAATATTACATTTAAAACCCTATGCATTGTCCACAAGGCTTTCTGGGGCCTGGGTCCACAATACCTCCAACTATCCCTCTGTAAATACCTCCCCTCCCTAGCCCTTCACTCCTCTACTTCAAACTCCCTCAGGGTCAATCGTTTTCCAAAGAAACGAGCTGGGGCAGATCTGTCTTTGGCTGGGGCCTCCCTTTGGAACAGCCTCCCTGCCACCTTGAAACTTGAGAACCATCTCTGGTTCCAGAAGCACCTCAAAACCTTCCTCTTCGCTTCTGCCTTTGACCCTCTTCTCCCCTGCTGATCTGTTTTCTTTCTCGGCACTGTGCACATGGTCACCCTCTTTCCTTCGGGCCCAGGTACCAGCTCACTCTGCCACCCTCCTGCACTGCCTCCGGGCCACCCCTTGCACTGGGGTCTGTATCTGTACCCATACAGACCCCCACCCCCACTTTTCTTTTGCACATATCAGATATACCCTTTCTGCTTTACCGAGCACTTGCCACGTGCTGGCTGCACTACTACGGTTTATTGCCTTTATTTATTGTAGTTTTTATTTATTCTCCAGCATGGGGTCTCGCATGGATTCACATGCTCATGAATATTCCCCGTCGTCAGGCTGGGAATCCTCAGTAAAGAAAAAATCAGTATCAGTTTCATTTCTGATCTGTCTGTCTTAGTAACCAATCACTGATCTCTGGATCATACTTCCCCCAGCCAATGACTGCCCTCTCCCTAAGCCCCGCTCTGGCAGCCATCCTCAGATTTTTACCGCACGCTCAAGTGTTGGGAGTCCTTGTGTTTAGCTCTCGAGTTTTTTTTTGCTGCATTTTCATGCTCGTTCGGGAGATTTCTCATTTTTTCGGTTTAATCGAGCCTCAAGCTCCACCGTTTCCACTTCCGACAACAGGGACCTATTTTGGAATTCTTCTACGCCCCTCAAGGGTGAAGTTTTCGTCGAGTTTACACTTCTTGGAGGATTCCGGAAAATCTGCGGCCTACCTCAACGGACATGGCCCAGGACAAGGGAAGCTCGACGCCCGGATCCAAGCTGTTCAGGTGCTGCCCTGGATGCGGATTACAGAACGTTTTCAAGGAGGACGAGCATTCGCAATGTCTCTACTGCCTTCATGATGACAAGACGCACGTGGAGAAAGACTGTGCATTCTGCAAGAACCTTTCGGAACGGACCAAACAAGATAGTCGTTCCCGCCTCGCCGCCTGGCTGGAGAAGGGCACAGCAGATGAGAAGGTGAAGAAGTCGTCTGAGTGGGCTTCTAAGTCCTGTGAGGGCGCCCCGGCGACGGGGGCCCAACAGAAGGCCAAGCACCGCAAGTCCGCGGGCACCGGGAGTGCCGAAAGGTCGGGCTCTTCGGCCGCCAAGCAGGGCGCTACTTCCCCGGCACGCTCGACCACGAGCCAGCGCTCTGGTTCGCGGAAGAGGAAGTCCGAGAACCCGGGTAGGCTGCTTGAGCGGACCCAGTCGATCTCGAAGGGGGAGCGAGGCGCTGACCCTCCCCTCAAGGCGAAGGCCCAGGACGCACCTAAGGTGGTGAGGGCCTTGATCCACCCGGCAAAGGCCTCTACCGAAGTGGTCGCTGCGACCTTGCGAAGCCGGCTGAGACTACGCCTGTGGAAACGCCCTCTGGGCCCAGAGTATCCCTGCCAATGCGGAGGGAATCCTCTTTCCAACCCACCGTTAAGACCCCTGTGAAGTCCCTGGCGGAAAAAGAGGGGGGGGGGCGGTGGCCATTACAGACTCGGAATCAGCCTCTGAGGAGGAACTGGTGGAAACCGAGAAGGGCCTCAACGAGAGGTCCATAGGCCTCAACGAGAGGTTCGAGAAGGTTCGATCCCAGGGGACGGTCCCTGCTGACGTGATCAAAGATAGCGACGATGACGACGAACAGGGCCCAGTGGAGTTGCCATCCCGTCCGTCGCAGCCAATGCCCTAGCCCCAGGATAGCTCGGCGGCCATTTTGTTGGCAATACAATCCTTATGCACCGAGATAAGGACAAGGTTACCACGGACCCCGACGGAGGATCCAGAACCAGGCCCGTCGGGAAGCCCTCCTGTTAGGGAGAATTCTCTCTTTAGGCTGAATTTCCTAACCTAGTGAGTCCCCCAGCAGCTTTGCTGGATTTCTCGAGTTTGTTTTTTTCTCCTGCCAAGAATGAGACTCTTTTTTTTTTCCTCCCACTCTTGGACATGATTCTGGTATTCCTTTGACTGGTAATGTGTTTTATGGGCTATGGGGTCCTTTACTCCATAGGGTCTCATGTGTTTTTTTTCCATGTGCGTTACACAGCACCCTACACTCCATACCCTGGGACTGACTACTGTCTCCCAGGGCATGTAAAGTCACCATTGGCTTTACTAGTCCCAAATTATTAACAGAAACCAGTACAAACCATCATATTGTGGACGTACTGGTCGTGGCAATTCGATTGCCCCGGGGTCTGTTAGTCGAGGGGGCACGTCTCCGTCCCCCCTGATCGAATTTTGGCTGGTGGCAGTGGAAACTACTTTTTATATTCGACCGCAAATATTTTCCTATGGGATTTTCCCATTGTTCGAGGCTACCAACTTTAATTATTAAATTCTCATAGCCTCGAACATACCGCCGGTTTATTTAATATTAATTCGCTGGTTGGTATTTTTTGCCAAGACTCGATTCTAAAATGGCGTTTGTGTTCTCTTCTGTGACTCCAACCCAAGTCGAGCCCTTTGTTCCACTTTTTGGCGGGCTTCTCCACAGAAGCCTCCAAAAGTGGTGCCACTCTGTCTGGGTACCACAGGGGATGTGGGAGGGGGTTTAGGCACCCTGGACTGAGTTACCTTGGTAACTCAAGTCGCACTCTTGTGTGATTGGCCCAAGTGGTGAGCCGGCCGGCTCACCACTTAGCATGTTTGAGCGACAGCTAGGCTGAGTGAATGGGGGTTTTCTGCTAAAAGCAGGGCTTTGGGGACTGAAACTTCAGAAGTCATCACAGGACCTGAGAATCCGACAAGGTAGAAGCTGAGCCGACCTACCACGACGACACCACCGGTGGAGCCCTGCGGAACCGACTCAGCACTTCCCGACAACAGAGAAGATCTCCCGGCTGGAGACTGGTGGGCATAACCAGTTTACCTTCCTTTCTTCGCACCCAAGCCCAGTTTGTGGTTGAACTGCCCGTGCCAAGCACCCCGGCGGCCGGATAGCCACTCACAACTGAACCGCGAATCAATGGACCGCTCCTTGTACCTGGGAAACTCTGCGACAGGTTTCTTCCCTGGCAGTGCAACGGACTCCTGTCTTCCTCCACAACGAGATCCCTTCTTCCCCTGGACGAAGCACCGACTTGCACCCGCTGCCAGGAACAACTGCCCCCGCTGGAGCGTTCTCACTGCTTTAAGGTACCGTGTCCGCCAGGCCTCCCTTTCTAAAGATTGCTACAAGGTAATAACAATCCCTTTAACCTTCTGGACTGGGCTGGCCGCCTTAACCCTCTAACTGGTCCCTTTCCTTGGTCCAACTCCTTTTTGAACCGTTACAAGACTTTTGTGCACTGCAACCGTGTGATCTTGGACACATTTCGTTTTGATCCTCTTAAAGCGGATCCGGCCTATTGACTCTGAATTCACGGTGTTACTTTGCCTTTCTCTCTTGTTGTGTTCGTGAAAAAGTGTTGGGACCTGTTTCAATTCATTATCTGCTTTTCTCTCCCTTTTTAAAACTAATTATTAGAGTGCCATCTACGTTAAGCGCTCACCGCTGTCTGAAAATAAGTGGGGCTTTACTTAAGACTTGTCTAATATTCTTTTAAGGGAGTGTATATCTTTTAGTGACCGTGTTTTTGAATTGCTTAGTATTAGTGCCTGTGTGTTTTTCTAGATGTGCGTTTAAATAAATAATTATATCTCTTTTACACCAAGCCCTGGTCAGTGTTTACTTGTTCTACTGTGTTCTCTTGACCTATTGTGAATACTCTGTATACTGCCTAACGCTTCTTGAGGGAAGTCTGACTGCTCAGCCACAGCTACCAAGTGAATCTGTGTGGTACAGACTGCTACCAAGTGGGTTTACTGCCAACCACCTGTAGTCCTAAATCTTTTGCAGTGGTCCCAGAGGGAACTGCACAGGTTTCTGCCTAACAGTTTACTAGAACCCTGCCCAATATTCTATCAATTTTTATCACTCTATCCTGACAGTTACTTGAGACATGATTAATGGAGGGTCACCCTCGCGCTATGATAGTGGGAGGGGACTTCAAAGCTAACAAAGCTAACTGCGCTGAGGGTTTTAGATGGAACAGTGCCTCCTGTTCACCTTCTATCCCCAAAACAATCTCACATGGGCTATCACTTGAGATTCTTTTATGTCCCACTGGGATTTTCAACAACTTGAAGTGTCTTTGTCCAACACAGGCCGCATTTTTACCTGGCGCAGGGGCACAAATAATTCCTGGTTTGATCACTTCTTTGTTTGATCTACTTTGAAATTTAACTGTGTCAATATTAACTTCAACGACCCTTGCATTGGGGATCATTTGATTATACTTTTTACATTGCAATGGACAGTTGCTAATCATGTAGTCCGTCCAGCGTTTTCTAGTAGTACGTGATAGGAGAGGCTTAACGTTGAGACAACGGTTTGTATAAAAAGTTTTTGAATATTCTGTTTGCGGGTGTAGGACTTCTTTTGACACCTGTCATCCACAGGAATTTGCAGATACTTATGGACTTACTCAGGCAATAGGTTGTGAACCTTTGGATGTACATATAATTAATTGTATTAGGAAAGTATCCTTTGAAGCTGACGTTTCTAGTAGAAAAATCTTCCCACATTACTTTAATACGAGAATTATGGACTCCAAGCGTGAAAAACACGAAAGTCTTAGGGTCTTGAAGGGTAGGGGGTTTTCCTTTTGAGAAAAAGGGTATTTGTCAACAGTACAATAACTTTGTTAAATCTTTAAGATACTATCTGTACTTGAAAGATAATCCGACCATTTTGAAACTGCTGATAAAATCTGATGAGACAATTTTGGGCTTGAATTAACCTCTCCCATTTTTGCACACACAAGACCGGGGGCACTTTTTTGTGAAGTTTCCTGTTCCTACTAGAGGCCTGGTCAGTTCTGGTTGTTCCCCCCCATGGGACATTGAGGATATTGCATGGGCCATAAACAAGTTGAAATCATCTGGGGCCCCTGGTCCGGATGGACTCCCTCCCTATTTGTTGAAAAAGGATCCCATGGTATGGGCTCGATTCTTAAAACCTTGTTTTGATAATATCTACAAAACACAAATTGCTCCTTCCTCTTAGTCTCAGTCGATACTTTTAAAAGGGAGACACGTCTGCTCCAGGCAACTATAGGCCTATAGCCATGATTGACTGTAGGAGCAAGGTTTTTGCAACCCTTCTGAAAAGAGATTTTTTACAGCATTTTGAATCAATCTTCCATAAATTTGTTTTCTGGTGGATTTAATGCAAAATATCGGCACTTCCTGAAATGTTACCGTCTGACGCGCGTCCTACAGAATGTTAAACACACCATGCTGGGAATCTGTACATGGCATTGCTAGATATGTCCTCAGCGTTTGATTGTGTTCTAGAGAATTTGTGGGCCAAACTATTAAAATACAATATCCCATCAAAATTGGTTCAATTGGATTGCCCTTTTGCATCGGAAGTCGACTTTAAGGATCTGTTTAAATCAGGAAGGGGCTATTTCGTCATCGATTCCGGTACATCTCGGCTTAAAACAAGGGTTTATCTTGGCCCCCACACTCTTCACCATCTATCTTAGTGACGTCAAGGTGGTGTGGTGGTCCAATGAGGTAGTCCTGGTAAAACTGTCTCTTAAAGATCCACTGGTTAGCTTTCGCGGAAGACATCTTATTATTTGATAAAACTCTGCCGGGTCTTCAACAAAAGCTAAATATCTTACGCTCTTAGGAACAATCTTGTGGCAACGGCTCCAAAATCCAAGGTGGTAATTTTTTCCAACAACAAGAAAGTTAAAACTATGCGTTGCTTCCTAGGGGAGGAAAGATTATAGTTGGTAGAATCTCTACGCTACCTGGGTTACAATCTTGTCAAATACTGCATCCCTGGAAATGTGGAAGTCATCACTGAAAGTTAAGCTTTCAACTTTGTTGTCCCACATAAAGCACCTCTTTGCTAAATTGTGCAGTTTCTCCATTCTCCATTCTCCCTGTCGTGAAATATTACTTGGGTAAAATTGAGCCTACTCTATTGTATGGCCTGTATCTCCTTTTTTAGATTTGTTTGGGTCAACATTGACCTTTACAAAAACAGTCATTCAACATTTCAAAGTTATTATCAAATAAAATATTAGGATTTCATTTCAACAACATTTAAAAGAGAAAAGGCTAAATTGGTTAAAAGAACATACAAGAATAAAATTTAAGCAAACAAATACTGCACAGAGCCAAAAAGAGTACAGGGGATAGATAGCAAAAAAAAGAAAAGAAAAATAAGAATATAAAAAATGAAAGAGAAGAAGGAAAAAAAAGCAACAAGAGAATAACCAGGTGGCCAATACACGCCTTGATGATTACAATTGCCGCTTCTTGGCTGTTACCGTTCTGTTCATTACATCCTATAGCGTAAATAAAGACATAGATAATTATCAGACCTCAAAACCCCCGTAACTTTTTTACTTCCACCTCCAGTTTATGTCTGCAGTGTGTCAATCTGCTGTTGGAACAGTCCAATTTTTGCTAGGGCCTGTCCGACTGCTATAGTTATTGCAGTACTATGTCCCGAAATCAGCAAGTTCCAAAAGTTTTCTGAAGTCAACCATTCTACTTTGTCCACAAATTTAGAGAAATGGCTTACTCTTACATCCCAAGTCCCTTCGCATTCTCGAAGCAAGTGACTTAGGCTTTGTTTGAATGGTTCTGCACAAGTGTCGCACAGGGTAGCGGCTTTGTGTTGTAGTCCCCGGATGCTTACAATTTCTCCTGTATGGATTAGATATATAGGCGTGCCCTGAGAAATCTATTTCGTGACTCCCCATTTGGGTGTTTTTGGTAAGTATTTTGGCAATTGTCCCAACTTTTTCTCCACTACGAGAAAGCTGTTTGTAGGTCTTGTCTCATTTTTATCCCTGTTCTAATCCAATCAGGTGTTTCTGTTTCTTTTTTGCTTTCAGAGGATTAGCCATCAAGACTTCTACTGATGTGTCCGCTGCCAACAAAATTCTAAGAACTTTTGTTTCTAGATGTTTAAGTATCTTTGACTTCTTAATTTGCATCTGGAGTTTTATATCCTCATATAGCGAGTTTTCTTGTGGTTCTTTTATCAGCCTATAGAGTGAAAGCAATTTCCAGTCTGCTTGTTGCTCCAGGGATTTCAACCCGAGTTCAAACCTTAGGGCCGAAATGGGCAGACAGTTTGACAGGCCTAGTGATCTTTTCCAAATCTTACCACCTACTTTTTCCCAGAATATTGGATTGGCCTGCAGGCCATCTAGTATCACAGGGGTAATTTTTGCAGCGTAGAACTTTATCAACGGTATAATCAAAAATGTACAAAGTTCCCATTTAATTATTTTAATCTGTGGTACTGCTTTCTCCACTTTTATCCTTATTTCTTCTTCAGTTTTATTAATTGATGGAGAAGCGTGTATCACGTACCCCAGGTACACTAGCTCTTCTGTTCTCTGGATCACTTTGCCTTCAAAAAACCAGCTTGTATAGTTTATATGCTTTTTTTGGGTGCCTCAGTACCAACATTTTTGATTTCTTTGGGTTTACTAGGAGACCATTGTGATGCTGGAAATGCATTGGAGGGTCAGGGCCTCCCTGCCCTTGTCCTGTAGTCCTTGTTCATTTGTGTTCTGTATTGCTTTCTGCCCAGGAGTCCATGTGGGACTCCTGGCAGTGCAGCTCTTCCTGTTTTTGGTTTGGTGTACAGACCCATGGGATACCCTTATGGCACCCATGGGTGGGGGTACAACCGGTACAACCCTGTGCCCCTAGTGTATGTTTTTGGGCACCTGTGGGTGGCCCATAGAGCAGGTTATGGGCTGTGGCAGCTCCATGCTGAATTTGACAAGTGCTCTGAGTATCCTCCATTTTGGGATACCCAGGCCCTGCCATTGGAATCAGTTGATTCCTGATAGAAAACAAGATGGTCCCTGTGGCCTCTTGCTTTCTATTGCCTGTTACCTTGTGTTCCCAAAGTCCTGGAAAGCCCTGACTCTGTCCCTTCCCCCTGACTGGCTGTTGGGTGGAAGTTCCATATATGGTGTTGTTGTGAAGTCCAGTCCAGACAGGCTGGAGCCTTCCCAGTGACTGTTGTGGGTACACCCTGTGGGTGGGACCTGGGTGAATGGAGTGTATGACCAATATGCACTTCTTGTTGTGGCTGCCTGGTTTCTGGCATGAGAGACAAAGACTGAGACAGCCCTGCCCGAAACTGGCCTGAATGCAGTGTGTAGTGTTGAATGGCTGGGTACTTGTCCCAATCCACATTCCTTGTTGTGAGTGTCTGAGAGGGAGGAGGATGGCCTGAATGCTCTGTGTGCCTGATTGGCTGACTGACTGCATGAATGCCCTTCTGTATGATTGGCTGCTGAGTGTGACCCAGCAGTGTGGATGAGAGACAGGATAGTATATCTGGGGACCTCTCACCACTGGAAATTGTTCAGAAGCTGTGTCTACACTTGAAGAGTAACTGGAACTGCTGATCCTCGACGCCCGGCTGGAAGAAGACTTGCTGTTGCATTTACTTCGACCTGATCTGAAAGCTGCCAAATTTGTCGAAGACTGATCCAGAGGACCTGGTAAGGCGCCCTCTTCCCGTGCTCCGAGGGACAATCAAGCACTGCTGACCTTTGCCGAAGCTCCCTGGAAGTCAGACCTTTGAAAGGCTGCCGACCGAAGACGGGACCGCCGAGGAGATCTAAGTGAAGCACCCGGACTTCGCCGCCATCAAAGCCCATTGCCATTGACCAGGGTTCGCAGGTTTGTGTAACCGCTGGAGGCCCGTCGAAGTTGTGTTGCCCCAGAAGAGGGGACCACTTGACGCTGTGCCGCAGACGACCGGAGCCGCCCGCTCCTTTGCCTAAGAACATTTGAATCAAAGGACTCCCTTGTCCGCACGATGACCGCTTTATCCTGCTTGAGAGAGTCAAGGCCGCCGAGGAGAATCTGCCGGTGGGTTTCCAGCCACCTGAAGGCCACAAAGACTTGAACGACTCGACGCCCTTGCTGGGCCATAATTCTTCAGAAACACTTTGCGGTCCTGAACCATCAATCGCTGAGGTGCCAAGTACACCTCATCCTCACAGGACGTCGCCGACGAGCACCACCTGGATCGACACTGTGGTCTTGGCACCCTTGAACTTCTCATTGACGCCGTTGACGCCAAGTTCACCTTCTTCGACCCCTCTCGACGATCCGTGACTCCTGCTTTAAAGGGAGTCACTCAAGAAGGATCCATCGACGCTTCTTCGAAGAACTCTGCTCCACCAGGTACATTGGGGGGTAAAAACATTATAGGAGAAAGTAAGACTTATTGATCAATATATGGACTGGGCTTGTGCTATATCTTTATTTTACAGGTTGCCCAGGTTGGGGGGGGGGGGAAATCTCCACACAGAACTGTGCTTAACGGTAGAGGCCAGTAATCTGCCTATTGTTTCAACCATCTTGCTTCTCCTCCTTTCTCTACTGCTGCTTTCCTTATTGATCTGTGTGACATTCTGACAGTATAGTTGATGCACTTTAATGAGATCTGATAATATTGGTGGTACCACTTTAGAATTGTATATATTTGCCATTGTTGATTTCTGAGTACAAAGTGCGTTATTGTGATAATGTAATACCGTATGGAGGAAAGGGCTGTGCTTCTTGATTCTACAGTGTGTATACTACAGCGCTGTTGAGCCGCTGTGGCTCTGGTTTTCTATCCTTATTGAGGCGATTGAAGTCTGTGTACACTTCGTGAACAATAGAATACATTGCCAACAAAGTTCCCAGCATCGCCGCTTACCGAAGAAGCGCTTTTTTTTTTTAAACACCTGAAGTGCGACAGGAAGCCCCCTGGTCTTTGACCCGGAAATAAAATCCAAGGCTCTGCACCTTTGCGGCGTGAAGCCCTGTGCGGAGGAAAGGGCTGTGCTGCGTGATTCTACAGTGTGTATACTACAGCGCTGTTGAGATGCTGTTTGGCCTTGGTTGGCGAAGCTAAGGAGCCAGAGTACCAGCCTGCTCTCAGTCTGCTGCATGCGCCTTGACCTCTTTCTGTTCTACTTTTCTGCCCGGATTCGTGCGAAATGACTGTCTGCGGAGGGACCTCAGACGCGGAAAAAGTCTGCACAGCTGCGACGTCTGCAAAATCCCTGGTCCACAATGAAGGCGGCCGCCGGGAACAAGGTAAGCAAAGCCACTGGACGGGCTCTATTGGCTTTACATTCCGCTAATGTTCAAATATTGACTTTGGGTGCCGCTACGCTACAGACTTCATCAGCGCTGCAACCTGACGCACAGTGTCAAGTATCTGCGCCCCCAACTTCATCTTTATCCACATGTCCTGCTGTTTCTGCAGTCCAAGCCATTTCTTCTTTGCATACTAATATCGACCCTAATCGAGTCGCTACTCATGAACAGTCCTCTAGAACGCACGCTGTGGAAATTGATATCACCTGTGGCGCCGCAAATGCTGTTCCGGCCAGTGCTTCTATTGTGCCCTTGGTTTGCCTGTTAGACATCCAGGCCGTCCATCAGCAACAATCCTTGGACGATCCCCCTACCCACTCCATGCTCATTCCCTGTTCATCTGACATTGTGGCGCTGACACAGCCCTCTTCCCCCATTAGTTCTGCCATCTCCTCTGAGTTGGCTTCATTTGCCTCCACAGCGCCTGATACTGTCAAATTAAATGATCCTATTCAAAACATTGCTTTGTCTTCTGATAAAAGAACTCTGCCTCACTCGATCAGCGACGAGGAACTTCTGAAGATTTCGAACTCTGTGCTGAATATTCAACTGGCCTCTTCATTGAGTTTTAAACAACATTTGGCGGCTCCTCTGTCTCCTATGCCCATTTCCGTTACAAATTGCCCTACCTTTGATAGGGCCATTTTGCAGCAGATGAAATCTCCAAGCTGTCCTCTGTCAAAACCTTCGTTAACAAGGACGGGAGTGCTCTTCCCTCCTGCACTAAATACGACTTTTGCTACTGTCTCTGGAATCCTGTCTTCAACTCAGATCTCATCACCTGCAAGTAAAAAATTTATCGAGGCCCCTTGAATCTGTTCAATGCACCTCGTCCGTCTCTACTCTTCCAAGCTCCTCAATTAATCCTATTGTGATGAAGATAGCTGGTTGAGCTTCTTCAGACTCTGCGTCCGATGACTTTGAATTTGGCAGTGACAGTACTTTAGCTTGCCAAGCGCCGGAGCATGGTCGACCCTCTACGTTGAACTTAAATGAACCATCTTTGGAGGGTCCTCCCTCCTGTGCAGTTCATTCTCTTGTCCAGGACTCTCAACTACCTCACACTCACCTTGAGCGGAGCGCGATTGCTCGTGCTAGCCACTTGCAACGGGTTGCTGAGCTAAAAGCAAGGGGTACCTCCTCAACTCCCTCCATGGGTGGGAACTCTTTGATGAACGCAAGTACCCCTCAAGCTTCTTTGGCTCATCCCAGAAATGTCACTCATGAGCCAATCCATGCTGGAAATCTCAGTTCCTTAAATCCGCAATACATCCTTGAAAGTTCCGTGTGTTCTTCGGCGTCTCATGATTTCATCCCACAATCATTGGGCTTTTCCATCGAAGCCCTTACGCAAATTCATAACAAGTCCTTGCCGCCCCAGCTGTTGCACTTGCTCCGTTTTCAAAACTCCTTGAATCACTGACAGGGATAATACGTGACCAAAGAGCTGCTCTTCTCAACCTAACAACAAAAATTGACAAACTTGAGCAATTTTCAGGCTTTTTGCAAGTCCAAATGGAGTCTAACGCCGAAAATTCAGTGTGATGGCAAGACAGGTTGAGCGAATTGGCAGCTCGTCACCACTGCCAAAACGACTCCCTGATGGATGGTTTGCTTGAATCAGTGAAATGGATCCAATAGAATACTAATTCTTTTCCATTGGAAACCTCCAATAAACATGACATACTGCTTGGATCTCAACATCTACATGGACCAGAGGCTCCAGCCGTGCCTGCCAAAAACACGGTCCAGTCTGGCCCCATGGCGAGCAATTTAGCAGTCGGCCATGGAGGTCCAGACTCTACCATGATCACAAAATTCGCTGTGGCTCAAACCATCAACTCCACAACAACGGAGATCCCAGCTCAAGTCCAAACATCCGATCATGTTGCCTCTTCAGGGAACTCCTTTGACATATTTAAAGGCCCTGCAAAAACTATTACACCGAGCCTTGAAATCAAGCTTCAAAGAGCTTCTGTAAAACAAGCAAAGCAACCTAAGAAAAAGGTTTTCCACCGAAACAAGTACAACAACATGTGAAAAAATGTATAAGAAACATTACGACCCCTAAAAAGACAAGCCTTTTTGATCAGAAATTCAATCCAATCCATGCAGTTTCTACTGCCTTAAACTGTCCATTGAGAGATACGGGAGATCTACCGGAGCCTGCAAAGATTTCTGCCAAACGCCGGCGAGTGGAATCAAGTGGTATTACCACCAACAATATCACGCCTGACTCTTCTATCGATTTATGCAATCTATCGACCTATTCGGTCGACCTTGACGATACTAATGAAGTCTCTGGTGTGGCCTCTGGGGTTACCCTAATTGAGCCCCTGGTGATGGAAAGATCAGTTTCCACTGGAATCCCGAGAAAGATGTATTCTGGGTCCAATGCAAGTAAGCCCACTGCTACCATCAGGAAGGCTCCTCAACAAATTCTAAGCTCAAAGTTAAACCCTAAACAAACTTTGAATCAGTTGAATCTAGCTCGCTGCAACCTCTTCGAGCCTCTGTACCCTCAAACTCCTCAAAATCATCTTGCCGGTGGAAACTCTGTCTTCAAAATATTCACTCGGACGGCAACAAAGTCAATCTGAATCGAGCAAATATTCTGAAACTTTTCGCATATATCCCACCACTATGAGCAATCGCCTCAGATAATATCAAGATTGTGAAATACATAACGGAATTAGCATCCGACCAAGTTCTTCTCCATATACCAGCTGCAGCTGTGAAAAACTTGCTATTACAGGCAAATGAGGATCTTTTGCTCTATGGTTTTGATCTTACTGTTGAACCCGCTCTTACAAGATCCCCTTTATCCTTCAAGGCGAACCATGATAATGAAGAGCTTCGCAAGATCGATCAACGATCTGCCCTGCGTCAATCTCTAGCACCCTCATCAGACATTCGCAACACCACAATGCATCAAGCATTGGAAGGAAAGGCCACAAATGAGCGAAGATTCCCTAAAGGCCCCAGAAAGTAACCATGAGTCAATTCCGCTCAGCAGGAATTAATTCTACTTTCATGGAACACGCGTGGATTTAAGCATCTTTTCAACACCTTTCAAGAACCTCTGGAGAATGTCTTTATCTGCTTACAGGAAACTTGGTTACGCGACCCACCGTCTTGTGATGGATTCACCATTCTGATAAATCCAGCCGGTAAAAACACCAAAGGTCGACCCCTTTTCCGGCCTGATAACCCTTCTAAAAATCCAGAATTGGTGGTCATTAGTAGCTTCTTCCAATCCTAATCCATTTGTTCAAAGTACATTGGTTAAACTATCACTGTCTAACAACACTTCAAACTTGCTGATAATCAATGGATACTGGAATCCTGCGATGATTTCAGCTTCATGCAGTATTGACAGAAATAGATGAAACTTTTCTAGCATATCACAACGTCTCTGTGCTAATATGTGGCGATCTTAATTGTAGTTGGTTTAGATATGATCCTGCCACAAAGACAAATGCTCGGCTTCCCGATAGTGAAGTCATTTGTAGAGGTCAAATTTGGTTTCGCGATCTCCTCCAACGCAATTGTCAAATGATGAATGGATCTATTAATGGCGACTATACACCGAATCCGACTTGCCACAGTATGAGAAGTTCAAATACCCTAGATTATATCTGTGCTTCGATGGACCTTTTCGACAAAGCTATTTCTCTTAATGTGCAGCCGATGTTAAACAGTGACCATGATCTGCTATGGCTTGTTTGGCTAGAAGCTCGTTCCTGTAAGTCAGAAAAATACCCTTTTCAATTACAAAGAAATGCTGCAAACGGCAAAGCAATTGCATCTCTAAGCCAGAGTTTAAAAGCGCTACATACCGTAGAATACGCCCCTTTGCTGAGTGACTACACTATGAAAATCTCTAATTCAAGAACGCTTGGGTTTTCTCCAAAACATCTTTACAGTGCTGAAATAGCATTAGCAAAAAAATCATTAAGGAAGGACCTACGTCAAATTAAGAGAACTCAGCAATTCTTGTGCAAAGGCAGAGAAAGTTAAGTATCGACGCAAGATCTATCGCAACTGGCTAAGATCGCATTTAATTGCAAAGTCTAGCAGAAACAATGCTGAAACTCCTTGTCACCAAGAACACACGTGAAATTTGGGCAATCCTGAACAAGGGCTCTTCTAAATCTATTCCACCAATTTCTAATGAAATCCCAAGTAATAAATGGCGAGATTAGTTTACCGCCATTTATGAAGAGCCGGAGTGTGAAGCCCCGAAGCAAACTCTAGTGACATCTGCCACTTGGGACATAACACCTTCCTGCGAAGAGCTTGAGCTCCAAACTAAAGAACTTGCGAGCCGCTGGTCCGGACCGAATTTCAAATCTTATGCTTAAAAAGCACAACGTTTTGTGGGCCAAATTTATCAACGGGCTATTTCTTCAGATCACAAACAGCAAGAAACTTCCATCCCGCTGGTCAAAACCAATTGTGGTGCCAATATACAAGAAGGGCTGTAGGGCTGATCCAGCGAACTATCACCTGATCGCCCTCCTTGATACAATTGGGAAAATTTTGGCTCCATCCTGCGACAACGTCTGGTGAATTGGGCGCTCTCTGCGGGTATAGTCGATTGTCGCCAAACGGGCTTCACGAGCCAAGTGGGCGTTGATGTAAACCTCACAATTCTGTCAATCTTAAAATTGTTAGCACTGGAGGCCAAGAAAAAAATCTTCTTTGCTTTTGTTGATCTCCGCCAAGCCTTTGATGCTGTTAATCGCACCAAATTATGGGCCAAACTACGATATTGGCAATGCCCAGAAATGCTGCTAGAACCTATAATCGCCCTGCACTCTAATTCTTCAATCCAAATAAGAGTGTGAACTCACAGGGAGATCTTACCGAATCAATAAGAACATTTAAAGGGGTCAAACAAGGATGCCCACTAGCAGCAGACTTGTTCAAACATTTTCTTGCTGATTTGCCAAAGTGGCTAGATTCTGTCCACTGCTTCCCACCAAAGCTGAATGGATGCTTTGTTAAATACTTGGTCTACGCAGACGGCATAGTGTTGGTTGACCAAACCCACATTGGATTACAACACCTGATTCTTTGTTTACATGAGTTCCTAACTGCTAATGACCTGCTGCTAAATACTGAAAAAACCAAGATCATGAGTATTGGCTGATCCATGTCAAAGAAGGATAAGAGCTACAGATGGTTCATAGAAAAAAAAAGGCCCCAACTGTTGTCAAGTCAATTCGCTACTTGGGCGTAATGGTAAACGACTCAATCTGTGAAGCCGCCTGGATTAGCGACCTGGTAACCAAAACAAAAAATCTGAGTATCCAAGGCGCAAAAATCAACAAGGACTAAAGGAAATTTTCAACAACTCCTGTAATGTTCTACCTTCAGAAGGTAATTCCAACTCTTACCTTCTGTGGTGATTCAGCCCGGAATGTCGACCATAACCTGTGGCAAAAATTAGAAGGCATGTTTTGGAGGCGTGTGCTAGGCCTTCCCATTTATATTTCAATGTCAGCTCTGAGATGTGAACTAGCCCTAAATTCAATCTACATGACAATTGTGTGGAAATCATTATCCACTTTACGCAAAATGCGGCTTGGTTCTTCCATTCCTGCATATAAAATCTTTCAGAATGATGAAGATGGTCATGACTCTTCCTTAATATCATGGAAATTCAAATTACATGCAATTATGGAAGATGCTGGCATATCTGAAGAAGAGCCACTTTGTCGTCCCCAATATGCCAAAAAGAAGCTAGCTGCATGGGACTGGATAACCTATAATAATCGCCTAGCACTGAAAACCTCTCTGCCGACCATCAGAGGTTTGGTGAAACTACATCTGCAGCCCAAATATCTTACGAACTGTCCATCTCGTCACCACAGGTCACAGTTCCTTAGACTCAGATTGAACGCTTTAAACACCAACGAAATGCTTTGGCTACGTAAGAACAAAGAGACAACAACCAACACTTGTCGATTCTGTAAATCATATGAAATTGAGTCCTTAAAACAGCTAGTTACCGCATGCCCGATGCTGATGAACCTGCGTTAACTTCACTTAAGTGAATTTAAACCTCAACTTTATATGCCTGATGACTGGTGGGAGCATGTTGTAGCAGGCCATAACATAAAACTCTCCTGTGATTTAATTAATTTTCTTGACGCATAGTTGCAGTGAGTTTCAAACTGAGCTACAAATACAATCTCATGAACTTGCTGAGGCTGTGCTTTTTCTGTGTTTATTTTCTTCTGTTATGATCTGTTTTTGATCTTATCTTGATTTCTTTTGTATTTTTTATTTCTTTTGAGAACATTGATCTTGGTCTACAATCCATTGGTATGGAGCGGAGAGTTCATTTTTTTTTCTGGAATTAATGTAACAAAAGTTTGATAGCATATATTGAACTGAAGTTTTACAATAAAATTAAAAAAAAGTAATACCTTTGAATATTAATTATATAAAGACTGTGTTTTCAGTAATACAGTGTGTGGATATTCCTTTGTGGGGGCTTGGTGACTACACTGTACTTAAGAACCAGCCTGCATCGCCTCCTGAGAAGCTAGGCCTTGATTGCTCGACCACGTACCAATAATAGAGAATCTTGGCTGGGGTCCTATGTGCCTCTCCTCTACCATTTAGAGAGCAGAAGTACAGACACCCCCCTCCAGTCTTTACAACCATTTGCTTTGGTATACTTGCTTAGGCCATTCAATAAATGTTGCAGCCCTACCGCTGTTCTGTCGATCAGGACTATTACGTCCGCATAGGCGAGCCAGAAAACCATGGTTGTATGTAGTTTAGGGCTCGCCATTGCCCATGATTGCAAAAAAGGCCCTAGATCTGACAGATACGGATTGAAAAAGAACGGTGCTCCCAAGCAACCTTGTCTCACTCCTTGTTCAACATTAATGGTATTACTTAGATGTCCGGCCTCATCTAATCGTACCATCAAAGAGGTATCCTTATGTAATTCAATTAATATTGACAGTAAACCCCTCAGTGCTCCCCATTGTCTCATCTTCTTCCACAAGTGTTCTCTATTGACAAACGCCCTGGAGAAATCTATCCATGCTCCATATATAGAGCCTTCTCCAAACTCTTTTGAGTGTTCTGCCAGCAGGGACCGTGTTAGCCCATTTAGTGTAGTGGCCGTGAACCCAGTTTGAAATTTAGAGACTATCTTAGAATGTTTTGCCCAGTCCTCTAGCTCTATCATGATCATTCTCAGGAATATTTTGCTTTCGATGTCGAGGAGGGCAATTGGCCTGTAGTTATCTGGTAGAGATCGATCTCCCCCCCTTATAGAATGGTAGAATTACCGCTTGTTTCCAGGAAGAGGGGAACATTTGATTCTCTAATATTATAGATTGAATAAGAGGTTCGCCCAGGTTTTGATGTTGTTTTTTAGAACCTGGTAGGTTAGACCATTTTGGCCCGCTGCCTTTGAGGATGAAGCTTTTTGGATTAGATCTTCTATTAGCTTAATATCAAATTTAAGCTCCCATTGTATTTCTTCCTTCTTCCCTCCTGGGATCTCTATTTTAAAAATTATCTGTAAGATAGTCCACGCAGTTCTTTTCCGAGACTAAATTGCATTGATTGCTGTTACTGTTGGTTTCTTGCCCAAGTGGTTTATGATGGACCAAAAGTTGCGTGTGTTATCTTCGGAAAGAACTTTGAGCATCTGTTCATTATCTTGTTGATGCCGCAGGAAATGTCTTGTTCGTGACAACTGTTTATAGGCTCTTGCAAGTTTCTGTAACTCTGTGCAGTGTTGTTCGATTTGTTATATACTTTCTCAGTCGTCTACTTTCTCTTCCTAGACCTTTTTTGTGCTCCCAGGTTTCTTCGTCAAATGTATGCTGATGATGGTTTATTGTCAGAGGTCCACTTGTACTTGGTGGATGTACAGCCCAGATAAATTTCTTAAAACATTCAGGTTTGCAGTTTTCCTTTAATTCTGTGGCGGGAAAGCATGAAAGTTTATCATTTAACCTCTTCCCCTCACTTTTTGTACTTTACCATCATTGCTTTTCCTTTTCTCACAGTCAGATTATGGGTATGTGTAACAGGTCGAATTTTGATGTCCGGTATATACATTTTTTATACGAGCGCGAACGCTCCCTTCCACCCCATATAATTTCCATGGAAGTATCCTTCGTTTGAATAACTTCAGAAGCAAAGAAATAATCCAGTGTGGAGAAGGAGCTACCACGTGACCAGGTTGGTTTTGCTGGCCTGTCACCTAAAACCAAACCATTTAACATGCAGAGACCCCATGAGTTAAGATAATCTACCCATTGTGATCCTACCTTTGTTTTTTTTAGCCCATTTTGTGTTATTTTCATTACTCTGTGTTGATGTACATTGGACATTTAGATCGTCTCCTAGGATCACATTTGCGTCATTATGGAATAATATCTTTTCCATTGCTGCGGACAACAAGAGCTGGAAGCTTTGAAGATTCAGTCGTGCCGGGTTACAATAAACATTCACTATTATAAGTTGTACCTGACCCCCTGTTTTATCTATCCCAACTTTACATGCAAGGATACCGTCTTTTTCACTATGTAGTAGTGTGACATCTCTAATTTAATGAGTTGACCCCAATGAACAGTCCACCTGTTGGCCGACCCAATGCTTTCTGTATTGCTGGCACTGTAAAGACCGTAAATCCTTCTATTTGTAGTGGATGTGTGTACCAGGTCTCTTGAAGTAGTATTATGTCGGTATTATGAAAGAGAGTATTTTTCATTTTGTTCATAGTGAATGTGTTTGGACCACGGGTATTCCAGCTTGTAACTTTTATTTCATCTTGCCTAAAGGCTCTGGGGGCCCAGGCCTAACTACTGGGGTATCTGAGTGAGGATCTCAGGAAGTGCGGCCAACGTGCAGCCTTTCGGGTCTCCACTATTCTCATTAAGGCCAGTGGAAGTATGTTGTTTCAAGGCTCTCAATGTTCTTGTATTTGCATCGTTGGCGTTGCCGATCCCATTTTCTTTTTCATTGTCCTCTTCCTCCAACATATTCTCCAGAACCAACAGATGGATTTTTTCTAGCTCTTTTCTGTTAACTTTTATTGCCTTCGATGCCGTCATTGATGTAAATCCCACCTCTACCAGTTTTGGATTGTTTTTATTTGGAAACATTACGTATTCCATATCTCCTGTCCCAGAGAGAACGAGATTAGGGATCTTGTTAATGTAACCCAAAATTGCTCTTCTGCAAAGTGATGTATATTGCAGGATTTTATTTGTTGCCTTCAGCCATAAT